>NC_036845.1:28368275-28387099 GCF_002910315.2 Salvelinus sp. IW2-2015
CTGTCTATGTTGTCTGATTGGGATCGGGGATCATATTTATGATCCCCATTCTTGATTGGGGACATATTAAGCAGCCTTTTCCCACTGTGGTTGTGGACTCTGTTTTGTGTAGTGCCTGTGAGCAGCATGCTTGTTCCACGTTCGTTTTGCGCTTTATTGTTTTTTGTGAGTTCCATCTAACTAAAACATGTGGAACTCTAACGCACGCTGCACCTTGGTCCATTTATTCCAACGATCGTGAGTAGGCTACTGATGTTTGTAGGTCTTTGTTTATTTATTTATTTATTTACAGTTGAAGTCAGAAGTTTACATACACCTTAGCCAAAATACATTTAAACTCAGTTTTTCACAATTCCATGACATTAATCAATCCAGGAACACAAAGATAGGAAATGAAATTTAAAAACAAACAGTAAAACAAAACACGCCTCACGTCAAAAAATGTTTCTACTTCGTTAAAGTAGATAGAGTTTGGTTGGATTTGCCTGCAGCTGAAATGACCTGTAGTTGAAAGTAGATGATTCGTCATGGACATTTTGGAACACTTAGAATCCTCTCTGCTAAATGATCTCATCAGTCTCTCGGAGTCTTCGAACGCTGTTGACCTTGCAGCTAATTTAATCCAATGTCTAAGGTAACGGGTTATTCATCACTCTCCGGGGAGCAGTCAGCTCTCAACAAAATATTAAACCGTTAACAGCCTACAAAACTGTGCTTGAGAGGAAGAACGGAGATGAATGTTCTGTCATAGTTTTAATGGTCTCTGCAAGCTTGTGACTCGAATTGTAAATTCTACCCTACAGCATAGGACCCCATGCAAGCAATGTTTAAGGATCGGGAGACTCCAACTGAATTCAAGTTCATTTATCGAAAAACGTGCTTAGGTCAAGGCCTATTGGCATCTGATTGTTACAATAGGGGTGTACCTAGCCATGCATTGGTACCAGACTCCGAAAGAGGCCCGACGCGTGGGGCCGAAGTCCACAAGAACAAGCTTAGTGTCTGAGCAAGTAGTGATTTGTTTATTATAGCTGCGTATGTAATCTCCGACGACGCACAGAGGGATGTGTGAAGCTTACTCCTCAGCTGAAGTGTCCCCACCTTGCCAGCGCATAGGGTAACTGATCAGGTACCCCGACGATAAGAGCTTCAAGCAGAAGGTTACTGTGCTAACAAGGCAGAGGGTGTTCTGGTTCGAGCCTGTGTGAGCCGTAACAGATTTCCTCCGTCTGAGGAGGAGTAGCAAGGATCGGACCAATGTGCAGCGTGGTAAGTGTCCAAAGAAATCTTAATAAATCAACAGAAACTGAACAAAATAACAAAAGGACAACAACAACCGAAACAGTTCCGGTATGGTACTAACACCAGAAACCACCACCCAATAAACACAATAGGAAAACAGCTACCTAAATATGGCTCCCAATCAGGACCAACGAATGGAGCACCTGCACGATACTAGGCCAAACACATAGAAAATCAGAAACAAAACATAGAAAAAAACCATAGAAAAAATGCCCAACCGCCAACTCACGCCCGACCAACTAAATATAAAGACATAAAAAAGGAACTAAGGAGAACGACAAAGAGCCGAATCAGGAGGAAGTGGTACTCACTAACAAGACAGCGTGAATGATTTACCGGCTTAATCATGGTGGTGGTGAAAAGTGGATCTGGTCGTTTCCGGTAGCCTTCCACAAGCTTCCCACAACAAGTTGGGTGAATCTTGGCCCATTCCTCCTGACAGAGCTGGTGTAACTGAGTCAGGATTGTAGGTCTCCTTGCTTGCACATGCTTTTTCAGTTCTGCCCACACATTTTCTATAGGATTGAGGTCAGGGCTTTGTGATGGCCACTCCAATACCTTGACTTTGTTGTCCTTAAGCCATTTTGCCACAACTTTGGAAGTATGCTTGGCGTTATTGTTCATTTGGAAGACCAATTTGCGACCAAGCTTTAACTTCCTGACTGATGTCTTGAGATGTTTCTTCAATATAGCACATAATTTTTCTTTCTCATGACGCCATCTATTTTGTGAAGTGCGCCAATCCCTCCTGCAGCAAAGCACCCCCACAACATGATGCTGTCACCCCCGTGCTTCACTGTTAGGATGGTGTTTTTCGGCTTGCAAGACCCCCATTTTTGTCCAAACATACCGATGGTCATTATGGCCAAACAGTTCTATTTTTGTTTCATCAGCCCAGAGGACATTTATACAAAAAGTACAATCTTTGTCCCCATGTACAGTTGCAAACCATAGCCTTTCAGGTTATGTCGATATAGGACTTGTTTTACTGTGGATATAGATACTTTTGTACCTGTTTCCTCCAGCATCTTCTCAAGGTCCTTTGCTGTTGTTCTGGGATTGATTTGCACTTTCGCACCAAAGTTCATTAATCTCTAGGAGACAGAAGGCGTCTCCTTCCTGAGCAGTACGACGGCTGCGCGGTCCCATGGTGTTTAGACTTGCGTACTCTTGTTTGTACAGATGAACGTGGTACCTTCAGGCATCTGGAAATTGCTCCCAGGGATGAACCAGTCTTGTGGAGGTGTACTATTTTTTTCTGAGGTCTTCTGAGGTCTTCTTCTGAGGATTTCTTTTGATTTTCTCATAATGTCAAGCAAAGAGGCACTGAGTTTGAAGGTAAGCCTAGAAATACATCCACAGGTACTCTCCAATTGACTAAAATCATGTCAATTAGCCTATCAGAAGCTTCTGAAGACATGACATAATTTTCTGTAATTTTCCAAGCTGTTTAAAGGCACAGTCAACTTAGTGTATGTAAACTTCTGACCCACTGGAATTGTGATACAGTGAATTATAAGTGAAATAATCTGTCTCTAAACAATTGTTGGAAAAATGACTTGTGTCATGCACAAAGAAGATGTATTAAACCGACTTGCCAAAACTATAGTTTGTTTAACAAGAAATTTGTGGAGTGATTGAAAAATGAGTTTTAAAGACTCCAACGTAAGTGTAACTGCAACTTTCATTTGACTACATAAAGGTCTGCTTACTCTGCTGGCGTCTTGACCCCGTTTATGCACTCATTTGCAATGCAAACCTGGGCGGCAGTGTGTTTTGGGTCATTCTCTGCATTTGAGAAGAAAAAAAGACATTTAGCCTAACTGTCACGTTCCTGACCTGTTTTCTGTTGTTTTGTATGTGTTTAGTTGGTCAGGACGTGAGCTGGGTGGGAATTCTATGTTGTGTGTCTAGTTTGTCTGTTTCTATGTCCAGCCTAATATGGTTCTCAATCAGAGGCAGATGGTAATCGTTGTCCCTGATTGAGAATCATATATAGGAGGCTTGTTTTGTGTTGGGATTTTGTGGGTGTTTGTTTCCTGTCTCTGTGATTGTCTGCACCAGATAGGTCTGTCTCGGTTTTTGCACATTTTGTTATTTTGTATGTTTGTAGTGTTTTCACTTGTTCTTTATTAAACATGTTGAACACTAGCCGCGYTGCACTTTGGTCCAATCCTTGCTACTCCTCTTCGGATGAAGAGATGGAGGAAAGCCGTTACACTAACAGCCAACGTTATGTACAATACTAGAAAGATACATGTAAATAGGCCTAAACATAGCAAAATATTGCTAGAATCCAACTTGAAAGAAACGATGTGGTCCCAGAAACACCTCTCTGACATAGGGTCCAGCATATCTCTTGATGATTTCTTCCTCAAAGAAATCTCAGGCCATGATACCTGAAAAAGGAGGTAGCAGTGAATTATTGTGGAACACATAGCAGTCGTAGGTGTAGGCTACAATATTTTATGTATCTTTTGCTTTGTAAACAGCCAAACTTACCATCAAAAATAAAATATGGGCCTGATCCCTGGCGAGAAATTGCCCCCAACACATTGAGTTTGAGTGGATGCTTGGGACTCTGCTTGCTTGAACTTCCTTTTTTCTGTAGCAATTTTGAGCAAATTCCTTTAAGGGCCACGGTTGATTCGTCTGTGAAGATGACATCATTGAATGTCTCACCAGCTTTGATCCATGCCTGAGCCTGCAGGACGGGAAGTTTTTTGTTTGTCAGATTAATCATTGGGTCGAAACTACAGAACAGAACAAAACAAAACAAGCAATTAATGTTAAATCAAATCAAATCAAATCAAATTTTATTAGTCACATACACATGGTTAGCAGATGTTAATGCGAGTGTAGCGAAATGCTTGTGCTTCTAGTTCCGACAATGCAGTAATAACCAACAGTAATCTAACCTAACAATTCCACACTACTACCTTACACACACACACAAGTGTAAAGGGATAAAGAATATGTACATAAAGATATATGAATGAGTGGTGGTACAGAACGGCATGGCAGATGCAGTAGATGGTATAGAGTACGGTATATACATATGAGATGAGTACTTAGGGTATGTAAACATAAAGTGGCATAGTTAAAGTGCTAGTGGTACAGTGTATTGCATAAAGATTGCAAAGATGCAGTAGATGATATAGAGTACAGTATATATATATGAGATGGGTAATGTAGGTATGTAAACATTGTATTAAGTGGCATTGCTTAAAGTGGCTAGTGGTACATTTTTACATAATTTCCATCAATTCCCATTTTTAAAGTGGCTGGAGTTGAGTCAGTATGTTGGCAGCGGCCGCTAATGTTAGTGGTGGCTGTTTAACAGTCTGATGCCTTGAGATAGAAGCTGTTTTTCAGTCTCTCGGTCCCTGCTTTGATGCACCTGTACTGACCTCGCCTTCTGGATGATAGCGGGGTGAACAGGCAGTGGCTTGGGTGGTTGTTGTCCTTGATGATCTTTATGGCTTCCTGTGACATCGGGTGGTGTAGGTGTCCTGGAGGGCAGGTAGTTTGCCCCTGGTGATGCGTTCTGCAGACCTCACTACCCTCTGGAGAGCCTTACGGTTGTGGGCGGAGCAGTTGCCGTACCAGGCGGTGATACAGCCCGACAGGATGCTCTCGATTGTGCATCTGTAGAAGTTTGTGAGTGCTTTTGGTGACAAGCCGAATTTCTTCAGCCTCCTGAGGTGAAGAGGGCTGCGCCTTCTTCACAACGCTGTCTGTGTGGGTGGACCAGTTCAGTTTGTCCGTTGAGTGTACACCGAGGAACTAAAAACTTTCCACCTTCTCCACTACTGACCCGTCATGTGGATAGGGGGTGCTCCCTCTGCTGTTTCCTGAAGTCACAATCATCTCCTTGTTTTGTTGACGTTGAGTATGAGGGTATTTCCTGACACCACACTCCGAGCCCTCACCTCCTCCCTGTAGGCCGTCTCGTCGTTGTTGTGATCAAGCCTACCACTGTAGTGTCATCCGCAAACTTGATGATTGAGTTGGAGGCGTGCATGGCCACGCAGTCGTGGGTGAACAGGGAGTACAGGAGAGGGCTCAGAACGCACCCTTGTGGGGCCCAGTGTTGAGGATCAGGCGGGTGGAGATGTTGTTACCTACCCTCACCACCTGGGGCGGCCGTCAGGAAGTCCAGGACCCAGTTCACAGGCGGGGTCGAGACCAGGGTCTCGAGCTTGATGACGAGTTTGGAGGGTACTATGGTGTTAAATGCTGAGCTGTAATCGATGAACAGCATTCTCACATGGGTATTCTCTTGTCCAGATGGGTTAGGCAGTGTGCAGTGTGGTTGCGATGCGTCGTCTGTGGACTATTGGGTCGGTAAGCAAATTGGAGTGGGTCTAGGTGTCCGGTAGGGTGGAGGTGATATGGTCCTTGACTAGTCTCTCAAAGCACTTCATGATGACGGAAGTGAGTGCTACGGGCGGTAGTCGTTTAGCTCAGTTACCTTAGCTTTCTTGGACAGGAACAATGGTGGCCCTCTTGAAGCATGTGGGAACAGCAGACTGGGATAAGGATTGATTGAATATGTCCGTAAACACACCAGCCAGCTGGTCTGCGCATGCTCTGAGGACGCGGCTGGGAATGCCGTCTGGGCCTGCAGCCTTGCGAGGGTTAACACGTTTAAATGTTTTACTCACCTCGGCTGCAGTAAGGAGAGCCCGCAGGTTTTGGTAGGGGGCCGTGTCAGTGCACTGTATTGTCCTCAAAGCGGGCAAAAAAGTTGTTTAGCCTGTCTGGGAGCAAGACATCCTGGTCCCGACGGGGCTGTTTTCTTTTTGTAATCCGTGATTGACTGTAGACCCTGCCAATACCTCTTGTGTCTGAGCTGTTGAATTTCGACTCGATTTTGTCTCTGTACTGAGACTTAGCCTGTTTGATTGCCTTGCGGAGAGAATAGCTTACACTGTTTGTATTCGGTCATGCTTCCGGTCACCTTGCCCTGGTTAAAAGCAGTGGTTCGCGCTTCAGTTTCACGCGAATGCTGCCGTCAATCCACGGTTTCTGGTTTGGGAATGTTTTATCGTTGCTGTGGGTACGACATCGTCAATGCACTTCCTAATGAACTCGCTCACCGAATCAGCATATTCGTCAATATTGTTGTTGGACGCGATGCGGAACATATTCCAATCCGCGTGATCGAAGCAGTCTTGAAGCGTGGATTCAGATTGGTCGGACCAGCGTTGAACAGACCTGAGCGCGGGAGCTTGTTGTTTGAGTTTTGTTTGTAGGCTGGAATCAACAAAATGGAGTCGTGGTCAGCTTTTCCGAAAGGGGGGCGGGAGGGCCTTATAAGCGTCGCGGAAATTAGTATAACAATGGTCTAGTGTTTTTCCAGCCCTGGTAGCACAATCGATATGCTGATAGAATTTAGGGAGTTTTGTTTTTTAGATTAGCCTTGTTAAAATCCCAGCTACGATGAATGCAGCCTCAGGGTGTGTGTTTCCAGTTTACAAAAGAGTCAGATAAAGTTCGTTCAGGGCCATCGATGTGTCTGCTTGGGGGAATGTATACGGCTGTGATTATGATTGACGAGAATTCCCTTGGTAGATAATGCGGTCGACATTTGATTGTGAGGAGTTCTAGATCAGGTGAACAGAACGACTTGAGTTCTTTGTGTTGTATGATGATCACACCACTTCTCGTTAATCATAAGGCATACCCCCCCGCCCCTCTTCTTACCGGAAAGATGTTTGTTTCTGTCGGCGCGATGCATGAAGAAACCAGCTGGCTGCACCGACTCCGTTAGCGTCCCTTGAGTTAGCCATGTTTCCGTGAAGCAGAGCACGTTGCAATCCCTGATGTCTCTCTGGAATGCTACCCGTGCTCGGATTTCATCAACCTTATTGTCAAGAGACTGGACATTGGCGAGTAGTAGTATGCTAGGGAGTGGAGCGCGATGTGCCCGTCTCCGAAGCCTGACCACGAGACCGCCACGTTTTCCCCTTTTTCGGCGTCGCACAGGGTCGCCGGCTGGGATCAGATCCATTGTATTGTGTGGAAGGCAAAACACTGGATCCGTTTCGGGAAAGTCATATTCCTGGTAGAACGATGATTAGTTGACGTTAATCGTATATTCAGTATTCCTCCCGACTGTATGTAATGAAACCTAAGATTACCCGGGGTACCGATGTAAGAAATAACACGTAAAAAAACAAAATACTGCATATTTCCAAGAACACGGAGCGAGGCAGCCATCTCTTTTCGGCGCCGGAAGTACTTTTAATGTTCTGATGTATTGTTCTGAACAAAAAAAAATATATAATAAAAAATAAATATATTATATATATACAGTGGGGAGAACAAGTATTTGATACACTGCCGATTTTGCAGGTTTTCCTACTTACAAAGCATGTAGAGGTCTGTAATTTTGTAATTGTAATTGGATTCAAAAATCCAGAAAATCACATTGTATGATTTTTAAGTAATTAATTTGCATTTTATTGCATGACATAAGTATTTGATCACCTACCAACAGTAAGAAATCCGGCTCTCACAGACCTGTTAGTTTCTCTTTAAGAAGCCCTCCTGTTCTCCACTCATTACCTGTATTAACTGCACCTGTTTGAACTCGTTACCTGTTATAAAAGACACCTGTCCACACACTCAATCAAACAGACTCCAACCTCTCCACAATGGCCAAGACCAGAGAGCTGTATAAGGACATCAGGGATAAAATTGTAGACCTGCACAAGGCTGGGATGGGCTACAGGATAATAGGCAAGCAGCTTGGTGAGAAGGCAACAACTGTTGGCGCAATTATTAGAAAATGGAAGAAGTTCAAGATGACGGTCAATCACCCTCAGTCTGGGGCTCCATGCAAGATCTCACCTCGTGGGGCATCAATGATCATGAGGAAGGTGAGGGATCAGCCCAGAACACACAGCAGGACCTGATCAATGAACTGAAGAGAGCTGGGACCACAGTCTCAAAGAAAACTATTAGTAACACACTACGCCGTCATGGATTAAAATCCTGCAGCGCATGCAAGGTCCCCCTGCTCAAGCCAGCGCATGTCCAGGCCCGTCTGAAGTTTGCCAATGACCATCTGGATGATCCAGAGGAGGAATGGGAGAAGGTCATGTGGTCTGATGAGACAAAAATATAGCTTTTTGGTCTAAACTCCACTCGCCGTGTTTGGAGGAAGAAGAAGGATGAGTACAACCCCAGAACACCATCCCAATCATGAAAGCATGGGAGGTGGAAACATCATTCTTTGGGGATGCTTTTCTGCAAAGGGGACAGGACGACTSCACCGTATTGAGGGGAGGATGGATGGGCCATGTATCGCGAGATCTTGGCCAACAACCTCCTTCCCTCAGTAAGAGCATTGAAAATGGGTTGTGGCTGGGTCTTCCAGCATGACAACGACCCGAAACACACAGCCAGGGCAACTAAGGAGTGGCTCCGTAAAAAGCATCTCAAGGTCCTGGAGTGGCCTAGCCAGTCTCCAGACCTGAACCCAATAGAAAATCTTTGGAGAGAGCTGAAAGTCCATATTGCCCAGCGACAGCCCCGAAACCTGAAGGATCTGGAGAAGGTCTGTATGGAGGAGTGGGCCAAAATCCCTGCTGCAGTGTGTGCAAACCTGGTCAAGAACTACAGGAAATGTATGATCTCTGTAATTGCAAACAAAGGTTTCTGTACCAAATATTAAGTTCTGCTTTTCTGATGTATCAAATACTTATGTCATGCAATAAAATGCAAATTAATTACTTAAAAATCATGCAATGTGATTTTCTGGATTTTTGTTTTAGATTCCGTCTCTCACAGTTGAAGTGTACCTATGATAAAAATTACAGACCTCCACATGCTTTGCAAGTAGGAAAACCTGCAAAATCGGCAGTGTATCAAATACTTGTTCTCCCCACTGTATATAAAGCATGTCTTACCGAGCTTTTCCATAAGTCCACCCAAGTTTCTTCAACTGTCTTCTGACTGTGATTATAGCGATGTTGAGGTGCCGTGATGCCAGCAGATTACAGGTGGCCGTTGCCGATAGCTCATCATCTTCATTCATCAGTGAGTTGATGGCTCGAATAGTCTCGCTGGAAATGGAATACAATGTAAAAATGTGCAGCATACAGTAAAGCCCAGCAGTAGATATATTTAAGCATTATTTTTTAGCATTATTAGGCCTACTTTACAGTATTGTCGTCTACTTGCTGTACCTGTTCTTTTTCCTGGGCTCTAGCACTGTCCGTGACCAAATTCCCCAAGTCTACCAGTATTTTTGAAATGTCTCAAGTTGATTTTCCGTTCCTCCTGAAAGCCCTAATCTGCTCACTTAAATGAATAAAGATCCTGGTCATGGTGATACAGTATGTTGTTACAGCATAATCATGGTGATACAGTATGTTGTTACAGCATAATCAAAGTGAGGACAATGGGCGATCTGCTGTATACATGCAAGCAAATTATTCTGAGCAAGTGTTGACTTTAAAAAAAAAGTTGTGTAACCTACAGTGCTGTATACCTGTTTTTCCTCACCAATCAACACACAGAGAAATAGACAAAAATAATAATTGAATAGAGACAGTGATTTTATGAGAGTAATCAGATCAAAAGTATTATCTTATTGTCACGGGGAATATATTATGTACTAAGCATATGTGTTAAACATGTTACATTTGTAGTGTAGGCCAATTCATTATGCTAATATTATATACTTCTTATGTTCTGTCCCGCTGTCTATTGGCTCAGAAAAAAATTGGCCCGAGGCCTAACCTAGTTGATGAACCCTGATCTATAATATGTCTTACAGAGAGCCTTTCCATTTCTTCAACTGTCTTCTGATTGTGATTAGGGTGTGGAAACAGTCACATTATACAGCGCCATATTTTCCTAACGGAGTGGCGCAAACTGCGCTGCTACAGATGCTGGTTCGATACCCGTGCCGGCCGCGACCGGGAGACACATGAGGCGACTTTTGTTTTCTCTCCCTCTAAAAACATAATAAATAATTCTAGATAACAAACTGGCTTTATTTACAAATGAATGAGAATATCTCGCCCCATGTTCAAGAATGGCCCTTTTCTTGCTCACTATAGGTTAAATGAAAATGAAATAATCTCCAAAATATCGTTATTTTTTAAACAAAGCAATTATTATTATTAATTAATGAATTAACAATTATATAAAGGCCCCTTAGATATTCTCACAGATCAGATTTGACCTTAGATATTAATTTAGAATCCTCCAATCCTCTTATGCTCTCAGTACTGTAGCCTGTTCCCGACTGTCACGTTGTACAGCGCCATATTTTCTGTTCCATCCTAACGGATGGTTTCGATTAAAAAAATTATTGGAATAGAAACACCATAACATTAATGAAATTAATTAAGCTACATTTATTCAAATCAATCCCATATACTATGTTCTTACAAAAAAATTTTTAAATTCTCTAGTAATGCCAATATTGAAGACTGTCAAATACTTCTCAAAGATGCCCTCTGGTGGTCAAACTAGTACTAACTAGCAGTAATGGTAAAAATGGCTGACAATTAAATATCATGCCATAGAATTCTGCAGCAGCCCGCAAGGTGTGTGTGTGTGTGTGTGTGTGTGTGTGTGTGTGTGTGTGTGTGTGTGTGTGCGTGCGTGCGTGTGTGCTGTCTCTTATACACATCTAGATGTGTATAAGAGACAGGTGTGTGTGTGTGTGTGTGTGTGTGTGTGTGTGTGTGTGTGTGTGTGTGTGTGTGTGCGTGCGTGCGTGCGTGCGTGCGTGCGTGCGTGCGTGCGTGCGTGCGTGCGTGCGTGCGTCGTGTGTGTGTGTGTGTGTGTGCGTGCGTGCGTGCGTGCGTGTGTGTGTGTGTGGAGTTCAGGCTCGACTACTGGAATAGGAGGAATAATTCACCAGCTAAACAAACGAAGGTCACAGGCCAAAACCTACCCACCCCACTGGCACACAAACATACACCCTCTCTCTTTCTGTCCATTTCTTTCTCTCCCTCTGTCACCCTTCTTCTCACTAGTTTGCTCTCTGTTTCTCTTTCTCTGATTCCCCCTACACAATCACTCTCTCTCTATCTCTGCCTCACTTATTCTTTCTTTCTCTTCTTTTCTCACCATAACAATTTGTATGTAATATCAAGGCAATATATGATCTCTCTCTTGTCTACACAGAGAAAAGGTCTCTTTATGGTACAGGAGCATCTCACTATCTCCTAACTCATCCTAAGTGCTGTACGAAGGGGAGAAACGACTGCTAAAGGGTCATTCATTCTACCCTCCTCTCATCCAAAAGACAGAGGGAAAATACCAGATTTATCTCAACAACACTAAACATCTTCTTACTTTGTCTCCTTTATTTCAATTAATCTGACAGCCCAAATACAGGCCATCTATTTAACAGGATTAGGTGATAAGACTCCGTCCCACCAGTCCAGAATCTCACAGAAATCCTCTTAAACAGCCTATGGCGCTACCGCTAGCGCTAACTCAGCCCTGCAGCCGGGAGGGGCAGGGAGGTGATCCCGGCCAGAGGGACCCAGGGCCGGGGCCAAGAAAATGGATAGAGCACTGGAAGAGGGAAAGAGAAGGCGACTAATGATACCGGACCCATCACACACAACAGTATAGAAACATTCTCATCTGCCACCATCATAGAAAACCAGTAACCACACAGAGCCAAACCATAAAAATCTGACAATTAGTCAAGTTAATTATGAAAATGTGTAAGCAATTGATATTATGATCTGATAGTTTGCATAATTTGCATTATTTCCTTTCAATTGAGAAGGAAACTGATTACAGTGGGGACTGATGGTAAACACTGCAATGATTTATTTGCATTTGGCCACTAACAAACATTTATATTGATCACTTTATAGGGACATACCATATCTGCTATGTTTATATGCAGAATTTATAGTGTGAATAAAATATTTATGTATTCATTGAATACCATGTTTCATATATTTCCCACAGGGAACAAAAGAAACAGGTCCAAACCACCGGCATGCCCCCTCACATTCTCTAACAATGCTGTCGCCAGCGCTTCAAAATGAAATTAGAGAATCAACACATTGTCTTCCAGCATTGTCTTCCATTATTGTCTTCCAGTATACAGAGGAGAGATGGAGCTAAGAAAACAAGTGAAGCGAGACGTGACAGAACATTTTCAGGTGTCTGATTTCCAACCGCTTTTTCTGGTTTCCGCTCTCGCCAACAAAGTTTTTTTTAATAGTAAAACAACAAAATTGGATGTTCTATGATCACAACAACAATGCTTAAACCACATCAGGGGACCACTTTTGAGATCTGGGAAAAATCTAAGAGTTAGTTATTTTTGAGTGTAGTTATCCAGCTCTGTTTGGTTAGCAGCAGAGTTGATTTGGAGTAGTCATCTTGGCTCACCCACACACAAACACAAGCTTTGCAGGTCGATCAACCCATCTAAATACCTCTCACACCCTACAGTAACCTGTGGATCATGAGCGAACCATCCTAAATCACCAAAACGTTAATAACCTATTTATCGACACTTTATGTAGCGTCCTGTAATACTTTGTTTGAATTGAGACACATTCGGTCATTCATAATACATCCATAAATACTCTACATCGCGTGACAGTGTACTTTCCATAAAGTCAGACACCTTTGGTCAGTCATAGCACATACCTAAATGCCCTTTATCACATGACGCTGTACTTTCTGTAAAGTCAGACACCTTTGGTCATTCATAACACATACATGCTCTTTATCATATGACGCTGTACTTTCTATAAAGTCAGACACCTTTGGTCAGTCATAGCACATACATAAATGCCCTTTATCATATGACGCTGTACTTTCTATAAGGTCAGACACCTTTTGTCATTCATAAGACATACAGTTGAAGGCAGAAGTTTACATAGCTTTTGTTCAAAGCAACTTACAGTCATGCGTGCATACGTAACCAGTGTGAAATGCCTAGCTAGTTAGCAGTGTGACTAGTAGCTTTTCAATCGGTGATGTCACGCGCTCTGAGACTTTGAAATAGTTGTTTCCTTTGAGATGGTCGCCTCGCTTCGCGTTCTTAGGAAACTATGCAGTATTTAGTTTTTTTTATGTATTATTTCTTAAACTGTTACCCCAGGAAATCTTAAGTCTTATTACATACAGCCTGTAGGCACTATTGGATATTAGAGCAATGTCAACTTACCAACATTACGACCAGGAATACGACTTTCCTGAAGCGGGATTCCTCTGTTTGGACCACCACCCAGGACAATGGATTAGATCCCAGTAGGCGACCCAAAACAACGGCGCCGCAGAAGGGGCAGATGGAGCAGACGAGCGGCCTTCTGGTCAGGCTCCGTAGACGGCACATCGCTCACCACTCCCAAGTATACTACTCGCCAATGTCCAGTCTCTTGACAACAAGTAGATGAAATTCGAGCAAGGGTTGCCTTCCAGAGAGACATCAGAGACTGTAACATTCTCTGTTTCACGGAAACATGGCTCACTCGGGATACGTTATCAGAGTCTGTACAGCCACCCGGTTTCTTCACGCATCGCGCCGACAGAAACAAACATCTCTCTGGTAAGAAGAAGGGCGGGGGTGTATGCCTTATGATTAACGATGTGGTGGGATCATAAACAACATACCGTAACTCAAGTCCAGGAATCACGACCAAACAGGAATACGACTTTCCTGAAGCGGATCCTCTGTTTGGACCACCACCCAGGACAATGGATTAGATCCCAGTAGGCGACCCAAAACAACGGCGCCGCAGAAGGGGCAGATGGAGCAGACGGAGCGGCCTTCTGGTCAGGCTCCGTAGACGGGCACATCGCTCACCGCTCCCAAGTATACTACTCGCCAATGTCCACTCTCTTGACAACAGGATAGATGAAATTTGAGCAAGGGTTGCCTTCCAGAGAGACATCAGAGACTGTAACATTCTCTGTTTCACGGAAACCATGGCTCACTCGGGATACGTTATCAGAGTCTGTACAGCCACCCGGTTTCTTCACGCATCGCGCCGACAGAAACAAACATCTCTCTGGTAAGAAGAAGGGCGAAGTATGCCTTATGATTAACGAGTTGTGGTGGGATCATAACAACATACCGTAACTCAAGTCCTTTTGTTCACCTGACCTAGATTTCCTTACAATCAAATGCCGACCGCATTATCTCCCAAGACAATTCTCTTCAATTATAATCACAGCCCCAAGCAGACACCTCGACGGCCCTGAAAGAACTTCATTGGACTCTATGTAAACTGAAAACCACATATTCTGAGGCTGCATTTAATGTAGCTGGGGATTTTAACAAAGCTAATCTGAAAACAAGGCTCCCTAAATTTTATCAGCATATCGAATGCGCGAGCCGGGGTGGCAAGATTCTGGATCATTGCTACTCTAACTTCCACGACGCATACAAAGCTCTCCCTCGCCCTCCTTTCGGCAAATCAGACCAAGACTCCATTGTGTTGCTCCCAGCCTATAGACAGAAACTAAATCAGGAAACACCCGTACTCAGGTCTGTTCAACGCTGGTCCGACCAATCTAATTCCACGCTTAAAGATTGGTTCGATCACGTGGACTGGGATATGGTCCAGATAGCCTCAGACAACAACATTGACGTATACGCTGATTCGTAGAATGAGTTTATTATTAAGTGCATCGGTGATGTTGTACCCACGGTGACAATTAAAACCTTCCCCAACCAGAAACCGTGAATTCGCGCAAAACTGAAAGCACGAACCACTGCTTTTAATCATGGCAAGGCGACCGGAAACATGACCGAATACAAACAGTGTAGCTATTCCCTCCGTAAGGCAATCAAACAAGCTAAGCGTCAGTATAGAGACAAAGTAGAGTCGCAATTCAACGGCTCAGACACTATGTGGTAGGGTCTACAGTCAATCACGGTTTACAAAAAGAAAACCAGCCCCGTCGCGGACACCGATGTCTTGCTCCCAGACAAACTAAACAACTTCTTTGCTCACTTTTAGGACAATACACTGCCACTGACACGGCCCGATATCAAAACCTACGGGCGCTCCTTCACCGCTGCCAACATGAGTAAAACGTTTAAACGTGTTAACCCTCGCAAGGCTGCCAGCCCAGACGGCATCCCTAGCCGCGTCTTAAGAGCATGCACARAACAGCTGGCTGGTGTGTTTACAGACATATTCAATCAATCCACATCCCAGTCTGCTGTTCTCACATACTTCAAGAGGGCCACCATTGTCCCTGTTCCCAAGAAAGCTAAGGTAACTGAGCTGAATGACTATCGCCCCATAGCACTCACTTCCGTCRTCATCAAGTGCTTTGAGAGACTAGTCAAGGAYCATATCACCTCCACCCTACCTGACAACATAGACCCACTCCAATTTGCGTTTCGCCCCAATAGGTCCACAGACGACGCAACCGCAATCACACTGCACACTGCCCTAACCCATCTGGAAAAGAGGAATACCTATGTAAGAATGCTGTTCATCGATTACAGCTCAGCATTTAATACCAAAGTACCCTCCAAACTCGTCATTATGCTCGAGACCCTGGGTCTCGACCCCGTCCTGTGCAACTGGGTCCTGGACATTCTGACGGGCCGCCCCCAGGTGGTGAGGGTAGGAAACAACATCTCCACCCCGCTGATCCTCAACACTGGTACACAATGAGGGTGCGTTCTCAGCCCTCTCCTGTACTCCCTGTTCACCCATGACTGCGTGGCCATGCACGCCTCCAACTCAATCATCAAGTTTGCAGACGACACTAAAGTGGTAGGCTTGATTACCAACAACGACGAGATGGCCTACAGGGAGGAGGTGAGGTCCCACAGAGTGTAGTGTCAGGAAAATAACCTCACACTCAACGTCAACAAAACAAAGGAGATGATCGTGGACTTCAAGAAACAGCAGATGGAGCACCCCCCTATCCACATCGACGGGCCAGTAGTGGAGAAGGTGGAAAGTTTTAAGTTCCTCGGCGTACACATCACGGACAAACTGAAATGGTCCACCCACACAGACAGCGTTATGAAGAAGGCGCAACAGCGCCTCTTCAACCTCAGGAGGCTGAAGAAATTTGGCTTGTCACCAAAAACACTCACAAACTCCTACAGATGCACAATCGAGAGCATCCTGTCGGGCTGTACCACCGCCTGGTATGGCAACTGCTCCACCCTCGAACGTAAGGCTCTCCAGAGGGTAGTGAGGTCTGCACAATGCATCACCGGGGGCAAACTACCTGCCCTCCAGGACACCTACACCACCCGATGTCACAGGAAGGCCAAAAAGATCATCAAGGACAACAACCACCCGAGCCACTGCCTGTTCACCCCGTTACCATCCAGAAGGCGAGGTCAGTACAGGTGCATCAATGCTGGGACCGAGAGACAGAAAAATAGCTTCTATCTCAAGGCCATCAGACTGTTAAACAGCCATCACTAACATTGAGTGGCTGCTGCCAACATACTGACTCAAATCTCTAGCCACTTTAATAATAAAAAATTGGATGTAATAAATGTATCACAAGTCACTTTAAACAACGCCACTTTATATAATGTTTACATACCCTACATTACTCATCTCATATGTATATACTGTACTCTATACCATCTACTGCATCTTGCCTATGCCGTTTGGCCATCGCTCATCCATATATTTAAATGTACATATTCTTATTCCATCCTTTACACGTGTGTATAAGGTAGTTGTTGTGAAATTGTTAGATTACTTGTTAGATATTACTGCACGGTCGGAACTAGAAGCACAAGCATTTCGCTACACTCGTATTAACATCTGCTAACCATGTGTATGTGACCAATAAAATTTGATTGATTTGATTTGTTTTGAGCAATAGGTAATGATGCTTCGTGGGTGACTGTTGTCGATGTATTCAGAGGGTCCCTGGTTTGAGCCCAAGTTGGGGCAAGGAGAAGGACGGAATCAATACGTTTACACATAAAACATTTAGGTATGGGTGGTCCCAGGAATCGAACCCCCTATCCTGTTGTTGCAATGCCCTACCAACATGCATGACAGGGTTATTGATGCTTTGTGAAGCCTCAATTTAATGTGAATTATAAAGGATTTATTAAGCGGTGCTTATGTCCTTTCTATAGCACAGATTTATGTCATATTTTACATGGTGGGTTATGTCATATTTGACATATATATGGATATGGTTATGTCACACAGTTATACCTAATTTATGAACCATTTATAGAGCTTGACATACGGTTGAAGATGATTTGTGACACATTTATGTAGTGCTTATGAAGGCTACATGAAGGCTTTATGCGTCTTTATAAGCTGCACTGCATTTAAAGTGAGACCCCAAAAAAATCTCACATCTTGCTTCTCTTGATCTCTTAGCTCCGTCTCTCCTCTTCGTGGACAGAGAGGCTGCATGCTGAAAGACAATGCTGGATGACAATGTGTTGATTCTCTCATTTAATTTTGGAGCGCTGGCGATGGCAATGTGAGGCGGCGTGCCGGTGGTTCAGCCTGGTCTCATAAGCTAGACGTAACATAGTAGGATATGTTATGTTTGGTATGGTTACATAAGACAGATGGTTACTCAAAGTAAAAAGAAAAGGASGGTGGTTGGTCGGGGTGGATGGATAGGCGTATAATGTAAACGTCTAGCAATCCAAAGGTTGAAAGTTACAAGTTACAAGTTACAATCAATGGACAACTTTAGCATTTTTGTCATTTTTCAACTATTTACTACTTTCAACTACTAGCTACATAGCCGTCTTTGTATCAAAGATAATTGTGTAGTTTAGAGTAATTATCGAGGTTAGCTAGCCAGCTATTTTCGTCCTTACGGAATGTGTCCCCTCTTGTTATGTAAGGGAACACATACACATGCATAAGACACACACACACACACACACAGCCAACACACACACACACACACACACACAACACACACACACACACACACACACACACCACACACACACACACACACACACACACACACACACACACACACACACACAACACACACACACTGAAAGAAGCACCGCAACATTCTTAGCAAATGTTTTTCATTCTTTTTTTAATTAGAGCAAAAGATCAGATAAATGCCAAGTGTCAATACTGCAGAGAGTGAGAATATGGCAACGCGACCTTTTAAAGCTCCCTGATCTTTGATAATGTCAGAGATGGAGCATCTTGTTCCTCTCCTCCTTTAGGTTTAACCCTCTGGGTTCCCCTCCACAACCCAGCAGCACCACCCACACCCTATGGAACCACACATTACAACAGACTCATGGAAAAGAGAGACTAGGCACTGTGCTGATGATTGTCATGACTGACACTTAAGCTGTGCCTATTATGCTCTCTCTCTCTCTCTCTCTCTCTCTGTCTCTGTCCTCTCTCTCTCTTCTCCTCTATCTCTCTCTCTCCCCTCCTTCCTTCCTTCCTTCCCTTCCTTCCTTCCTTCCTTCCTTCCTTCCTTCCTTCCTTCCTTCCTTCCTTCCTTCCTTCCTTCCTTCCCTTCCTTCCTTCCTTCCTTCCTTCTTCCTTCCTTCCTTCCTCCCTCTCCTG
>NC_036845.1:28391549-28405400 GCF_002910315.2 Salvelinus sp. IW2-2015
TCCCTCCCTCCCTCCCTCCATGACAAGGGCATCACTTCCTCTTGTTTAGTCATTATAATGTACTCAGGCTGCGTTGCCAAATGCTTCAACTTTATATGACATTCCTGGCGGCAGGTAGCCTAGTAGTTAGAGCRTTGGACTAGTAACCAAGATTGAATCCCCGAGCTGAGAAGGTAACAATCTGTTGTTCTGCCCCTGAACAAGGCAGTTAACCCACTGTTCCTATGCTGTCATTGAAAATAAGAATTTGTTCTTAACTGACTTGCCTAATTAAATAAAGGTAAAATTAAAAGAACAATAATAATAATTCCTGGCCTTGCTTCAAGGCACTAGGCATCACCAAGGACGGGCCCCTCTGTACAGGAGTAATCTCACATACCTCAGAGATGAGACAGGAACCAGTGCTTCTGACAGGCTAAGCCGCATAAGTGGCAAAATCTCATTCAAAGCACCAATTCCCCTAATGAGGTAACATGAAGCTAGATTATCTCTCTGAAACCTGATGACTGAGTATTCCTAAGTGCCCAGTCCAATAGACATGATATACACGTATTATAAAATGTTGGTCTCGCTTTAAATGAAGTGCAGCTTACAAAGGCTTCGTAAAGCCTTCATAAGCACTACATAAATGTGTCACAAATAATCTATAACCGTATCTCAATGTTTATACAGGGTTTATAAATGTAGCATATCTGTGTGACACAATCACCCAATGAAAAACGTGTCATAACCCACTATGTCGAATATGACACAAACATATGCTTTATAAAGGGTAGTATGTTGTGCTGCAGGATGACACGCGCTCTAAAGMGAAGTCATGTGAGGCACATTACACCAGGCAACACTTACCTTCATGAAAGCCCCTAACATAAGGACATTTAAAGTGTCTTTCTTCTGGAATCAAGTAACATGTTCCTCAGTACACAAACACATACACAACAATGTAACAAACCATATCGTGTGGTCCTGGGCCCAGACAGGTCTTTGATACATTCGCCCTCTTCCCCACTGAAAGATCCGACACAAAATGTTGGCACCATTGGACACAGGTTGTAATCAAGCCCTGGTTTCCAGCACGGGAACAGAAGAGGAATACTTGGTGGCTAGGTCGTCTTAGGTAGGATTACTCCAACGGAAGGGTTAGGTAACAGGTTAAGGTTAGGGTTAAGGTTAGGGGAGGGGTTAGGTAACAGGTTAAGGTTAGGGTTAAGGTTAGTGGAGGGTTAGTTAAATCAGGTTGTATCAGTAGGGTTACAGGTTATGCGGAAGGATAGGTTAAACAGTTAATGGAGGTAGGAAGGGTTAAGCTAATATGGGTGAGCAGTGTGCAAACGTATCTACAAGCTAGTAAATATTGAAGAGTTGTCTGAAGTTAGTACAAGCAAACGATTGGCCGTGATGAGAGTCGAACGTTATAGGATAGTTGTTAGTGATCCTGACTGGAGTAGCATCTAAGGCTTTAGATATGACATTCTGGGCAGAGTGGAGCGGGTGCTATGGCAGAGTTGGAGCAAACAGAAGAGATAGACTCCAGTGAAGGTGATGATACGTCCAGCATGTATCTACTGGGTTCTACTGGTCACAGGGGACAGACAGACAGACAACGAATAGACAGACCACAGATTTGAGTATATCATTACAATGGTAGGAAAAAAGCATTTTTCATGTAGGATATATCTATTCACATGCAGGGTGGAGACACTGTTTCAACTACTCGTTTTTTAGAGGTGAGATCTTGAGCCGTCCATCCATAGATATTCTTTTTACTTCTGCACTTCAAAGGTAAACGATGCTCGGTATGTCGTCTGATGGGTTGTACATCTAGAAACTATGTGCAGAGCAGCACACGAGTGGCTTTAGTAGGAGGCTTACTGGTGCATTGGAGTAATCTAGAGTACCAATCTAGCAGTAGCTAACATGGATCAGGGTGTTTAGCTTTGCTCTGTCCGTTGGCTGCATGACTGTGGTATGTTGGTGTGGCTGTGGTGCACTTGTGCTTGTACACCACTTAACATTGCGTCATCGTCCTCTTTTTTCCCTTGCCTGCCTCGCGCGCATCCCTGGTAATCTACGCCATTCCTGTTGTCATCCCTGCTGCGAATGATGTCTCATCCGTAGTGTGTGGCCCTCCGCCCCCACTGGGTCCCATATGTACTCACGTCGAGAGGTACTGTCGCGCCCCAGTACCAATCCGACGTGCCTGGAGATACAGGCGAATATCGTCTCGGCGCTTTCTCCGGAGCCCTCTCTGGGCGTTGTTACGCAATAGGCCATCCCAATCTCGCTTGCTCACCCCTTCCAAAGCGTTCCCTCACTTGACAGGCCGCACGCTTGGACTCGCAAGTAGCACATAGAGAGCCGCCTTCTGGGCTGACGCTTTGGCTTCACCTCGCGCTCGCCTACAACCACTAACAACCACATCACACGACACGACCACCACACACACAACAACTATACAACTCATCACATCCACCACACGAGCAACACTCATCAACACACACCTAACCACACACCCATAGTCAGAGCAAACTAGGTAAACGCACACAGTAGCACAACAAAGATATTCCTTGTTTTTCATAATATTCGATGCACTGTTTATGGTTTCGTCTACAGCACACACATCACACTAGACACTAACTCATTACAAACCCTCAGGTAACCACACACACACAACACGTGAGTGTCGACACATGTACTGTTCTATCGCAACACGCGTTAACACATAGGCGTACCACACACACTAGCCCTGTCACCCACCGATATGTCCTCTGGTGCGCCCCCCCCCCTTTGGTGTGCGCGCCGTGGCGGAATATCTTTGTGGTGGGTGCTGATACACTGTTCGGTCTTGTTTATTGTCCCACGGCTCGCGTTGTATGACCGATAGTATGGAGGACCAATGTGTCCAATTTGAGAATTTATTGAGTTATTGCAAACGTACAAATTGACCAAAACATAACAGACCGGAAGGACGAAAACAGTCGTAGGAAGCATGGTGAAATTACAAATAATAACTGTTGGTTGATTATCTGTCCTTCTTGAAGCGAGGGGTGATAAATAAGCGATAATTTCGCAATCTAAAACAAATGGAATATTCACGGCTACCTTAATATGCTCCCAATCGAAGAGACAAGATCTGACCACCTGCCTCTGATTGGAGCAAACCATACTAGCGCCGCCCTAAATCACAAGTAGTAAAACTAGTACATACTTACGTCTATATACAAGCTATTCAATGAATGCCGGCGACCACATCTGAGCACCCGAACGCAAGACTGAAAATAGGCGGATAGAACCCATACAGAAGCACAGCTTGATGGCTCAGGGAGGTGACAGTTAGCGCGCTTTGTTGTCTGGTTGATTGCTTGCTTTGTCCCCCCCCCCCCCCCCATGTGTGCGCGGATCATCCGGCCGCAAGAACTGAACCTATAAGGGTGACCAGGGTCGTGGGTGGGGCAATCTGGTCTGCGGTGGCGCTCTGGCGCGGGAACGTTTGGACCCATCTCCACCATGAGTCTTTAGCGCGCTTAAGGTGGGGCATTTGGATGGCGTGACCTCGCCGCCGACCGTTTGGACTGGGAGACTAACTAAAGGGTAAATGGCTTCAGGTCGGCTCCGTACTGACGGGTGCTCAGGCGGCTCCTAACTGAGGGCGGCTCAGGCGGCTCAGGGCACGACGGGCGGCGTCATGGGGCTTAGGACAGACGGGGCAGCTTCAGAGCGGGTCTCTGGACAGGAGGGCGGTCTCAGTGGCTTTCTGGACATGGAGGGCGGTCAGGCGCCTGATCAGGCAGTGGCGCTCGGATCAGGAGGTCGAGCGCCTCAGATGCGAGGGCTGGAGCGAGGGTCAGGCCAGGAGGCGCTGTGACTAGGCGCTGTAAGGAGGGAGATCTTCCTTGAGGCAGCGCTGGACAGACGGGAGCACCTGGAGGAAGGAGAGGAGAAAGACAGCCTGGTGCGTGGGGCTTGCCACCGGAGGCCTGGTACGTGGAGGAGGCACCGAGATAGACCAGACCGGGGGCGCACTGAAGGTCTCGAGCACCGAGCCTGGCACAACCTTCCGGCTGGATACTCCCGTAGCCCGCCAGTGCAGCGAGGTGGAACAGACCGCACTGGGCTGTGCTGGCGACCCGGGACACCGTGCATAGGGCTGGTGCCCTATACGCCCGGGCCGGAGAGACGCACTGGAGCACCAGATGCGCTGAGCCGGGCTTCATAGCACCTGGCCGATGCTCACTCTAGCCCGGCCGATTACGAGGCGCTGCTATATATAACGACCGGCTATGCCTGCGCACCGGGGACACCGTGCGCCTCACGGCATAACACGGTGCCTGCCCGTCCACTTCTCTCCATGGTAAGCACGGGGAGTTGGCTCAGGTCTCCGCCTGATTTAGCCACACTCCCCGTGTCCTCCCCCCAAGGACATTTTTGGGGCTGCCTCTCGGGCTTCCAGCCTCGCTGCTTGCAGCGTCTTCCAAGAACGCCGCCTCTCGGCTTTCGCTGCCTCCAGCTCTGCCTTGGGCGGCGATTTCTCCCGGCTGTACCCAGGGTCCCTTGCAATCCAAGACTCCTCCCAAGTCCAGGAGTCTTGAACCCGCTGCTCCTGGGTACCACGCTGCTTGGTTCCGGTTGGTGTGGTGATGCTGAACGCTCGTTGTTGGAATGAGAAGGAGGCGAGACAATGCGCAGCGTGGTAAGTGTCCATATTGATAATTTATTACTAAACACAAACAAATAACGAGAACGAAACGAAACAGTCTCTGAATGGTGACATACAAAAATAACACACTAACACAATGAAAAACAGGCTACCTTAATATGGTGCGTCCCTACCATCATCAGAGACCAACGACTTACACCTGGCCTCTGATTGAGAACCATAACTAGGCCAAACACATGGGAGAAACAGACAACGCTAGACATACAATAGAATGCCACAGCCCACCCACACACTCGGCCTTGTCTCAGGATGGTAAGTTGGTTGGTTGGAGATTCCTTCTAGTGGGCGGGGGCTGTGCTTTGGCCAAGATAGTGGGTGGGGTTATATTCCTTCCTGTTGGCCCTGTCCGGGGGTATCATCGGATGGGGCCACAGTCTCCTGACCCCTCCTGTCTCAGCCTCCAGTATTTATGCTGCAGTAGTTTATGTGTCGGGGGGCTAGGGTCAGTTTGTTATATCTGGGAAGTACTCTCTCCTGTCTTATCCAGGCTGTCTAATGTGAATTTAAGTATGCTCTCTCTAATCTCTCTCCTCTGTCTTTCCTTCTCGGAGGACCTGAGCCCTAGGGCCAGGCCTCAGGACTACCTGGCATGATGACTCCTTGCTGTCCCCAGTCCACCTGGCCATGCTGCTGCTCCAGTTTCAACTGTTCTGCCTGAGGCTATGGAACCTGACCTGTTACCGGAGTGCTACCTGTCCCAGACCTGCTGTTTTCAACTCTCTAGAGACCGCAGGAGCGGTAGAAATACCTTCAATGATCGCGCTATGAAAAGCCAACTGACATTTACTCCTAGGTGCTGACTCTGCACCCCGACAAACTACTGTGATTATTTATTTGACCATGCTGGTCATTATGAACATTTGAACATCTTGGCCAGTTTCTGTTATAATCCCCACCCGGCACAGCCAGAAGAGGACTCGCCACCCCTCTATTGCCTGGTTCCTCTCTAGGTTTCTTCCTAGGTTTTGGCCTTCTAGGGATTTTTCCCTACCACCGTGCATTCTACACCTGCATTGCTTGCTGTTTGGGGTTTTAGGCTGGGTTTCTGTACAGCACTTTGAGATATCAGCTGATGTACGAAGGGCTATAAATAAATGTGATTGATTTATTGATTGTCCATTTACTGTTACTGCTAACATCATTGCCTGCACACATACTGATAACTGCAGTCAAGACACAGGGTGCACTGTAGCATGATGCTTGCAACATCAAAGAGTGTGGGCTTCATTTCTTAACTCTGTGTAAGTCAATTGGATAAAAGCATCGGTTAAATGACAGCATAGTGTGATCTGTAGCGATAGAATGATAAGGTGACAATATATCCGATGAGGCATTGTGTGTGTGTGTGGTGTGGTGTGGGTGTGTGTGTGTGTGTGTGTGTGTGTGTGTGTGTGGTGTGTGTGTGTTGTGTGTGTGGTTTGTTGTGTGTGTGTGTGTGTGTGTGGTGTGTGTGTGTGTGTGTGTGTGTGTGTGTGTGTGTGTGGTGTGTGGTGTGTGTGTGGTTGTGTGGTGTGTGTTTGTGCTGTGTGTGTGTGGTGTGTGCGGGCTGTGTGTGGCGTGTGTGTGTTATACTTATGTATTAATGCATACACTCCAGGACTTATCTAACGGTAGCTTTGCATGCCATCAAAGCTGGCTGATAGCTGGCTGTTTGTAAAATGAAGACTAACTTGCGGGAGACTGTTTGTGTAAAAACGTGTCTTTATGTGCTAAGTTTGCTATGGTGTCCAGCTGCAATAACAGTGAATCATAGTATGATCATTCAGGGTCAATCTGTAGCCAAAACACTGACAAACAAGTAGTGCAATAAAACACATTATAAACTGGGTGGTTCGAGCCCTGAATGCTGATTGTCTGAAAGCCGTRGTATACCACGGGTATGACAAAACATTTATTTTTACTGCTCTAATTACATTGGTAACCAGTTTATAATAGCAATAAGACAGCTCGGGGGTTTGTGGTATATTGCCAATATACCATGGCTAAGGGCTGTATCCAGGCACTCTGCGTTGCGTCACGCATGAGAACAGCCCTTAGCCATGGTATATGGGCCATATACCAACATTGCTTAAGCCATATTGCTTAATTATAGGATATGGCTATAGACACAAACACACAGACACGTAGCCACTGACACACACTCATGCAAACCTTCTACACACACTTGAAGACACACACTTGAATACTCATACAATACTCCCCTTCAAAGAATTCTGTTTGAAATAAAATACTCTCTCTCTCTCTTTGTCTACCCCTTAAAAAGAAAGAGAGAAAGAGAGAAAGAGAAAGAGTAAGAGATAGTACTCGGTACTGTGAACTGAGTGTAGACACTTGGTTGGAGTTATTGTCTGGAGAGATATTCAGATAGAGAACACTAAAGGGGGGTGTGACTGCCTTGAGAAATACACCAGTGACAAATCAAACAATATCAAATGTACAGTAACCTGATCACCCAGACCCAATCTCCACAGGAAGTCACAGCATCTAAAGGCTTGTATGGGGGATGATACCAATATAAATAAGACAGAAGTCCTGAGAAGATATTAAAACCCCTTGGTATAGAGTCATTTAGAGTTTACCTTGTACAGATACAAATGATCAGAGATCATACATCCATATAGATTACATAAAATATCTCCTCAGAGGACAAGATTAGAGAAAGAGGAAGAGAGAGAGTAAGAGATAGTGCTCGGTACTGAGAACTGGGTGTTGTCATTTGGTTTGATTTATTATCTGGAGAGATATTCAGATAGAGAACATTAAAGGGGGGTGTGACTCCCTTGAGAAATACACTTTGCATCTCAGAGCAATGTTCAATTAAAATCTGTAAGGCAGGGATAGAAGGGGAATCTTCTATCATTGATAGAAGCGGAATCAGCGTACACAAACACACACACACACACAAAACACACGCACAGGTACACGCACACACACGCACACGCACACCACACACACACACACACACACACACACAACACCACACACACACACACACACACCACACACACACACACACACACACACACAACACACACACACACACACACACAACCACACACACACACACCACACACAACACACACACCACACACACACACACAACACACACACACACACACACACACACACACACACACACACACACACACACACACACACACACACACACACACACACACACACACAGACACACACACACACAGACAACACACACACCCCATTTCAGCAGGAAGTGATAGAGGAAGAATCCACAAGAGAGACCGACATCAATAAGACCATCCCTAACCCCAACCAATCCTCAGCATCAATACGCCTACACACACACACGCACGCATGCACACACACACACACACACACACACACACACACACACCACACACACACACACACACACAACACACACACACACACACGCCATGTATATATATATATATATATATATATATATATATATATATATATACCTCACCTGCAACACGTAGTAAGACCATGTAATTAGCCCATTAAAATGTTTATCTGACTAAATGTAACATTATAGATAAACGATGTGCAATCCAGTATGTGTATATCTGACTAAGATCAGGGATTGGTAATGAGGAGCAAATATAAAAGCAAGTCTTATTTAATAACTTTGTAAAATGAACGGACTCAGATACTAGGCATAACGCTTAAGTTACTAGGCAATACTGACATTAATATAGCATTCACAATCTAGGCATACAGATCCTCAGGTTAACTTCCAAGAAAAAGCATGAACAAAGAGATGCCGACTAAGCCAGAGGCCGAGAAGCCTAGGAAATGAGAATTGATCAGAAAACCTTCCTCCATGGACAGGATACAGGATAAGAGTAAGAACAACAGACATTTAGAACATCTTAAAGTGTAACTTCTTCAAACCAAAACCAACCACCATTGACAAATCAAACAATATCAAGTGTACAGTAACCTGATCACCCAGACCCAATCTCCACAGGAAGTCACAGCATCTAAAGGCTTGCATGGGGATGATACCAACATAAATAAGACAGAAGTCCTGAGAAGACATTAAAACCCCTTGGTATAGAGTCATTTAGAGTTTACCCTGTACAGATACAAGTTACCAAAGAGATCATACATCCATATAGATGACATGAAATGTCTCCTCAGAGGACGAGATTTAAATAGATACCTGACATGGCTGCTGTAGGATTATTCTACCACACGTTCCAGTATTCAGGCCTCTGGATACTGTAGAGAGAGAGATACATTTTGGCCCCTCAGAGGGGGAATAGTTGACTGGTCCTTGGGCATTGTCTTTTGTGTTTTGTTGAGCCATTTGTGTGCATGCGTGCATCATTTATGGCTGAATGTGACAGAGAGCACATAAATGATGCACGCATGCACGCACGCATGCACACACACACATTGGTTTTACTATCCAAGTGGGGACCCCAAAAATGTATTCCCATTCAAAATCGTATTTTCTCAAACCCTAAATCTAACCCTGAACCTAACCCCTAAGCCTAAAATAGCCTTTTTCCTTTTGGGGACCAGCGAAAAATGTCCCCACTTGTCAAAGGATTCTTGTTTTACTTTTGAAACCCAAAAGGATAGTAAAGTTATAACACACACACACAAACACACACACACAGTTACTAAACCAAGATACACATGTAGAGGTGTTACGAAACATATACACAACATTGGTTGTTAGATAACCAATAAACACACACACACACACGTGCAAGCGAGCACACACGACCCAGCTGAAATCCCTGTCTGTGTCTGTCGGCAAGGTGGTCTGTAATGTATTCTGCTGCACACTTCCAGTATTTACTGAGCTGGCTGTGTCTGGTGTTTCTTTCAGGCAGGTCACCCGTGATAAAAGTCAGTATTTGACATCCATCCATGTCTGAGGACGTCGGGAGGTGACGTGGAAATCTGCCACTATGGGCAACAGTGAGAGCTGTTACCTTCAAGTTGGCTTTGGTTTTGCTTTGGTTTTGCTTTGGTGTTGTGGACGGGGATGGCTGATAGGTGTAAGCATCTGCCTGTGCTTCCAACGGTTGCATGTTCAAATCCAGCAAATAGAAAGTTGTTTTTGATTCTTTTGTTTTAAGCCTATCCCAAACCTTAACCTGTACCTTAACCATTCCGAGTTCATGCGTTGCCTTAAGAATTTGGAATTAACGCCTAACCTTAAGAATTCTTAGTTAATGCCTAAACTTAATAACCTTGGAACGATACAGAGGAGAAACCAAACACTTCTAAATTGGACATTTGGAATAACTTCGAAATTTGAATTCTGAGAAACATCGATGAACGTGTGATTCTGACTTGAGACTGTGAGAGCTTGTTGGTCTCTTTGACCAATTTCACTTCAGATTCTGATGTTTTCCATATTCTCCAATCGTCAAATTTTGAAGATGTTCCAAACGGGAAATTTCTATCCTTAGATACAGTATATTCTCTAGACTTATTAATATGTCAAATTCTGATTTTGGACAACATTTTCTTTGGAATGTTTTGTATTTAACAGATAGAAAGATTTTTTTAAAGTATTTATCCACAATCTGCTATATACAAGTCTGGTCCTGGAGTGTGTTAACAAAATGAAACCCAAATACAGTGCCTTCAGAAAGTATTCACACCCTATGACTTTTTCCACATGTTGTTGTGTTACAGCCTGAATTTGAAATTGATTAAATTCAGAAGTTTTGTCACTGGCCTACACACAATACCCCATAATGTCAAAGGGGAAGAATGTTTCAGGAAATTTTTACAAATTAATTAACATGAAAGGCTGAACTGTTTTGAGTCAAAAAGTATTCAATCCGTTTGTTATGGCAAGCGTAAATGAGTTATGAAATAATAATTTGCTTGACAAGTCACATAATAAGTTGCATGGACTCACTTTGTGTGCAATACAAGAGTTTAACATGATTTTTGAATGACTACCTCATCTCTGTACCCCACACCTACAATTATCCATAAGGTCCCTCAGTTTGTGAATCTGGGAATTTCAACACAGATTCAACCACAAAGACCAGGGAGGTTTTCCAATGCCTCGCAAAGAATGGCATCTATTGGTAGCTGGGTTTAAAAAAAGCAGACATTGAATATCCCTTTGAGCATGGCAAAGTTATTAACTAAACTTTGGATGGTGTATCAAAACACCCAGTCACTACAAAGATACAGGCGTCCTTCCTAACTCAGTTGCCGGAGAGGAAGGACACCGCTCAGGGATTTCACCATGATGAAAATGGTGACTTCAAAACAGTTACAAAGTTGAATGGCTGTGATAGGAGAAAACTGAGGATAGATCAACAACAGTGTAGTTACTCCACAACACCAACCTAATTGACAGAGTGAAAATAAGGAGGCCTGTACAGAAATAAAAATATTCCAAAACATTAATCCTGTTTGCAACAAAGCTCTAAATAAATACTACAAAAAATGTGGCTTTTGCACAGTATTATGCTTGGCGCAAATCCAATACAACCCATTACTGAGTACCACTCTCCAGTATAGTGGTGAATGCATCATGAACACGCGACCCTCGGAGCCAGAACTCGCAACGTATGCCCGTCTACCATCCCCACCCACAGCACCCTAGCAAAACCCAAGCCTCCTTGATGGTAATAGCACATGGATGTCACATTTTGAAGTGAATTCTGAACAACAAAGACCAGTATACAGTATACCACCAGGACAGAACACCCCAGTACCCCATAGGGCTGGAAAACAGAACATTATAACACAGAACAGGACTGGAGAGCACAGTATGACACAGAACAGGACTGGAGAGCACAGTACGACACAGAACAGGACTGGAGAGCACAGTACGACACAGAACAGAATATCTCACATCCCACTGGGAGACAGAAAGAGAGAGAGGAGAGAGAGAGAGAGACGAGAGAGAGAGAGAGAAGAGAGAGAGAGAGAGGAGAGAGAGAGAGGAGAGAGAGAGAGAGGGAGAGAGAGAAGAGAGAGAGAGAGAGAGAGCTAATCCATCTTCAGGCATAAAATGGTCTCCCATTCGTCCCATAACTCACTGGAACACATGGGCAGTATCCCCAGCGTCCACTGCCATCTGTAGAGTCCACCTCACTCACTCGCAGACAGACATGCAGCCAGAGGCAGGCAGAGACAGCCAGGCAGATGTGTAGGCAGGTAGTTAAACAGGCAGGCATATAAGACAGGGGGGAGGGTGTGGCTGGTGATAGAGCTGGGTTGGGCTGTAATGTCTTGTGGTGTATTGAAGGGAGAGTTAGGGAAGGTATAGGCTGGGGGATAGACAATTGATTTCCTTTCAGAGTGAGGTTGATTAAACAGGTGGTTGTGCACTAGTACATTGGCAGCGTCACTTGTTCTGAAATCACAGGCAAACACACCACACACACACACACACACACCTTCCGTGCTCCTCTTCCCCTTCTTCCTCAGGTCAATTATTCAATCGGTGATGCTAATTGGACGCCAGTGTAAAGCATGTTGTCCTGGCTGCAAATCAGCCGCCGGCTCATGCGTGAACGAGGGAAGAGTGTGGTGGGTCAGGGCTCTCCTGGCTTTCTGATTGGTGGATTTTCCTCGTGGATGAGGAAGCAGCACCTCGGAGGCTGGTGGTGAGGTGGTTAGGTAAGTCCCCGACTGAATATTACGCAACAGCCAGCCATCGATCCTGGTGGAGAAGCATACAACTGAACCCACTTATCCAGACTGAAGTTTAGCCTCTGTTGTTCTGCCTCACGACTGATCGGGGGCTCTGGGTTGGTGCCTGTCCTGGAGACAGTTGGAATGATTAAACTGTAAAGGATCTAATCTTTATCTGACCCTGATGAAGGCATGTTTGGCTAAACACATCTTAACAAGCCTTTTCATTTTCATAATAAAATCACTACCATGGATTTCCTGACTGTGGTTGGATGTTCTACTTAACTGAAGATACAGTAGACAATCCGTCTCATAAATTATCCACTCTATGTTTCCAGGCTTTTGTTTAGCATAATAATAATAATTATTTTATTTAACTAGGCAAGTCAGTTATTAAGAACAAATTCTTATTTACATTGAAGGCCTACCCCGGCCAAACCCTAACCCGGACGACGTTGTGCCAATTGTGCGCCGCCCTATGGTACTCCCAATCACGGCCGGTTGTGATACAGACTGGAATCAAACCAGGGTCTGTAGTGACGCCTCTAGCAGTGAGATACAGTGCCTTAGACCGCTGCACCACTCAGAATGTGTTTGAAGATTAGCATGTTTAAGAACACACAAAAGGAGAGTTAAGCTTATAACGTCGCCTTCGTTAGTAACCTTAGCAAAAATCAAATGTCACATCTTTAGCACACGTGTGTGTAATCGCTACCAAACACATTGTCGTCATCCGCTCAGTAATGTCTCTATAATTCGACCTGAAAGAACCTTAGTAGCTGTCATCTAAGGTGATTTAACCCAGACAATAAAAACATCAAGCTTCGTTTCGGCCAAACTCTCCACAATCGACTTCAAACGAGCAGTTACGTAAACATCATTAGACATCTATAACCCTGGGATGTTCCCAATTACTTAAACTACAGTCCGGATAAACATTCGGAAAGCATCGGGTTGTCTCTTAAAATGAGTTGTGGTAAATGTTTGTTTCTGATCCAAGTGGGTACATAAAAAAATCTGGGGGAAATGTTCCCGGGTTGAAGGCGGCTGGAAAATGGGAATGATACACCAGTCCATCTGAGAATGATCGGAAACCTGACCTCGTTATGGAAAAATGCTGGTTACCTTTCAACAGATGCTCGGAACACTTACTGAAGCAGTTATAGGTCACCCATGGAAAAGTTCTGAATTTGTAATTATACTGAACAAAACTATAAATGCAACACGCCACAATTTCAAAGATTTGACTGAGTTCAAATCAAATCAAATCAAATCAAATTTTATTAGTCACATACACATGGTTAGCAGATGTTAATGCGAGTGTAGCGAAATGCTTGTGCTTCTAGTTCCGACAATGCAGTAATAACCAACAAGTAATCTAACCTAACAATTCCACAACTACTACCTTATACACACACACAAGTGTAAAGGGATAAAGAATATGTACATAAAGATATATGAATGAGTGGTGGTACAGAACGGCATGGCAAGATGCAGTAGAT
>NC_036845.1:28410050-28551323 GCF_002910315.2 Salvelinus sp. IW2-2015
TCCCCCGGGGTGTTGTTGGGAAAGGGGGCGGTTGGGGGTGGGGGGAAATGGATTTCCCTGGATTACCAGCGGCAAAAGAAGATAACCATCCTCTGAGAAAATGATCGGAAAACCTGACCTCGTTATAGGAAAAAAATGCTGGTTACCTTTCAACAGATGCTCGGAACACTTACTGAAGCAGTTATAGGTCCACATGGAAAAGTTCTGAATTGTAATTATAACTGAACAAAAACTATAAATGCAACACCCCACAATTTCAAAGATTTGACTGAGTTCAAATCAATCAAATCAAATCAAATTTTATTAGTCACATACACATGGTTAGCAGATTTAATGCGAGTGTAGCGAAATGCTTGTGCTTCTAGTTCCGACAATCAAATAAACAACAAGTAATCTAACCTAACAATTCCACAACTACTACCCTTATACCACCAACAAGTGTAAAGGGATAAAGAATATGTACAAAAGATATATGAATGAGTGTGTACAGCAGACGGCATGGCAAGATTGCAGTAGATGGTATAAAGTACGGTATATACATATGAGATGAGTACTGTAGGGTATGTAAACATTAAGTGGCATAGTTTTAAAGTGGCTAGTGGTACATGTATTACATAAAGATGCAAAATGCAGTATATGATATAGAGTACAGTTATACATTATGAGGGGTATGTAGGTATGTAAACATTATATTAAGTGGGCATGTTTTAAGTGGCTAGTGGTACATTTTTACATAATTCCATCAATTCCCATTTTTAAAGTGGCTGGAGTTGAGTCAGTATGTTGGCAGCGGCCGCTAAATGTAGTGGTGGCTGTTTAACAGTCTGATGGCCTTGAAATAGAAGCTGTTTTCAGTCTCTCGGTCCCTGGTTTGATGCACCTGTACTGACCTCGCCTTCTGGATGATGGGTGAACAGGCAGTGGCTTGGGTGGTTGTTGTCCTTGATGATCTTTATGGCCTTCCTGTGACATCGGGTGGTGTAGGTGTCCTGGAGGGCAGGTAGTTTGCCCCCGGTGATGCGTTCTGCAGACCTCACTACCCTCTGGAGAGCCTTACGGTTGTGGGCGGAGCAGTTGCCATACCAGCGGGTGTGATACAGCCCGACAGATGTGCTCTCGATTGTGCATCTGTAGAAGTTTGTGAGTGCTTTTGTGACAAGCCGAATTTCTTCAGCCTCCTGAGGTTGAAGAGGGGCTGCTGCGCCTTCTTCACAACGCTGTCTGTGTGGTGGACCAATTCAGTTTGTCCTGAGTGTTACACCGAGGAACTTAAAACTTTCCACCTTCTCCACTACTGACCCGTCGATGTGGATAGGGGTGCTCCCTCTGCTGTTCCTGAAGTCCACAATCATCTCTCTTTTGTTTGTTGACGTTGATGTGAGGGGTTATTTTCCTGACACCACACTCCGAGGGCCCTCACCTCCTCCCTGTAGGCCGTCTCGTCGTTGTTGGTTAATCAAGCCTACCACTTTAGTGTCATCCGCAAACTTGATGATTGAGTTGGAGGCGTGCATGGCCACGCAGTCGTGGGGGGCAGGAGTACAGGAGAGGGCTCAGAACGCCACCTTGTGGGGCCCAGTGTTGAGGATCAGCGGGTGGAGTTTTTGTTTTACCTACCCTCACCACCTGGGGGCGGCCCGTCAGGAAGTCCAAGACCCAGTTGCACAGGCCGGCGTCGAGACCCAGCGGTCTCGAGCTTGATGACGAGTTTGGAGGGTACTATGGTGTTAAATGCTGAGCTGTAATCGATGAACAGCATTCTCACATGGGTATTCCCTTGTCCAGATGGGTTAGGGCAGTGTGCAGTGTGGTTGCGATTGCGTCGTCTGTGACCTATTGGGTCGGTAAGCAAATTGGAGTGGGTCTAGGGTGTCCGGTAGGGTGGAGGTGATATGGTCCTTGACTAGTCTCTCAAAGCACTTCATGATGACGGAAGTGAGTTCTACGGGGCGGTAGTCGTTTAGCTCAGTTACCTTAGCTTTCTTGGAACAGGAACAATATAATATAACAATATAAATAATGACAATAACAATATAATGAAAACAATAATAATATAATTGAAGTAAATTCATTAGGCCCTAATCTATGGATTCACATGACTGGGAATACATATATCGGTGGTGTAGGTGTCCTACACCACACCGATGTCACAGGAAGGCCAAAAAGATCATCAAGGACAACAACCACCCAGCCACTGCCTGTTCACCCCGCTATCATCCAGAAGGCGAGGTCAGTACAGGTGCATCAAAGCGGGGCCGAGAGACTGACAAACAGCTTCTATCTCAAGGCCATCAGACTGTTAAACAGCCACACAACATTGAGTGGCTGCTGCCAACATACTGACTCAACTCCAGCCACTTTAATAATGGAGAAAATTCATGTAATCAATTTATCACTAGCCACTTTATATTATATTTATGTAATGTTTACATACCCTCCATTACTCATCTCATATGTATATACTGTACGCTATACCATCTACTGCATCTTGCCATCTTGATGTAATTAAATGTATCACTAACCACTTTAAACAATGCCACTTTATATAATGTTCTCATACCCTACATTACTCATCTCATATGTATATACTGTACGCAATACCATCTACTGCATCTTGCCATCTTGATGTAATGTATCACTAGCCACTTTAAACAATGCCACTTCATATAATGTTTTCATACCCTACATTACTCACCTCATATGTATATACTGTACTCTATACCATCTACTGCATCTTGCCTACGCCGTTCGGCCATCACTCATTTATATATTTTTATGTATATATTCGTATTCATTCCTTTACACTTGTGTGTATAAGGTAGTTGTTGTGAAATTGTTAGGTTATATTACTTGTTAGATATTACTGCATGGTCGGAACTAGAAGCACAAGCATTTCGCTACAGTTGCATTAACACCTGCTAACCATGTGTATGTGACAAATACATTTGATTTGATTTTGATTTGATTTGATAGATGCATCTGTTGGTCATCTGTACCTTAAAAAAAGTAGGGGTGTGGATCAGAAAACCAGTCAGTATCTGATGTGACCACCATTTTCCTAATGCAGCGCGACACATCTCCTTCGCATAGAGTTGATCAGGCTGTTTGATTGTTGCCTGTGGAATGTTGTCCCACTATGGGCGGTAACTTGAACACACTGTCGTACACGTCGATCCAGAGCATCGCAAACATGTTGAATGGGTGACATGTCTGGCATTTTCAGCTTCCAGGAAATGTGTACAGATCCTTGCGACATGGGGCCTTGAATTATCCTCAGGATCTCATCACAGTAGCTCTGTGCATTCAAATTGCCATTGATAAAATGCAATTGTGTTTGCTGTCTGTAGCTTATGCCTGCCCATACATTAACCCCACCGCCACCATGGGGCACTCTGTTTACAACGTTGACATCAGCAAACCGCTTGCACACATGACGACGTGCACGCTGTCTGCCATCTGCCCAGTACAGTTGAAACTGTGCTGGACAAATTCATCTGTGAAGAGCACACTTCACCAGCGTGCAATTGCTCATTGAAGGTGAGCATTTGCCCACTGAAGTCAGTTATGAAGCCAACTGCAGTCAGGTCAAGACCATGGTGAGCATGACGGGCACGCATATGAGCTTCCCTGAGACGGTTTCTGACAGTTTGTGCAGAAAGTCTTCGGTTGTTCAAACCCACAGTTTCATCAACTGTCCAGGTGGCTGGTCTTAGACAATCTTGCAGGTGAAGCAGCCGGATGTGGAGGTCCTGGGCTGGCGTAGTTACACATTGTCTGTTGTTGTGAGGCCGGTTGGACCTACTGCTAAATTCTCTAAAACAACATTGTAGGCGGCTTATGGTGGAGAAATGAACAGCTCTGGTGGACATTCCTGCATTCAGCATGCCAATTGCACGCTCCCTCAAAACTTGAGACATCTGTGGCATTGTGTTGTGTAACAAAACTGCACATTTTAGAGTGGCCTTTTATTGTTCCCAGCACAAGGTGCACCTGTGTAATGATCAGGCTGTTTAATCAGCTTCTTGATATGCCATACCTGTCAGGTGGATGGATTATCTTGGCAAAGGAGAAATGCTCACTAACAGGGATGTAAACTAATTTCTGGAATCTTTTATTTCAGCTCATGAAACATGGGACCAACACTTTACATGTTGCGTTTATATTTTTTCGTTCAGTGTATTTAACGTTTTGGTTATTTACTTCTGTTTTTATTTGTGGGATCGGAACCTGCTTTTCCAATAACTCTGGAATGGATCTGAATTTAGTCTAAATACAATTTGCCCAAGAATAAGCATGCAACAAAGCTTCCCTTCTTTGGCCATTCACACAATCCACCTCCAGACCAAATACACTCTCACACACTCTCACTCAACACACACACACACACACGCACACACACACTCTCACACACACACACCACACACACACACACACACACACACACACACACACACACACCACACACACACACACACACACACAACACACACACACACCACACACACACACACACCACACACACACACACACACACACACACACACAACACACACACACACCACACACACACCACACACACACATACACACACACCCACAGAGAAAGAGACAGAGACAGAGAGAAAAAGAGAAAGAGAGAGAGAGCTAATCCACTTTCAGCCATAAAATAGTCTCCCATTCGTCCCATAACTCTTTTGAACACATGGGCAGTATCCCCAGTGTCCACTGCCAGCTGTACAAGAGCCACCTCACTCACTCACATGCACGCATACGCGCACGCGCACGCACACACACGCGCACACGCACACATACACACACACACGCACACACACGCACATGCACACACACAGGTGTAGAGCGAATGGAGAATAGACAGCCAGATTAGGGTGAGGTGAGTGTTGCAGTGTTGAGCCCATGATCAAGGAGGCTTTGTATACAGAGAGAGGCACATATGTGTCTTCTCACTGACACCTGCATGAATCTACCAACCTACATGAACAAGGATTCTTCTCCTCATTATTATACATAGACACATAACACAGAGAGAGAGAGAGGAAGAGAAGAGAGAGAGAGAGAGAGAGAGAGAGAGAGAGAGAGAGAGAGAGAGAGAGAGAGAGAGAGAGAGAGAGAGAGAGGAGCGAGAGAGAGAGAGAGAGAGAGCTATTATCCAAAATGGAGATGTATGGGTAAACCACTTCTCTAATCTTTTTGGCTCTATAACAAAGAACAAAGAGAAAAAACATATACAGGATCAAATACAAATCTTAGAATTAACTATTAAAGACTACCAGAACCCACTGGATTCTCCAATTACCCTGAATGAGCTACAGGACAAAATAAAAACCCTCCGACCCAAAAAGGCATGTGGTGTTGATGGTATCCTTAATGAAATGATCAAATATACAGACAACAAATTCCAATTGGCTATACTAAAACTCTTTAACATCATCCTTAGCTCTGGCATCTTCACCAATATTTGGAACCAAGGACTGATCACCCCAATCCACAAAAGTGGAGACAAATTTGACCCCAATAACTACCGTGGGAAATGCGTCAACAGCAACCTTGGGAAAATCCTCTGCATTATCATTAACAGCAGAATCGTACATTTCCTCAATGAAAACAATGTACTGAGCAAATGTCAAATTGGCTTTTTACCAAATTACCGTACAACAGACCATGTATTCACCCTGCACACCCTAATTGACAACCAAACAAACCAAAACAAAGGCAAAGTCTTCTCATGCTTTGTTAATTTCAAAAAAGCGTTCGACTCAATTTGGCATGAGGGTCTGCTATACAAATTGATGGAAAGTGGTGTTGAGGGTAAAACATACGACATTATAAAATCCATTTAAACAAACAACAAGTGTGCGGTTAAAATAGGCAAAAAACACACAAATTTCTTCCCACAGGGCCGTGGGGTGAGACAGGGATGCAGCTTAAGCCCCACCCTCTTCAACATATATATCAACGAATTGGCGCGGGCACTAGAAAAGTCTGCAGCACCCGGCCTCACCCTACTAGAATCTGAAGTCAAATGTCTACTGTTTGCTGATGAGCTGGTGCTTCTGTCACCAACCAAGGAGGGCCTACAGCAGCACCTAGATATTCTGCACAGATTCTGCCAGACCTGGGCCCTGACAGTAAATCTCAGTAAGACCAAAATAATGGTGTTCCAAAAAAGGTCCAGTCGCCAGGAAAACAAATACAAATTCCGTCTCGACACCATTGCCCTAGAGCACACAAAAACTATACATACCTTGGCCTAAACATCAGCGCCACAGGATACTTCCACAAAGCTGTGAACGATCTGAGAGATAAGACAAGAAGGGCATTCTATGCCATCAAAAGGAACATAAAATTCACCATACCAATTAGGATCTGGCTAAAAATACTTGAATCAGTCATAGAACCCATTGCCCTTCATGGTTGTGAGGTCTGGGGTTCGCTCACCAACCAAGATTTCACAAAATGGGACAAACACCAAATTGAGACTCTGCATGCAGAATTCTGCAAAAAATATCATCCGTGTACAACGTAGAACACCAAATAATGCATGCAGAGCAGAATTAGGCCGATACCCACTAATTATCAAAATCCAGAAAAGAGCCGTTAAATTCTACAACCACCTAAAAGGAAGCGATTCCCAAACCTTCCATAACAAAGCCATCACCTACAGAGAGATGAACCTGGAGAAGAGTCCCCTAAGCAAGCTGGTCCTGAGGCTCTGTTCCCAAACACAAACACACCCCACAGAGCCCCAGGACAGCAGCACAAATAGATCCAAGCAAATCATGAGAAAACAAAAAGATAATTACTTGACACATTGGAAAGAATTAACAAAAAAACTGAGCAAACTAGAATGCTATTTGGCCCTAAACAGAGAGTACACAGTGGCAGAATACCTGACCACTGTGACTGACCCAAACTTAAGGAAAGCTTTGATTATGTACAGACTCAGTGAGCATAGCCTTGCTATTGAGAAAGGTTGCCGTAGGCATGGCTCTCAAGAGAATGTGCACACTCCCACAAAATGAGGTGGAAACTGAGCTGCACTTCCTAACCTCCTGCCCAATGTATGACCATATTAGAGACACATATTTCCCTCAGATTACACAGATCCACAAAGAATTCGAGAACAAACCCAATGTTGATAAACTCCCATATCTACTGGGTGAAATTCCACAGTGTGCCATCACAGCAGCAAGATTTGTGACCTGTTGCCACAAGAAAAGGGCAACCAGTGAAGAACAAACACCATTGTAAATACAACCCATATTTATGCTTATTTATTTTCCCTTGTGTACTTTAACCATTTGTACATTGTTACAAAACTGTAAATATACATAATATGACATTTGTAATGTCTTTATTGTTTTGAAACTTCTGTATGTGTAATGTTTACTGTTAATTTTTATTGTTTATTTCAATTTTGTATATTATCTACCTCACTTGCTTTGGCAATGTTAACACATGTTTCTCATGCCAAGAAAGCCCCTTTAATTGAATTGCATTGAGAGAGAGAGAGAGAGAGAATGGGACAGAGAGACAGACAGATAATCACAGCGAGAAAGAGACCGAGAGAGACTGAGACAGAGAGAGACAGTAAGACAGAGAGAGACAGAAAGATCGACTGCGATAGAGAGAGAGACTGAGATAGAGAGACTGCAAGATATACTGAGATAGAGAGAGAAGGAGACTGAGATAGAGAGAAAACAGACAGAGAGAGAGATGAAGAGAGAGACAGTGAGACAGAGAAAGACAGAGAGAGAGAGACTGAGATAGAGACAGCAAGATAGACTGAGAGAGAGAGAGAAACTGAGATAGAGACTGCAAGATAGACTGAGAGAGAGAGAGAGAGCTTGGAAACGGTGACAGTTCCTCCAACAGCAGGTGTTAGGTAGCAGGTATCTCATATTGTCTCTGTTTTGTGATGCATTCTGTTTATCCCCTGGGGAAACACTTGCTGCTGCTCCCTGCTTGACCACCAATAGCCTGCTAGTCTCATTATACTGAAAAATATGGAGGACTCTGACCTCCTCTCATTACCAGAGTCTAGTAAACAAACATTGGCGGTGTTGTGTGTATTTTTGTCTCTGTCACTTCTGGTTCACTGTAGAGGAAGTGAACCCAATATGGTGTTGTTTTGTTGTCCATTGTAGATTTTAGGAGATTAATCCAATGTGCATTTTTTTGTGTGTGTGAAGTCTAAAAGTGTCACTGTGTAATTTGAGGTGTCGAATAAAAAAACAATTTCAGCTTTCCTCCCCAAGCCACTCGCTTTATGTGGAAGCTGTGATCGCTTGCCTGTGGGCAAAAACCCAAACCAGATATACACACATGCACCCATCTAGACATGCACACGCGCATACACATATACACAGGCACGCACAATAATATGCCGTGCACGCGCACACTCACACACACACTCTGTGGCCTAGGGCGGCATCCTTCGCAAGCTTATGCGACACTCCAAGGGTTATTGGAATGTCATTTTGGTCCGTTTGGGAAGAGATCACATTTTCAATTCCTCTTGACCACCTCTTCTGCGGTCTTCCCCTGGGCTCTGTAACAGCCTGGGTCGCCATGGTGAAACACACCAAGGCCAAACGCCGCTGCTGCACTCCAGGCACTGTGTGAAGAGATGCTTAGAGTATACAGCACTACATACACAGCACACAAACAATACTGTAGCGAACAGCGGGGCAGGGAAGCAAACGTGAGTCTCTGGGGTGAAAGTCAAACACCCTAGACATTGCACAAGTAGGGTTAACCCACATGGTGGGAATTGTAACGTGGCTCTGTAGCGAGGATTGCCACACTGCCACCTCCGAACGCGAAGGCAGCCACCATCCTACTTCTGACACCAATGTAGCGAATGGTAGTGCAGGGAAGCGAACCCAGGTTGCTGGCGTGAAAAGGCAAACACTCTACGCATGGCGGCAATAGGGTTTACCTACTTGGTGTGAATTGTAACTTTGCTGATATTGCGTGGATCGCTAGAGTACAAACAGAGCCCTTAAGCCTTGACGAAGGTCAGAGAGACCAAAAAATTTCATTTTGAGAACTTGGGACTATAAGGTTCTATCTGCGCACAGCATACAGTAGTTATGAGATATTGAGCATCAAAGTTTTCACATCCCAGATCTCAGAACTGTTTTGTAGTCAATTATTCTTTCATAACCCTTTATAGGTACCTAAAAAATATTTAAATTTCAATAGAAAAGTACAGACAATTAATGATTAAATAAAGACAATAACTATACCATCGGAATAACTTCCTTCATTCTAATCACATCATCAAATATATGAATTCATGTTCATCACGCATTTGTTAACTTCTTTGATATAGGGGGCAGCATTTTCACTCTTGGATGAATTGCGTGCCCATAGTGAACTGCCTCCTACTCTGTCCCAGATGCTAATATATGCATATTATTATTACTATTGCATAGAAAACACTCTGAAGTTTCTAAAACTGTTTGAATGATGTCTGTGAGTATAACAGAACTCATATGGCCCATTCCTCCTGACAGAGCTGGTGTAACTGAATCAGGTCTGTAGGCCTCCTTGCTCGCACACACTTTTTCAGTTCTGCCGACAAATATTCTATTGAATTGAGGTCAGGGCTTTGTGATGGCTACTCCAATACCTTGGCTTTGTTGTCCTTAAGTGCAGCACAGTATCTTACCATTTCATCCTCGCAACCCATCAATGTCAACCTGTTCTGTGGGAATGGAGTGTTAAGCATACCCATGGGTCTTCCTGTGAGTATTTCATGTGGTACTAAACCAGTGGTACGATGCGCGTGTCCATGCAWGTACATCAGATCCAGAGGCATTATTGTTACCCATGGCAATCCGGTCTCAGCCATCAGTTTAGTCAATATAATTGTCAGCATTTGGTTGTCTCTCTCTATGATACCACCACTGGACGGATGTTAACTACAATGTGTTTGCAGGTCAATCTGCAAACTTTGAGAGATGTTCTGAATAACACTATTTTCAAAATGAGAGCCCTTGTCTGACGTTAATTTGGACGGCAGACCCGAAAATCCAGGAGCAAACCCAAAATTATGTACAATTTCTACTTCCTGTCATGTCTACTCCCGTTCCCCCTCTCTGGTGCTCATTGTCGCCAGTTTACTTATTATTACGCACACCTGCCACCATTGTTATGCACACCATCACCTCATGAGACTCACCTGGACTCCATCACTTCTATGATTACCTCCCCTATATCTGTATCTCCCTTTGGTTCTTTCTCCAGGCAGTATTATTCATGTTTCTCATGTCCAGACGCTACTCTTGTTTTGTATTGTTCCATATTTTTTGTATTATTAAATTCACCCCCTGTACTTGCTTCCTGACTCCCAGCGTCTGCGTTACACTCCCCCTTTGACACATGGTCTTGGCCATGTGCCAACTTAGCCACATAGGGGAAGCAAGATCTGGGTAAAATGGGAAGGCCGCTTGGCCCCATCCAGAGGTTCCTCTGTGTGTCAAAGGAACACTTCTTCCTCCACTGTCTCACCTCTCCAGGCCCTGCACCTGATTGCAGATCAGAAACATCCTGTAATGAAAACATATTTGCAGCAGAAACAGGAAGTGAAACCATTTGGAGAGTGGGGGAAACAATTGACATGGCAGCTGCTTTTGCAGCCATATCAACCATAGCATTCCCTTTAGAGACAGAGTCAGAGCTTGACACTTGCAGACATAAATGGATGTAGTCAAGAGAATGGCTTCCAACAGGTTCGCAATCAGTTTACAATGTGAAATTGTCTTACCAGATGAAGTAAGGAACCCACGATGCTGTTCCAAAATCTGGCACCCCCCGAACGCATATCTGCTATCTGCTAGAATGCACACCTTAGTCAGTGCAAACAATTCTGCAGCCTGAGCTGACAGATGTGATTGATATGTATATGCATATCCTAGCTTCTGGGCCTGAGGAACAGGCAGTTTACTTTGGGCACGTCAGTCATGCGAAATACCGAATCCTGCTACCAGCCCACAAGAAGTTAACAGAGCTCTGGTGTCGACTTTGCATTCTTGTTGGGTTTCAGAACACAGTAACAGGTCGTCAACATACTGTATTATCATACTCCCATTGTGGGGTAGGACACCCTCTAAATATTGCGCCAAAGCAGCAGAAAATACCGCCAGAGATTCCGAATAACCTTGGGGGCATACGGTCCAAGTCCAACGCTTGTTTAAAAACATAAACGCGAACCAGAACTGTGATTCTGGTGCGACGGGAATGCTAAAAAAAGCATTAGCCAAATCAACAACTGAGAACCATTTAGCCGACGCCGGCACAGAAGATTGAATCGTAATGGGGTTTAGCAGGTCTGAGATCTTGAACAAAATGGCAATCACCTGAGGCTTTTCGGACAGGAAGAATGGGGGTATTACAGGGAGAGTCTGGACAAGGCACAATGGCTCCTCTTTCTACCAAAGAAGCATGAACAGGGGTAATCCCCTTGACCGCTTCCTGACTTAGGGGATACTGAGTTCTGATTGGTCTGTGTGTGCCTTTAGGTGTGACAGTAAGTGGTTCAACCCCCCTCATTCGGCCAATGTCATACTTATCTTTAGCCCATAGAGAGTCCGGGAGTCCAATCAACAAGGGTGACTCATTCTCCACACAAATCATCTGTTTAGTTAGCTAGTGCTATCAAGGCCATGTACACCTCATTGAGCATGTACGGCCCCAAAAAAATGGAACACACAAAGTATGTATGCTGGGGGAGAATTTAGACCCATCCACACTAAATTCCGTCAGTGACCTGCAAGACAGACTAAATACCAGTATCCTCCCAAGCAACATCATCTGTCTTAGCTACCAATACCTGTCACTAAATACATACAACAAAGCCTGTTCTTTAGTCAATTTAACACTTAAAGTGCAAAATTGGTGCCCACTATACATGTCACTGCAAAGTAAGCTCTCTTGGGGTATGGTCCCTGTCAGCCAACTTTGTTCATAATCGAATCTCCTGTCAATAGTGAGAAATGCGCGGTGCAATGTAAGCCAGTCTGTGACATAAAACTACCTTTTTGTTTCCAATAACTGCGAGCAGTTGAGAAAATGTAGTCAGTAGGGTCATAATGTGACCCATCAATATTCTGTATGTCCCATGCATAGTAGCAATCACACGTTGAGACCGTGTCGGACAACATCATGAGATGTCTCCTGAGGCTGTACAACAGTGAGGCCTTTTCCTTTACAAATAATATGAATTCCCAATTTACAGAGAAGATCTCTTCCAGCCAAATTTACAGGACAACATGCAGAAAAAATGAACTGATGGTATCAAGAGCAACTCTTTCATAGTCACTCTTGAGGCTCCTACAGTGGTGACTGATTCATTTGACATGGGAGGCTTGGACATAGATTGAGAATTTCTGAGAGACATTTCAGCGCTAATATGTGCTAGAAATTAGATTGACTCACCAGAGACGTGGAGACTAACCATTGGCTCCTCACGGGGGTTTTAAATGCTGTCTGTCACGCAAAATGACGCTGGAGAGACGAAGCAGGTACGGGGAGTAACATTTAATAAATGACGGACATATAACGAGACAAGCACAGCGTCAGCAAACAAAAACTTAGACAAGAAACAATCAATGCAGCAGCAGGGAACAGAGCAAGGGAACAGACAAATATAGGGGAGGAAATTAACATGTAATAAGTGAGTCCAGGTGAGTCCATTAACGCTGATGCGAGTGACGAGAGAAGGCAGGTGTGGGTGATGGATGGCAGGAGCGTGTGATGCAGGGTAATCTGGCGCCCTCAAGCGCCAGGGGAAGGGAAGAGCGGGGKCAAACATGACACTGTCTAAGGGTGTCAACTGGCTCTACCTCGCGTCAGTCCATATGTGGGTTGTCTTTACCGGAGGAGGTSCGGTTTTCCAACCTCCCCTCGCTGCCCTCTGTTCGATAGGTTCGTTTCGTGATGTCCTGGCGAAATGTCCCTCCTTTCCGCAGTTGTAACAAGCAAAGTTCCTGTCCTGTTGTTGCTGTTGTCTAGCCCACCCGTCTGCACTGGCTCCCCCTTCTCTTCTTCTACCCCTTCCTCTTCCCCTCTGTCCATCATTTTGAGCTCTTCCCTGAGCTTGCCGCTGCTGGCCCTGCCCTTGATAAAATGCCTGCTGTTCAGCTTGTAACTTCACCCCTTCTTTTTCTATTCTCTTTTGTCTTGTCTTCTTGAGACAGTTGCTGCCTCTCAGCTTGTTTACAGTGTTCAATAACCGCTTGTAGACTGGTAGTTTCCCAGCCAATGCAGGTCATTTTAACCTGTTTACCAAGGACTGGCAAAGTCCATTCATTAGGACAGCTGTAAAGAGGCTGTTGTAGTCATCATTGCGGTGGCCATCAGTCATTGGTTTGAGCCCACTATGCTTACGGTAGCAGGTCTTCAGCCTATGTCTGTAGTCTTCCAATGACTCTTAAGCTTTCTGCGTGCAACTACAGTGGTTGCTCCACTAAAAGTTTTGCGATTATGCTACGGGACTTAGAGGTAATTTGTGGTTTAGTACAGTACCGTGCGTCACCACTTCATTGCTCCAGACCAGCGCAAGGRGGAGTTAGAGCACTGATTATGCTTTTGGGTCCTACTGTGTCTCTAACTGACAATGAATGGGTGACATAAACCTAAATAGAAACTGATAATTGTGCACAACTTCAGTATTACTTACTAAAACTGTTGTTACACTAAGGTTTTTATTATTTTATTTTGTTAGGATTATTTTTATTTTACTCTACTACTGTAGCCCGGGATGCTGGTTCAAAACCTGTGCCGGCCTCAACTGGGAGACCCATGAGATGACTGTAGGTTTTTGGTTTCTCTCCCTTTAAAAACAGAAGTAAATAATTCTAAATAACAAACTGGATTTATTTACAAATTAGTAACAATGTCTCACCCCATGTTGAAGAAGGGCCTTTTTCTCACTCATTTTACATTATTTGAATACAAAATCATCTCCAAAATATTGATATTTTTTAAACAATGCGATTATTATTATTATAATTATAATTAATTTAGAATTATATAATGCCCCTTGGATATTCTGACAGATATATTATTAAACTGGACAATATATATTGGTCATATTGATCATGGCTCCCGAGTGGCGCACAATGGGATTGCCTTGCAGTTCTCCAGCTGCATCCACTGAAAGCGCACGAGGTTCAAGGCACAAGGGCAGGGGGCACAGAAGACGGACCTAGCCCATGGGGAAGGGAGGAGGAGCAAGGGCGGGTGGACCCCCACCCCACCCCACCACACTGGGTAGCACAGAGCAACACTTTAAGGGGCATTGCACTAATAATGGGGCTGACTAGGTAAACGTTCCCGCTGTTCTTAGTGCCAGTCTGCGCATTCACACTAAAACTAATAATGGCATCTTTAAGCTTTGTTAATAAAATAATGATAAAAATACTCTCAAAATGCCAATGTTTATTTAGTTATGGATCCATAAGGAAATACTATGGGAACAAATATCACTGATTTACAGAAATAGTGGAACAAAGTTGTCTAATGAAGGTAAACACATTGTTGCTTACTGGAAAATACTCTTTCAAACACACACAGTCACGTTGTACAGCTCCATTATGGCTATTAGCAGGTAGCTGGACAATAGACTTGCCTAGAAGGAGGGTAGATGGAGAATTCTATCATCCAATGTATTTCTTAGTTAGGTTGGCTGTATCATAACCGGCCGTGATTGGTTACAATTTCAATTTAATCCACCAGACAAAACAAATCATACAACAAAAAGTGTTATTATTATTATTATGTATCACGTCCGACCATGATTGGGACTCCCATAGGGCGGGGAACAATTGGCCCAGCATTTCTCTCCCTCTAAAAACAGAAATAAATGTTTTGTCCTTAGCAATTCTTATTTTGGCCTTCATTCAGATTACAATCACTCACTTTCATTTTTTTTTAAATGAAATAACCTCAAAAATATTGTTATATATTATCAAGTTGATGGCACAGTCATATACCCCGGCACCTACATAAAGCTGAGTGACTCACTTTGGATCCAAGTAAATAAGTATCAACATTCTTTCTGATAGTCTTTTAATAAATACATGTTTTGGTTATCCTGACCTGGACACCATGTACAGTATTAAAATAGCTAATTATGGGCTATTAGCAGGACAATATACCTTTACCAACACCTCTCTGTATTTTGATACTTTGTGGATGGGGGCTCCCGCAATGCATTATGTGTTGTTACAGATGCAGGTTCGATACCCGTGCCGGCCGCCACCGGGAGACCCATGAGGCGGCTTTCTCCTACTACTTTTCTTATCTTCCTCCGTCTGTTTCTTCGTCTTACTTTCTCTCACCATTCTTCCTTTAACTTTCCTGTCTGACTGTCTTTCGGCTTCCCTCTCCCACTTTCTAAACTTACCCCAATCGATTAGACATTTCTTGGCTTTCTTGGTTTCCTCAAACTTCTCTAAGTTCTTTCTACATTCTGCTAATAGAATTTCACTCAATGTGCCTGAAAATCTGCTACTTTGTACCAGAGCGGTACCTGTTCCAGAATGTCCCTGCCCCATTTATCTGCCATTACCTTTACTGGTCCAGTCAGCGGATGGGGCAGGCAAGGTTCTCCCTTGCTGCTCTTGGCTCCTATTGTGAAACTCCATTATACACACACACACTCAAACATAAACAACAGTGTTTAATTAGGAATGTATTCCTTTCTTACAATTTAAAAATAGTTACAAAATTTTTAAATATATGTTTTCTTAATTATTCTATGTCATCTTAAATGTTATACCCAAATGGTAATTCCTACTATGCAAACTCCCATGTAGGCTTTGCATTTATAGCTGGTTTCCCAATAATAACCAACTGTTTGACCAGTACACTGATTGATTCATTTTCTTTTACAATGTTTTTCTAACATGCAGGAATATTTTGGCCTTGAACCTCAGGACCCTGTCCTGGAATCACATAGCTCATGCATTCACATCTTACGATGGCATGTAACCCATGGCATATTTCCCACCCATGACTTTGTCCCGATGTCTCTATAGTACCCCAGGATCTTATTCTGGAATCGCATTCAACAGGACTCTCTTATCTCTAACACATGATCTATTCCCAGAACAGGATTTTCTAAAAGTTAACTTTCCCCAATTGGAGGTTTGCGTTTAAGAAAATCAGTATCACCCTAAACTCTGTATGTTCGGAAGGGCATATCCACTCACTGAAGCTCCCTGCCGGTCTGAGGCGGGTCCCTGAGCCATGTCTAACGCAGCCCTGATCGCCGGTAACCTCGGTCTCCTCGGGAGCCATCAGCAAGCGGAGTTAGCCATCTCTACTTGTCCCAAGTTGTGGTAGCAATACTAATTATGTCATTTTCCACGACAAGAGTCCATGCCCTGACAAATTGAGGCTGTTCTGATAGCAAAGGGGGAGGGAGGAGGGGCGGGGGTGTGGTGATATGCATTTATCTAATTGCACATGATTTCCTTTATCCCATTCAGGTATTAGTTTTGTATCCCATACATTTATTTTACATAGTCTGTCTAATCTAGTTAGATTGCATCATATTGCTTCTACACCTGCATTGCTTGCTGTTTGGGGTTTTAGGCTGGGTTTCTGTACAGCACTTTGAGATATCAGCTGATGTACGAAGGGCTATATAAATAAATTGGATTTGATTTGATATTCCCTTTAAATATTAGTTAACAAATATAAAACCATGTTATCTTGAACATCGGTGTCATGTAATACTATGCGCAGGTGTGATAGTTGTATGAATTAATCACAATGCAAGCCTACTCATTAGAAAAAAGCTCATTAGCAGCTCTAATGCGATATTAGCTTCACACCACTTTTTTTGTCGATGAATCATTCTTAAACAGTCAAAACTCTCAAAAAATCATAGCCTGTTTGATATCATGCATGCGAKCTTACCTGTCATGTCCACAACGATGGAGCAGCAGACCAAGCCACACGCGAAGGGAGGACTCTATCCCGTAGGATAATTATTCTGGTTGGTGACAACTTCATTAATTAACAGGTGCTGAGGAGATTGGCTCTGTAACTTGTTTACTTGTTGTTCGTGTCGGATATTTCCATTTTGGGATAGTTGTTCACTGAATTGCTAGCACTAGTTGCTCACGCTGCTACGGTGGCCTCGATGTGGCTACAAATGTCTCGCACCCGGTGGGATTCATACAAAGTGTCAAATCAATTGCCCAGCACTGGGCACAAACTTGTGATGCTCGGAGCCATGGCGTGCTGCTCAGACCACTGCACTATGGCAATTCACAATGCTCTAGCAAGCTGTGAGAATACTTGGCGATACTTTATGGTATGAGGTCGTTTGGTTTGCAGAGCCTTCCCCAAACCATAGCCCCCTAGGTACGGAACTTCATTGTATTGCCTAAAGACACCCCTACCAGCTGCCACCTGGAAGCGATTCAAAATAGTCATATTTAGTTCCGACATCTGTAGAACAAGACAAAAACAGCAGTGTCAATCCTAAGGGCCTTAAAAATGCTCTAAGGCACCTGTACTTATTTGTTTTTACAACAAAGAGCTTACTTTATGGCCATTCTTCTGAAAAACAGGTGAAAATATATATAAGTAACCCAGCACTGTGTGATTGGACTGCAGATAGAATCTTATACCACCAAGTTAAAAGGTGTTTGCACATACATACATTTCAGATTTTTAAAATAATTTTTTTATCGGATACATCTCACATGTAAACCACTTACAAAGCAACTCTGTGAATAACACATTTTTACCAAAATGTCAGATACAACCTTATAGTCCCAAGGCCACGATTTGTAAGCTAATGTTAATTTGATCCAGTACAGTGTACTACACCAACATGGTATAATTTCTATGCATCACTTTGTGAAAACCCTTTGCAAAAAAGATATGCATCACGGTCAATGACACCTAAGTAAACTGATACCAGGCTGACTGTACATACTGATTTAGCTCTGTTGCATCTCTTTATGTTTCGAGTGTACCTTCAACAGCTTACTGCTCCGAGAATCGTACACCATAATGGAGTAATTTCATTGTGCAGACACGGACAGAACTCCACTACCCATAATACAACAGGGCATCCTGGCACCTTTCAACGGCACTTTACTTTGTGTACAAAAAAAACTCATAGGGCGAGGGAGAGAGAGGGCGATAGAGAGGGAGATCGTGAGAGAGAGGGATAAGAGAACGAGAGAGGCGTGGAGCGTGATAGAGAGAGAGAGTATCTCACATTCATGTTGTGTGAAATGGTTTATCTCTTTTATCGCCTTCTCATAGCACCTCCATCCAAATCTACCTGAACCCTTTTTCAAATCCTAAATGACAAACACACCCATAACCACAATGTCAGAACCAATCTAAAGGTACTGTACCCCACTGGATACTCGAGATAAATCTCTGTTTCAGTTATGAAATCTGCCATGCAGCATACAGGGCAAGAAAGAAACAATCACTCTCTTTCTCTCTCTCAATCTAATAATCCTCTCTTTTCATTTGTCCAGGGACTGTCCATGCCTTCCTAGGCTTGGCTGCACCGCTTCTGTCCCAGTCTCAGTCCCTGAGCCGAGGTGGAGGGAGAAATGATGAGTAAAGGGATGGAGCAGCGAGGGAGAGGGGAGGAGGGAGGGAGGGTTGAACAGACAGACAAATCAGGAGATTGCTGGCTCTATAATAAATAAGTGGGGATTTTGGACCAACAGTTTGAGAGTGAAAGACCATTTCACAAAACAGGTTTGTTAAAGTAAGTATTGAAAATATATGAATGCAGTTTTTCAGCATAACTGGGATTATCAGTCGTTGTGTTGTGGAGGTATCAAGGAGAGCTGAGTTTTGAATAGACATAGTGCTCCATTCTACAYGTCTAACAGGTAGACAAGAAGTGATGCCAAAGGAATCTGTCACCCCCTATTGGCTAATGTGACCACAGCATCAGTTCCTCTCAAGACACTGTCACCTCTCACTCCAAACCTGATCTGGGCCCATATCCACAAACCATCTTAGAGTAGGATTGCTGAACTAGGATCAGTTCTGCCCTATTAAATCATAATGAGTAATATCACATGTACAGGGGGGAACTGATCCTAGATCAGAACTCCTACACTGAGATGCTTCGTATATATGGGCCCAGATCTGTACTACAGTATTTCTACTTGGACAATTACATCAGAAGCGGTTGGATTTGCATGCTGATAATAAAACTGTAATTATAGCAAGAGGGTAGATAAATTCCACTGGCATAAAGAATACAAAATCCATGCCCAGGCAGCAGGACTGTTGTCATAGAAGTTACGTCAATCATCTGTTACGGTCTGCTGCTTTTAGCCTGTATATAAAGCTGAAGTCGRAAGTTTACATACACCTCAGCCAAATACATTTAAACTCAGTTTTTCACAATTCCTGGCATTTAATCCTAGTAAAAATTCCCTTTCTTAGGTCAGTTAGGATCACCACTTTATTTTAAGAATGTGAAATGTCAGAATAATAGTAGAGGGAATGATTTCAGCTTTTATTTCTTTCATCACATTCCCAGTGGGTCAGAAGTTTACATACACTCAATAAGTACTTGGTAGCATTGCCTTTAAATTGTTTCACTTGGGTCAAATGTTTCAGGCAGCCTTCCACAAGCTTCCCACAATAAGTTGGGTGAATTTTGGCCGATTCCTCCTGACAGAGCTAGTGTAACTGAGTAAGGTTTGTAGGCCTCCTTGCTCGCACACTCTTTTTCAGTTCTGCCCACAAATTTTCTATAGGATTGAGTTCAGGGCTTTGTGATGGGCACTCCAATACCTTGACTTTGTTGTCCTTATGCCATTTTGCCACAACTTTGGAAGTATGCTTGGGGTCATTGTCCATTTGGAAGACACATTTACGACCAAGCTTTAAATTCCTGACTGATGTCTTGAGATGTTGCTTCAATATATCGACATCATTTTCCTTGCCATCTATTTTGTGAAGTGCACCAGTCCCTCCTGCCGCATAGCACCCCCACAACATGATGCTGCCACCCCTGTGCTTCACGGTTGGGATGGTGTTCTTCGGCTTGCAAGCCTCCCCCTTTATCTTCCAAACATAACGATGGTTATGTGGCCAAACAGTTATATTTTTGTTTCCTCAGACCAGAGGACATTTCTCCAAAAAGTATGATCTTTGTCCCCATGTGCAGTTGCAAACCGTAGTCTGGCATTTTTATGGCGGTTTTGGAAGAGTGGCTTCTTCCTTGCTGAGCGGCCTTTCAGGTTGTGTCGATATAGGACTCGTTTTACTGTGGATATAGATACTTTTGTGCCTGTTTCCTCCAGCATCTTCACAAGGTCCTTTGCTGTTGTTCTGGGATTGATTTGCACTTTTCACACCAAAGTACGTTCATTTCTAGGAGACAGAAYACGTCTCCTTCCTGAGCGGTATGACGGCTGCGTGGTCCCATGGTGTTTATACTTGTGTACTATTGTTTGTACAGATGAACGTGGTACCTTCAGGCGTTTGGAAATTGCTCCCAAGGATGAACCAGACTTGTGGAGGTCTACAATTTTTTCTGAGGTCTTGGCTGATTTCTTTTGATTTTCCCATGATGTCAAGCAAAGATGCACTGAGTTTGAAGGTAGGCCTTGAAATCCATCCACAGGTACACCTCCAATTGACTCAAATGATGTCAATTAACCTATCAGAAGCTTCTAAAGCCATGACATCATGTTCTGTAATTTTCCAAGCTGTTTAAAGGCACAGTCAATTTAGTGTATTTAAACTTTTGACCCACTGGAATTGTGATATAGTGAAATATAAGTTAAATAATTTGTCTGTAATCAATTGTTGTAAAAATGACTTGTGTCATGCACAAAGTAGATGTCCTAACCGACTTGCCAAAACTATAGTTTGTTAACAAGAAATGTGTGGAGTGGTTGAAAAATKAGTTTTAATGAGTTTTAATGACTCCAACCGAAGTGTATGTAAACTTCCGACTTCAACTGTAGGTCTGTATAGGGGTCTGTATAGATATCTGTATAGAGACCTGTGTGTATGTCTGTATAGATGCCTGTATATGGGTCTGTATAGAAGTCACATCTGTGTTTTAGCAGGTATTTGACACAGATGTGACCTCTGTACAGAAGAATGTACGCACACGCACACATGCCCACACACCCACTGATGCGCACACACACACATGCACCCCCCCCCCCCCAACTCACACSTACGTAACCTTTACTGTGAACATTTTAATCATGGTTAATCGACCTCTGGCCTGCTAAGAGGATCCCAGGTATTAGAGTATTAGGCTGTAGTGAAATACCTGGGAGGCAGACGTCATTGACTGGAACACATTCATATTGGAAAAGGTATTACCTACCTCATAAAGATTAAACACAAGGGCCTTACATAAGCTGCCTGGGCTGAGTGACTGGGTCCATATGAGGGACCTTTGGGTCACAAAGGCACAGAGACACAGACACAGGCACACACACTGATCCCTCGTCTGGACAGGGTTGTCACGGTGCTCAAAGTCAGCTTTTATTATTTGAAGCTCTGCTGATGAGATCAGCATTCGTGATTACAGTGCGGGCCAACTATTCTCCTTCCCTCCTCTCCCTCCCTCTYTGTGATGGTTGAGGCAGGGGTGAATTTAGATTTAATTTCTTCCTGGTATGAGACCTCCTATGTGTGCACGCTCATGCACCCAAAAAATGTATGGGCCTAATCATATAATTACATATTGAATCCCAATTAATTCAATAGGATCTCTGTGGGCCTAGTCATAAAGATTTGTCATTGAACTTTTAAAATGTATTACATTTTATTGTGGCAATAACACAACCAGTCAGGATGTTTTCATCTGATTTGTCAAACAATCCTTTCAACTTAACACCTACTTSCTTTACTAGGCTACACGTGCACGTTCATCCAATCGCAACATATTTCCAGCCTCCAAACAGTGGTCAATGGAAAGAGACATCTGTTACTCAGAACACCAAAAAGTGTAATGACATTTGRCGATTGTCATTAGCCCAGAATCAACTGCTGTCCGCGCGCGTGTCTCAGTGTCTCARTGTTCTCGTCGAACAACATCGTATTTTGGAATGTTTTCAAGTCCATTCACTCATTTTTCATGCCTCTGATATACGGTAATGGTAATTAATGGTATAATAGCACACWGTTTTCWTGATATTTTGTTTTCATTATTGTGATAGGCTCATGTTTTAYCGGTAGGGCATACCCCCACTATTTGTTYTGCCGGGATGCCGTACCAGACCGCACCACCTCACCCCTGGGTGGAGGACATACTTTTAGGTGGAACAGTACCATCCCAGGCCCATGCAGGGTGTGTCTATATAGTGCAGATGGGAGGCAGACGTCCAGATGTTCTGGATAACCGTGATCCCTCATCCTCACCATCATACCATCCATGCCACACATCCTTCATATCACATCCCTGTCCATGACCTAAGATCCCTGTACCTGGTCACTGTCCTACATACTCCCGTAAGATTGAAGTAGTGCCACGTGACTTGCATTACCTCGTCACCATACCTGGTAGTACTTTGGTTCTGGATCCTAGACCCACCTCTCGGGCAAATGACAGGGTTTACTTTGGCCAGGATTTGTCAAATTCGTTATAGCACACATCAAGAATCAAACAATCCCTGATCCGAATCATACAGGTAAATTATAAAACACCCTTTAGCTTACTTTCCACAACTTGCCAGTATATAAAAGACGACCCATCCAAATCCTATTTTCACTTTTTACAACTAAACTCAAAGATAGGATTGTTGAGCACTCCCATGACAGTGACCAATTGCTAAATTATGGTTTTCTCCTTTCTTCTCGTTTGCCAACGAGCCATACAGACCGCAACCACTTTTAAGGGGTAGTCTCCGTGGGGTGTGTGCATGCTTTTTGTGTTCCTGTCTGCAYGTGTGTGTCCACACACACACGTTCAAAGACAAACACACACACAAAGACACACTGAAAAACACACAYGCAAGACCACCGGGCAGGAAAGGAACAGACGTTTCAACCTGACACACACACACAAGCAGCACACATGAGTGCGTTCACGCTTGCAGACAGACACACACACTCATGCCACAGCGTGGTACAGTAACCACAAGAGGAGGTCCACAGGCAGCACATCTCTGTATGGTGTGGTGTACAGTAGGCCAGAAATAGAGAGCGGATCAGTGAGTCCACCTCCCCCTTTAATAGTCCTGTCTGTTATTATCACAGCTATCCCTCTCTTTAACCAGGGAGGAGGAGAGAGGAAGTCAACCCTCCTTAACTCGTAAAAGAGGAGAGAGGGTGGTGAAATGAAACAGGGAGACAAACTGAGAGTTCTGAAATGTGAAATATAGGTACAAACTGTAAGGATACAAACAATACTGTAGATAGAATACAGTATATGTTCAGTATAGAAAAAGACCTTACAAATAGCTATTTACCATGTAACTTTCTACATGTTGGGGTATAATTATATTGTTTTGGCACAGAAAGACTCATAGTTATCAGTGTGGTCCTTTGTTAACATGTGAGTGTGTTTGTGTACAYGTGTGTTCCTGCCCGTGCATGCGTATGTGCACGTGTGTGTGTGTGCATGCGTGTGTGTGTGTACGGATATGTGTGCGTGCATGTGTGTGTGGGGTGTCTGGGGTTATGGGGCTCAGGTCTAATAACGGCCTTGATAGCCTCTTCACGGAGCCCTCTGAAGTTGCCTCCACTCCATCAATTCAGTGTGCTGTTGCTCAGCAACCAGGGGTCCGGTGTTCCCGAGCGACGCTGTTTGTTCCCGCCGAACAAGTCAGTGGAGAGGGGGAAGATGGGAGGAGAGAGAGGGAGAGAGTCAGGGAGCGAGGGGAAGACACAAATTGGTAAATGGAAGGCGTGGACCCAGGGGTCGTGGATCAATGCCTGAGCAAACAAGCTCTCTCACTCACCCCTCTGTCTGTCTCTCTCGCTCTGCCTCTATCCCTGTCTTGCTTTGTCTCTCACACAATGTTTCTCTGTCTTTCTCTGTCGCTCTCAATCTTCATTCTATTTCTCTTATTTTTGTTCCTCTGTTTTTACTCTCCTTTCCCTCCCTTCTCTCGCTCAATTTTTTGTCCTCCTCGGTCTTTCAGCTCTCTTTTTCCCACATCCACCTCTTTCCTCCCTCTCTTTCTCCCTGTCCTGTGTCAATATGCATCAGTGGAAAGTGTTCCTCTCTAATTATATAACCCATTTCTCCTCTCCCATCATCTCTATTGACTGATGAACACGGGCTACAGGCACGAACCTCATTACATGGCAAACGAGATCAACTCAGGGCTTTCCTGTGCATGCATTATGCTTTCTGCTATTATATTACTCAGATCTTCTATTATGGTGTGTGTGTGTGTGTGTGTGTGTGTGTGTGTGTGTGTGTTCGTGTTGTGTGTGTGTGTGTGTTGTGTGTGTGTGTGTGTGTGTGTGGTTGTGTGTGTGTGTGTGGTGTGCGTGTGTGTTGTTGGTGTGTGTGCGTGTGGTGTGTGTGTGTGTGTGGCGTGTGTGCGTGTGAAGATGGCTCTCTGTTCAGTCAGCGGCAGTCAGGTTGAGGCTCTGTAAATTTTAACTAATACAATGACCTGTAATAATTGAGTTAGGGGGTGCGGTGTTATCCAGATGACAGGCCAATTAATATCTAGTTACAGCTGCATAAGATGAGGAAGGGTGGTCAACAAACAAAACACATGGACTGATAAACCAAGTTGATAGAAACATGTATTATGCACCAAAGTAAACTTTTTGAAAGTTAATCACAAGACTTGCGACACCATAAAATGTCAGGTTATTGTCCACTAGAGACAGAATGCTGGGTGTGCGCCCTCTTGGTCACTAGTACCCATGTGCCACTTATGTGGATATGTGACCCACATAAGCTCAGCTTACAATTTCCTTGTGACTGCCGGATCACACAAAACCATGATTCTAACCACAACCTGTCTTAGCCACTGTCCACAGTGTCCAGGAAAAACTATTTGGGGTCTGGATGTATCAGTGGCGTCATAGTGGTTTCAGCGATGTGTCCACCTTTACGGCTCTACCATCTGTGTCTGTGGCTTTTCAGTCTATAATAATCAAACAGACAGTGATAAAAYGATTTTACAGGCACCAACGTTTGTCAATGTTGAAAGCAGAGTTTGGTTCTGGTGATGTCTTTCATAAGGGTGACTGAAATGACTGAATGTGGCAACCAGGGTCAATCTGATGGCAAGACTATGACAGTCTATGACAGGCTATGACAGGTTCTGACAACAACAACCAAAATAGAGTGAGGGAAAATCTGTCTGGGTTGGTTCTCAGAACTCAGGAACTTCTGAGTAGATTGTATTACCAGAGTAAGACGATTCCATTTCAATTCAACACTGGTTCTTGTTGCTTTGTAATATAGCATTCCTGTKCAATACCACATCATTGCTTTGATACGTACATAAGAACATTGCCATTTCAACATGTATTCTGACTCTTTTTACAGTTGATGATGTAAATGGAATTTGCGCACTTGTTACACYCAGAGGGTCAGCCTGAACTTAATTGACCAAAAGCATATTTTAATAACTTATAGTCCCCATAGAGCCTGAACAAAACAAACCATAAACACACGTWCAAGCGTGAGAATGTCTGCTCGTCGGTCTGCCAAGTATACGGCTTGCATCACCACAGAGAAACCCAAGCAGGGGCCAGAGCACTGAGAACTCACGAGGACACAGTGTCCTGCACAGCAACACACCACCCTTCTCTTTCTCTCTCATACACATTCCTTCCTCCTTTCTTTCTTAACCTAATTATATCTCTCCTCATCCCTTTGTTCCCTCCTCCTCTTCGTGGCTTCTGGCTGTCTCTCTCCCACTAATGACATGGTGTGGTAGCTAGTGCTGTCTGTCTGTCTGTCTGTCTGTCTGTCTGTCTGTCTGTGTGTGTGCCACGGACACAAAGCCTGAGCCTGGATAACATATGGTCCATATCAGCTCCTGAGCACTTCCATATGTGTGGGAGTCCACGCCAAGCAACGACACAAACACACTTCATGGCTGGAGAGAGAGAGAGAGAGAGAGGGGGGAGAGAGAAAGAGAGATGGAGAGAGGGATAAAGAGAGAGAGTAACAGAGAGAAAGAGCTAGAGAGAAATAAATAGAGGGAGAGACAGAGTGCAATGGAGAGAGAACGCCAAGCTTCCTCTGTCTGTTGACAAAAGCAGCCATAAGCAGTTATAAACAGTAAAGCTTCCAGAGTGTGTCTGTGTGAGCATGAGTCCATATACAGTAGGGTTCAGAATTATTGGATCCCTTGATAATGAAGAGCAAAAAAAGACTGTATAAAAGAAATAACATAAATACTGAGCTAAATTGTAAGCTAAAAACATTATTTTTTTTTACATTATTATTTTATGCTAATACAATTGCTCAGAGAAAGAGATGTTGTTTAACAAGCAATAACAAACACATCTAAAAGAGATAGGTGTCAAAATGATTGGATCCCCTGTTTCAATACTCTAGCATCCTCCCCTTACGAGGACAACAACACTGATCCTTTTTCTAAAATGTTTTATGAGATTGGAGAACATGGCCAYAGCACCGGTTCCAATCCAAGTGCTAATGCCGTTTAGCAAACTCCAGGCTGTGCTATGGTCAGATGACAGGAAAMKAGAGCTCTTTGGCCACGCACATCAATGATGGGTTTGGCTTTCGAAATGAACAAAGCATACCTCATCCCTCTGTAGAATATGGTTGTGGATCTTTGATGTTGTGGTGCTATTTCGCTTCCACTGGTCCTGGGGCCCTTCTTAAGGTCAAAGGCATCATGTACTTTACCMAGWACCAGGACATTTGAGCCCAAAACCTGGTTGCCTCTGCCAGCAAGACAATAACCCCAAGCCCACATCAAAATCCACAAAGAAATGGTTAATTGACCACAAAATCAACATTTTATTTATTTAATATATTTTTTTGCCCATTATCAAGTGATCTAATAATTGKCTCCTGAGTGGCRCAGCACTCTAAGGCACTGCATCTCAGTGCAAGAGGTGTCACTACAGTCCCTGGGTYGAATCCAGGCTGTATCACATCTGGCCGTGATTGGGAGTCCCATAGGGTGGTRCACAATTGGCCCAGCGTCGTCTGGGTTTGGCCCGGGGTAGGCCGTCATTGTAAATAATAATTTGTTCTTTACTGACTTGCCTAATTAAATAAAGGTTAAGTTAAAAAAAATATCCAGACCCCACTCTATATATATCAGGGAGTGAGAGAGAGACAGACAGAGAAAAAGAGAGTGWACGAGGGARGGAGAGAGAGAGAAAKAAAGGAAAGAGAGAGTGAGAACAYGGTACTGTAGTTCACAGGCCAGTCTAGAACACTGGCATTTTGACAATGAATCCATGTTTGCACACAGTAGGGGAGGCATTAGACACGACACAGACAGACAGACATACACACACACAGTAGACAGAGACACACAGGGACGTAATCACCTGCTTGTTATGACCACTGAGAAGCTGTGAGTAGACAGAGTGAAAAAATAACGACTAAAAAGAGGTGGGGAGAGGAGAGAGAAGACAAACAGGTCAGCGGTTTGCCGTGTAGATGTCTCTTTTTAAGTGTCTCAGACTGATTAAGTGTGTCTGAGAAGTAGAGAACACACCAATATTCGACGAATCACTCTATCACTAAATCAACACCTAGTCTGTGAACGATCAATTCCAACTAACGTTGATGAGGAGAAAACCTAACAAATCTCCCCATGACAGATAATGCGTTAAAAACATAAACAAATTAATTTAGTTGTTTTCCTTTCTGTTGATATTGTTTTTKTTCTGGGGGGGAGGGGACGGCTGGGGGGGATGCTGCCAAGGGGGACTTGGGAATTTGCTCCGTGTGGCTTCACTTAAGGTGTGGAATGTATGTTTTAAAAAATTATAAGAATAACTAATTTACAGCAAGTCTTTCTGACTGTGCTAAGGGACATGGAGGAGACTCCTACCCGACACGAGTACCAGACATATTGTGTATGAAGAGATAAATCTCAGCTGCAGCCATGTTAAGCTTGTGGTTCACTTTTAATTGGTAGATGGGGTGTTTGGGTTTATGCACAGCACACTAACATTATGGCACATACTGTAAATACATCTTACCTGTATGGTGTGCTTCGGTTGCTGGTGGTGCACCAGGATAGGGAAAAGGTACAGGGTGTACACAATACGTGTCTTTACRTGTGAGTGTTCTTGAGGCAGCGACCTTCAGACTCAAGATTCATGTTCTAGATAAATCTTTCTCAAATGTTGATCATGCCGGTTACTTACAAATCTGTGTCAGGTGTTTTGTAACACGAACGAGGTGATCTCATCACTACCGTTCCATATTGTTTAGCCATTTGAAAGTGTTGTCAACAACTCGACCCTGTAAATTCCTTCACCCTAGCTTTAGGACTCGCCACAACACCATCCAATATGCACGAACTGTTGTGAGTTGTTTGAGTTATTCTTAGTTATTATTCTTAGTTATTCTGAGTTGTTTGAGTTGTTGTGAGTTGTTTGAGTTATTCTTAATTATTCTTAGTTATTATTCTTAGTTATTCTTATTCTTGAGTTATTGTTCATACTTACGGTTGGAGTGAAGTCTGTCTTCGTCAGTCTGGCCTGTTAAACGACCTGATTGGATTATGTCTGTGTGTTTGTGTCACTGTCTGTGTCTGCAGCAAAACACGTGGCCAAAACACGCAGCACATATACCAGCAGACATGGACTGCACATGTCCCAGACACACAGACAAACAAATATGATCGATATGAGTACATGTGCGTTATATAAGCCTAAGATTAAAGGGGTAATCTGCAGTTGTTACATCCATTTTTGGATTTATAAATTAACGATATGTATTGTTTTTTTTTAACCTTTATTTAACCAGGAAAAGCCCATTGAGACCCAGAGTCTCTTTTTCAAGGGAGACCTGGCCAAGAAGGCAGCAACAATCAATACATTACATAATTAAAACATACAACAATACAATACAACAACATGATCCAGCTTAAAAAAAAACATTTACACTCCTCTGTAACAGTCTCCCATCAATATTTTAGATTTATTCAGTGGCACTAACATATCTAGATGAAGCACGGACTGTAGATTATTCCATGTGTCTGGTGCACAAGAAGAGAAGGCAGTCTTGCCTAATACTGTGAATGTCCTGGGGACTTTAAGTAGCAACCACCTAGCAKACCGGGTTTGGTAACTGCTGGTGGTGAAGGAGACCGGACTACAGAGGTAAAGAGGGAGTTTACCCAAAAGGGCTTGTAACCATTGATTCTTGAAGAATAGAACGTATAAATGTCTCATGAGCTTAGTTCAACTGTCGTACCCCATCAAAATCTAAATAAACACTGAGTGTACAAAACATTASACTTYCCATGACATAGACTGACCAGGTGAATCAAGGTGAAAGTTATGATCCCTTATTGATRTCACCTGTTAAATCCACTTCAATCAGTGTAGATGAAAGGTAGGACACAGGTTAAAGAAGGATTTTTARGCCTTGAGACAAGGATTGTGTATATGTGCCATTCAAMGGGTGAATGGGCAAGACAAAAGATTTCAGTGTCTTTGAACGGAGTATGGTAGTAGATGCCAGGCGCACCGGTTTGAATGTGTCAAGAACTGCAATGCTGCAGGGTTTTTCATGCTCAACAGCTTCCTGTGTGTATCAAGAATGGTCCACCATCCTAAGGACATCCAGCTAACTTAACACAACTGTGGGAAGCATTGGAGTCAACATGGGCAAGCATCCCTCTGAAATGCTTTTGACACCTTGTAGCGTCCATTCCCCCAATGGATTTAGGCTGTTCTGAGGGTAAAAGGGGGTGCAACTCAATATTAGGAAGGTGTTCTTAATGTTTKGTGCACTCAGTGTATAAACTTGTTTTACTCCAATGTCTGAAAACAAWGTAAATGTAAACAAACACTTCATAGCCTCAAAACATTGTTAAAACTATAATGTTGATATCATGGATGGTCAGTCCTTGCATCCATAGCTCTGTCTATGAATTTGAGTGGTTACATTTCTCCAGCCCCATCCCTCAGCTTTTTACTGAAACAGTGACTGTGGACTGCCCCTTTTAAACCGCCAACCTTGATCTAGTACTGTGCAGTTCTTGAATAGTATGTGTGTGTTTCGTAAGATACATAGCTGATCCAAGGATCTCTCGTTTACAAACATACCTGTCCTTGAACAGTATCGTATGTTCACTTTCTGTATGCATGTTTCCATAGGAACTGGYGGGAAGCAGCAAAGCCATGTGTGTGTGTGTGTGTTGCAGGTCAGACAGTGCTAGCACCTTAAAGATCCTACATTTTAATGCCACATTCTCCCCAATTTTATTTGATCAGATTTATCTCTCCAGGTTCAACGTATTCACACAAATAAACGGTTAGCAAGGTATGAGAAAACCTCAGGCTTTTGTTATTGACAAAGTCGTTACAGCACGACAAACCTAGCTACATTTTTAGGCAACATTGTTAAGTTAAGAATCCGGATGGTTCTCTCAAGGATAAAAAAAATTCTCTGTTCAGCCAGTAGAGGCTAGAATAACTCATATTCAAACCTCTTACCACGTCAGCACAGATTAACACGGCAGCTTTTTATAATTAAATATCCTGTGCAGACATTCTGTCCTATATTAAAATTAAATTTGACAACACTGTTGGCCTGGCCAGATACTTAACTAAGCCATACTCTCAGGAGAGTGCTACCAAACTTTTAGAAAACACGGAGCTGAGCTAGCTACAGCACTTCATCACTCTTCGGAGAGTGGAATTGGATGGAGATTTAGACTGGAAATACCAGCCTCTCTCTAAGGGATGATAACTTCCTTATGTTATGGAAGTGTACCCTACAATGGAAAAAATGACTTGATAGCTTTGTAATTATTCCAAAGAGCCGTGGAACATGGCTCCAAGTGAGCAAAATGAGGTGATGTCATTCTACCAGGGTGCTCTAGTAAATTTCTGTAGGAGTTACTGATACAAAATGAAGGACTTTTATTAAAATATTAATTATATTGTAAAATATAAATATTTATGGGCAGTTTGCATGGTGTGTGTGTGTGTGTGTGTGTGTGTGTGTGTGTGTGTGCATTAGTGTGTGGAAAGAGACTTTTTCAGAGAATGTGGGGGAGATTATGTTTTTACTTTAGCACAGAAAATGATGTTCTACCTATTAAATGTCTGGGGAAACCAACAACACAATGGAAATTCTAAGGAATCAGAATAGTTTCCAGAAAAACATGTCACAACAACAAGTTTTCCAAAAGTCCAAAACATTGGTCGGAGGATGAGAGTAGATAAAAGAGCTAACATAAAAACATGACAATCTGAAACAGGTGTTTTTTTACTAAAGCATTATAAAGGGCTTATGAAGGTGATATGTACGTCTCCTGTAGTTGCGACTGTTAACGTGAGCTTGACTCTGTCCAGTGGGGCAAAATCATGATGATTATAATAATAAAGTACAGTGGCAAGAAAAAGTATATGAACCCTTTGGAATTACCTGGATTTCTGCATAAATTTGACATAACATTTGATCTGAACTTCATCTAAGTAAAAACACCACACAAACACAGTGTGCTTAAACTAAYAACACACAAATTGTTGTATTTTTCTTGTCTATATTGAATACATAATTTAAACATTCACAGTGTAGGTTGGAAAAAGTATGTGAGCCCCTAGGCTAATGCCTTCTCCAAAAGCTAATTGGAGTCAGGAGTTAACTAACCTGGAGTCGAATCAATGAGACGAGGTTGGAGATTTTGGTTAGAGCTGCCCTGCCCCATTAAAAACACACAACATTTGAGTTTGCTATTCACAAGAAGCTTTGCCTGATGTGAACCATGCCTCGAACAAAAGAGATCTCAGAAAAGTCAGTTCACCGTAAGACAAATTGTCTATAAATGGAGAAATTTCAGCCCTGTTGCTACTCTCCCTAGGAGTGGCCGTCCTGCAAAGATGACTGCAAGAGCACAGCGCAGAATGCTCAATGAGGTTAAGAAGAATCCTAGAGTGTCAGCTAAAGACTTAGAGAAATCTCTGGAACATGCTAACAACTMTATTGACGAGTCTACAATACGTAAAACACTAACAAGAATGGTGTTCATGGGAGRACACCATGGAAGAAGCCACTGCTGTCCAAAAAAAAAACATTGCTGCACGTCTGAAGTTCACAAAAGAGCACCTGAATGTTCCACAGCGCTACTGGAAAAATATTCTGTGGACAGATAAAACTAAAGTTGTGTTGTTTGGAAGGAACACTATATGTGGAGAAAAAAAGGCACAGCACAACCAACATCAACACCTCATCCCAACTGTAAAGTGTGGTGGAAGGAGCATCATGGTTTCAGGTTCCATCAGGTTCCAGAGCCTGGACAGCTTGCTATCATCGATGGAAAAATKTATTACCARGCTTATCATTTTGCGGGAGAATGTAAGGCTATCTGCCAATTGAAGCTCAACAGAAGTTAGGTGATGCAACAGGACAACAACCCAAAAGACAGAAGTAAATCAACAACAGAATGACTTGAACAGAAGAAAATATGCCTTCTGTAGTGGCCCAGTCAGTCCTCACCTCAACCCTGGATTGCGATGCTGTGGCATGACCTCAAGAGAGTGCTTCCCGCCAGACATCCCAAGAATATYGTGGATCCGAACAGTGTGCAGGTCTGATCCGCAACTACAGAAAACATTTGGTTGAGGTTATTGCTGCCAAAGGAGGGTCAACCTGTTATTAAATCCAATGGTTCACATACTTTTTCCAACCTGCACTGTGAATGTTTACACGGTGTGTTCAATAAAGACATGAAAATTATAATTGTTTGTGTGTTATTAGTTTAAACAGACTGTGTTTGTCTATTGTTGTGACTTAGATGAAGATCAGATCAAAAATGTATGACCGATTTATGCAGAAATCCAGGTAATTCTAAAAGGTTGACATACTTTTCCTTCCCACTGTACTTCTCCAGTTGCTCAAATCAGTTGAAGGGGTTAAGTCACCTCATGAAGTGTTAAGTCATCTAATGAAGGCTTAAGTCACCACATGATGGGTTAAGTAACCTCATCCAGCATCGATGTGTTTCAAAAAACCCATTTAAACTCCATTAAACAGAACCATGTTACTGCTACATAGAGGTACCCAGGTGTCCACCAGCTACCCTCTTCCATTCACACTGGATTTATATTACAGGTGTAAAGCAGATCTCCTCCCAGGTGTAAAAGGTCTCCTCCCAAACCTTCAGGTCCGCGGCTCAACCCTGCACAGCACAGCGTCACGCGATCATTTATTTACAAARTTGCTGTGGATTTTACGAGACAAGAGTACCAAGTTTCTAAACGCTCTCTCTATTCTGGACAGAGTCTAACAGGCCTGAAATATATATCAAAGATCGTGGCCGGGGTATARATCAAGAGTGGGTGGGGATGGAGAGACACATGCATACTTAGAGCCTTTTGTGTAAATGGAAGACTATAGGAGAGTATAGCTTTGTTTTTGTGTTTTAAATCCATACTATACAGTATAGACGGTTATTTTGCACCGAAAGCCAGTATGTAGAACCTGTGACTACAGAGAGTTAATGGCACAGGTGTGGAGATGGTGTTACGTGTATTCAGAGGAGTAGTTCAGTCATTCCGTAGTGCAGCATTATGGAGATATATGTTTACAATGATCATTATCAGAGCTGGGGAAAGGAGACAGGCATGTCTGTCTGACAGAAGAACTTGACACAGCCGAGGTGAATTGTCAACCAGTAAATGTAACTCTCCTCTATTTCCCCCTTTCCCTCTCCCTCCACCTCTCTCCATCCCTCCCTCTCTCAGGGAAACCCACATCAGAACAGTACACTCGCTGCGTGATGGACACCGAGGCCACAAACATCAGTCAGACAGCTGATTGTAGCGCAGAAACACTATTAGGGCTGCTTTAAGCCATCCATCACCCTCTCCGCGCCGGGGCACTCACTCCATGTCTCCCTTTCAACTTTTTGGAGGTCATAATATGAGAGGAGTGAGTGATTGCAATGCTCGCTGACATTTCTGCTGGGGGCCCGGTGGCCAGCGAGCCTAAGATTGGAAGGGGTGACACACTCGGGTCAAACCATTAGAATGGGTTCTAACAGCCAACGCTGCTCAGGTGTCAGCCGGTCTGGTTAGCGAGAGCCGTGCAGGTGTAGCCCTTTCTCAGTTGTGTAACAGTGGGAGGCAGTTCAAAGATTGCTGGGTGGTTACGCTACCCACATTTACTGTCCTCTTTCATCAGTTGGAACATCATAGAGTACACTGTTCATAACATGGTTCTCTTTAGGAAGTGAGAAAGAATGCTGTATGAATTCCATAGTTTGCTTTGGTGCCTACGGTTTTCCTCTGTTACAGGTGGTCATTCACGTTACACACGTGTAAAAAGAGGTTTCACCAGAGCAGCGGTGTAGTCCCACTGATGATCTGTGTGTCTGTGTGTGCAGGGTTCACATTTGTCACACACAGACACATGGGTCTGAGGGCCACAACTGACGCCAAACTTACCACACTACAAAGACTTGATCAGGCGGCAGACAGATGGATAGACAGACAGACAAACACACAGACACAGACAAACATATACACTGGCAAATAGACGGGCAGATAGCAGACAGACGGACAGACCAGGGTTTCCATAAGAAAATGGCCAAACAACGTGACCAGAAAGATTTTAATGTATTTGAGAAATACATCGGACAAATACACTACAATTTGGGGTGACTTAGAAATGCCCTTGTTTTTGAAAGAAAAGCAATTTTTTTGTCCATTAACAAAACCATCAAATTGATCAGAAATACAGTGCAGACATTGTTAATGTTGTAAATGACTATTGTATCTACATAGGCGTACAGAGGCCCATTATCAGCAACCATCACTCCTGTGTTCCAATGGCACGTTGTGTTAGCTAATCCAAGTTTATGGCATATGTGGAAGTCTTTTAAAGGCAGCGCAGCGCGTTTGGCAAAAGGCCTAGCTGATTATTGAGTTGCGGCTGTCAGTGAAAAGCATCTAAAATATGTGTGAAGATAATGTGTCTTAGGTATAACTTAAAATGTTGAGACAAGAAGGGGAGGTGTATGTGGCGAAGATAGCCTATAGGGGTGTGTGGCGAAGATAGCCTATAGGCTTGTCTCTATCCAATTCTTGCACATTCATTGCTTCATATTAATTGTTTGCACCTTGATTGTTTGTTTTGATCAATTCCCCGTTACATATGTCACCAGTAGTAAATGTACCGACAATCTTTTAATTGTCTTTTGTTTGGAGTGCTCCATGGGAGCAATGAGCATGGGTCTGGTTTCTCTGTCTTGTTAATGTTGAGGGAGTGCAAGAGCCTGAGCACGCATGGAAGTAGCCTACCTGGCCCGCTGCGCGGAAACGTAGTAAAGCCCACTTGGAGATGCTTGACTTCTGAGTGTCTTAGTCACCACATCCACCACTAATAAGCTGAGCTTCGAGGTCCTTTTTTGTTCACTTCACACACTAAGTCAACTAAGTCTGTTTTTCTTGCAAATGATAGCCTAATAATTCCTCACGGTAGGCCTGTTTGAAAAAGCTTTCCAACAATCACCCCCTCGATAGTCGCCAAGCCTCTGTGTGAAAGAGCAAAACATCATCATCTGACGATCCCATAAATACAGTGGAAACATCATAAAAGACCTTTCCCTTGCGCAAAAACAGCTGTCTGTCCAGAGCTCACTGGTGCTGGAAACTTTGATGGCCTGGAAAAGGCTAGTTGATACAATATTGCAAGTTCGCTAGAGACAGCTTCCTGTATGATCCAGTTGATTGATTTGATACAATGTTGCACTGCACTAGCTATAGCTCAAGTCAAGACAGGCTGAGTAGAGCGATGTGATTGAAAGAACCAGAATTTATCAGTAGGTTATATTTTCTGCAGTTTTTGTTTGTTGGATTTATGTATTTTTACTATAGTTGGCAGTGGAAGTTATAGGCCAACGACTGCATTGGCCATCTCTGAATTCCATGAGCTTATTTAGGCTATTTGGCCACCAATGATCACAGTGTCCATATGGCAGAGGCCCGGTGCTCTAGCATAACTAGAATTTTTGCTTTTATATTTGTATCATTTTAATTCAGATTTTTATGATTAACCACGTGACAATGACTTTGAGAAACAAAAAGGTTATTATTGATTGAAATGAAACCGTTCCACAAAAAAGCACATATGAAAATCATAACTGACACCCAAATCAGTAGAAATGGTAGGATAAAGTGTATGCTTCCACAAACTTGGAAATAATTGCCTCCACCCTTCTATTGTCGAATTTTCAAGCAAGATAAGACATGCCTCATAATATGAAGTAAAACATTCAGGTTTCAAACAATTAAGTATGTTTTCAAAATGCATACTGCCTCCAGATCACATTCAGGTTTCAAACAATTAAGTATGTTTTCAAAATGCATACTGCCTCCAGATCACATTGCAAAATGGTGGGTGACGCGYTGATAGCCTGCCTACCATTGTTTTTCTCCCGGTCAAATTGGCAGGCAACAAATTTATTTATCTGCTTTTAATTTTTGGGGGTGGGTCAAAAGCCGGCAATTACCGGCTAATGTAAACCCTGGGACAGACAAACAAAGCACATGAGAGTGAAGAAAACAGAATCACCCTAATCGAAACAGTGTGAGCTTCTGTTACCAGAACGCATGACCTCGGTCGCCATGACAATAGAATATACGTGATCTCCACCTCGGGACACGAAAGCGCTTTCCCAGCATCCTTGCGGGCTCACATGCCAGCTGCATCATTATCTTTCTTCCTCAGCTATCTCTTTCTCGCTCGTTTCTCAATGCAATGTTGATGCATTCTTTAACCAACTATTTTGTCAGGGGATGCTTAACAAAAAAAGCGGAGCCCTTTAACTCTGAATGGAAGAATCAACGTGAATAAGATGATGGAATCTGCATGGCTGCCTATAACAACTTTCCATATTATCTTTGGTTGTTTTTGGTTGTCTTTATTTATGGTGATTGGTTCGGCTCTTTGTCGCGCAAGGCCTTGTCAATGTTGCCTTGTCGGTATTGTATGGGTCATAATGTTATTGTGTCCTTATCGTCACCTACAGCGCCTTCTGAAAGTATTCAGACCCTTTGACTTTTTACCCATTTTGTTACGTTACAAGCTTATTCTAAAATGGCTACACACAAAACCCCATAATGACAAAACAAAAACAKGTTTTTGAATTTGTTGCAAATGTATAAAAAAATATGAAAATGAAATAACACAATAACATACGATTCAACCTTGTACTAAGTACTTTGCTGAAGCACCTTTGGCAGCGATTACAGCCTTGAGTGTTCTTGGGTATGACACTACATGCTTGGCACACCTGTATTTGGGGATATACTGCCTCCCATTCTTCTCTGCAGATCATTTCAAGCTCTGTCAGGTTGGATGGGGAGCGTCACTGCAACACTTTTTTCAGGTCTCTCAAGAGATGTTTGATCGGGTTCAAGTCCGGGCTCTGGCTGGGCCACTCGAGGACATTCAGAGACTTGTCACCAAGCTACTCCTGCGTTGTCTTGGCTGTGTGCTCAGGGTCGTTGTCCTGTTGGAAGGTGAATCTTCGCCCCAAGTCTGAGGTCCTGAGTGCTCTGGAGCAGGTTTTCATCAAGGATCTCTCTGTACTTTGCTCCATTCATCTTTCCCTCAATCCTGACTAGTCTCCCAGTCCCTGCCGATGAAAAACATCCTCACAGCATGATGCTGCCACCACCATGCTTCACCGTAGGGCTGGTGCCAGGTTTCCTCAAGAAGTGACGCTTGGCATTCAGGCCATAGAGTCCAATCTTGGTTTCATCATACCAGAGAATCTTGTTTCTCATGGTCTGAGAATCCTTTAGGTGCCTTTTGGCAAACTCCAAATGGGCTGGCATGTGCCTTTTACTGAGGAGTGGCTTCTGTCTGGCCACTCTACCATAAAGGCCTGATTGTTGGAATGCTGCAGAGATGGTTATCCTTCTGGAAGATTCTCCCATCTCCACAGAGGAACTCTGGAGCTCTGTCAGAGTGACCATTAGTTTCTTGGTCTCCTCCCTGGGTTCTTCTTCCCCGATTGCTCAGTTTGGCTGGGCAGCCAGCTCTAGGAAGAGTCTTGGTGGTTCCAAACTTCTTTCATTTAAGAATGATAGAGGCCACTGTGTTCTCAGGGACCTTCAATGCTGCAGACATTTTTTGGTACCCTTCCCCAGATCTGTGCCTTGACACAATCCTGTCTCAGAGCTCTACGGACAATTCTTTCGACCTCATGGCTCATGGAATTTACCATAGGTGGATTACAATCAAGTTGTAGAAACATCTCAAGGATGATCAATGGAAACAGGATGCACCTGAGCTCCATTTCGAGTCTCATAGCAAAGGGTCTGAATACTTACGTAAATAAGTTTTTTTTTTTTTTTTTAAATATATGTATTTTTTAAATTACAAACCTGTTTTTGCTTTGCCATTATGTGGTACTGTGTGTAGATTGATGAGGATACATTTGTATTATTTCATCAATTTTAGAATAAGGCTGTAACCAAACAATGTGGAAAAAGTCAAGGGGTAGGTGACGATAATAACATAATACCCATACAATACCGACAAGGCAACATTGATAAGGCCTTGCGTGACAAAGAGCCTAATAAAGACAATGAAAGACAAACAAAGATAATATGGAAAGTTATTATAGGCAGCCATGCAGATTCCATAATCTTATTCACGTTGATTCTTCCATTCAGGGTTAAAGGGCCCAGCCTTTTTGTTTAGCATCCCCTAATAAAATAGTTAGTTGTTGAGAACCACACATGTCTTGTCAGTCACAAAACTGGCAGCGATGCCCAGGATTGTCAACTGGCCTTAAATAACCTCTGTCAATCAACGAGAAAGGATGTAAGCTCTTTGCTTTCAGCTCACGCTCGTTGTGAAGAGACTTGGGGAAAACAACAGAGGGATGTGATGGTGTTGTGAGTTTCATTTGACCCCAACCAGGTGTGTCAGCGTCTGTGTGACGCACACAGAACACGCATGAGTGCACATGAGTGCACATATGCACCTCAACAAGTTTCCCCTTCCACACACACACATTCAGATACAAACAACGAGGAGTCTGTACAGCCATCTGCCCTTTCACACACTTGCCTTGATATATTGGAGTCATAGTAATGAGAATTGAATGGAATGGAATGTAAAGGCTAAARAAATGAATTATAAACTGGGTGGTTCGAGCCCTGAATGCTGATTGGCTGACAGCCGTGGTATATCAGACCATATACCATGGGTAGGACAAAAGTTATTTTTACTGCTCTAATTACGTTGGTAACCAGTTTATAATATCAATAAAGCACCCCAGGGTCCATATACCAAGTCTCCTCGGGTATTACTGCTTAATTATAAAAATGGTTGTTTGGATCCTGGATGCTGATTGGACGAGCAGCGTTCCAAGCCATACTGTATTGGCCACCACAGACACACCTATGCCTGCTAACAGTTCCATCTGAAAATTTGAATTTTCATAAGAATCCATAAGAACTTCATGTTTATGTTGCTGTCTGAATCTCTTGCATTTATCRCCCATTATTTCCCCTTGCTTCCAGCCATTTCGTTTGGTACAGCGGGGGTTAATATAAGTCTCGCTGTCTGCCTGTCCGAATATTTCGGTGGCCCTTTGCTAATTCCGTCRGGCCGAACAACGCCATTTACCTGTGACTGTATTCATTATACAGCACTGTCTCTTGTGCCTTATTGCTTAAATAAGTGAGCACAGAAGCAGCTGTCAGTAACCCTGTTTCCAGTCTCAGCCCATTACTGGTCGATACCCTCAGAGAGAGACAGACACCCCCTCACTCTCAGACACTCGCACACACATTATACAACACAGACCGTCAAACACACACACACACACACACACACACACACACACACACACACACACACACACACTTACTCAAACCCACCTCATTCCCCTCCAAAAGCTCTTTACTTCCCGTCAAAACTGTTATGTTCTGAGGAGAACATGCCGCCTGCCTCTGCATGGCTTCAGTGAATTCCAGCCTATGACTGATTGTTTAAACTGGAAAAACATCCTCCTATCCATCCACTGCAGACTAACACAGAGGAACATCTCAGTATCGTCACTTCTAGTGTTGTTATTCTACTGTCAGAGTGCCCACTGACCCACACGCTACCCCATCCCCAGCCCCAATAACCCCAGAATGAAGTCAGGACATGGTGTTCTGATAATGTGTCTTCACGCGTTACTACGAAGGTATGCTGATAACATCCGCCATGCACATATGGTGTCGTCCCTCCCTCCATCTTCACCCCCTCCGTCCATCCTGACGAAGGATCTGTAGTGAGTTAGTGCTGCAGCTGATTGACTCGAGTGTTCTGTGTTCCTGCTCGAGGCCAGATTGGGAATACACTGTTGCTTACACGTGATCACAGACGCTCACTCCCACGCAAGCACACAATTCACATCGTGGTGTGTGTTCATGCACAACCAACGGAAGACAGACGCAACTAGACCAATGTTCAAAAAGTTCATTACCACACACTATTAACCAAATCACGACCCTGCTAGTTTCACTGACACATTGATGTGTCGCCTACGGTCGTACAGAGAGACAGAAGAGCAGCCAGGAATCTAACTTACAGTGGCGCATTAGACACTTTCAAATCACATTTTATTGGTCACATACCCATATTTAGCCGATGTAGCGAAATGCTTRTGTTCCTAGCTCCAACAGTGCAGTAATATCTAACACTTCACAACAATACACACACATCYAAGAGTAAAATAATGGAATGAAGAAATATGTAAATATTACGACGATCAATGTCAGAGTGGCACAGGAGGAAGAGGACAAGGTAATACGTTCAGGACAGGTGGCCTTAATACAACCCAAAGGACACCCCTATTGCCTATACTGTATAGTCCACTACTTTTGATCAGGGTCTATAGGGCTCTGGGCAAAAGTAGCGCACTATAAGGGTAATAGGGTGCCATTTGGGTTATATGATACTGTCTGAGCGTCAGGCTGAACTTGTGAACCTCACAGAAGGATAAACAACTGACCTGGGAGCAGCTCTGACTGGATCCATAATTAAGGCAGATTATTGGGTTGTGTCACTGAATGAAGTAGAGTGCGTGGGGTCACGGAGGCCTTGGCAGACACGAGTAAGGTTTCAATGCGATTTGTGGTCCTTAAATCATGGTAATAGTAATAGGAGCTGCTGTCGCTCCAAATATACACGTAAACAAATGCACACAGTATGTACTACACACGCGCAAAAACACAGTGTGGGTGCACACAAACACACACCAAGGTGGCAGCAGAACGCCCCTCCGCTCAGTGTGGTGTATCCTAGCAGAGCGAGAGGAGAAACATCTCTGAATGCTTTAGAAACCCAAACAGGCCATACGTGAACTTTGGCTTAGACCATTGGTCTAGAAAGGCTAGATGCTTAGCTTTTCTCATAGGCTAACCTGTCCAAATTATTCACGATGCTGAGGACGGCCAGCTGAAATAACGAATCAACCTATCAGAGACCTTAAACGGTAGAGCCACCATCCAATCGCATTTGTTCAACAGTTTGGCCACCAGAGGCAGATTGTTAAACCATCCAACTGCTTGGTTTAATTTGATACCCATGGTCTAAGTGGAGTGTGCCAATATAGTTTTGCATGATGCATGATGCATGATGCAGCTAGGCTACTGACGTCATACACAATTCATAAGGGTTTTTGCTCATCTATTTAACACATATCCATGTACTTTCACTGAAAAAAGCAGGAGGATTATATAACATAACATGTAACTTTGTACTCAGACATTGTAAAAGTCAAAGGCGATGACTTTCGTGGCGTTATCAAATAGCAGTAATTGACCCGCTACTGCTAGCCCGGAGTGGTTGTGTGATCCACTAAAGTGATCTACTCCACAGTGTGGGCATATGGTGGCTGTGAGTTCAAATCACAATCCCAATAGGTTATAGTAAGGAGGACACTATCTGGTGTTAAAGCAAGGAGGACACTATCTGGTGTTAAAGCAAAGAGGACACTATCTGGTGTTAAAGCAAGTGGACACTATCTGGTGTTATGCAAGGAGGAAACTATCTGGTGTTAAAGCAAGGAGGACACTATCTGGTGCAAATGCGTGCAACGTTCAACCTATAGTAGGCATGCCTATATCAACACCATTCTTTGACACGATAACCTAACAGCTAATAACATGTCCATGACAAACCTCTATTGTTGATCTGAATGTCTTACAAAATTGCCAGGAAAGCACGATCCGATAAGTGTCTTCTACTGCATCGGCTTCATAAATTGTGAAGCCAGGATGAGGCTCGGCTGCACCTCAGTGGATTCCTGGAGTAGCTGCGCCCTCTACTGGACACTTGTGAACCTAGCCAGACCAGTCAATTTACACTTTGTTACACGTGTGACAAGGTAGGCTAAGATAATGATTATAAAAACGCATGTAAAACGTTGTAGGCATACCTACATATTGGCAAGTGTACACGTCACGCAGCCTCATATTCTGAACCATTATTAGGCCATAGCAGGGTGTTCTCGAAGATGGCTGAAGAAAGTCATAGGCTAGTACCTTATTATCCTTGTTAAATTCATTCTTATCTTCATTTAGGCGATGACTGCACTTTCATTCTCACCACATACAACAACGAGGTCCACGTGTCAAAGGGAAAATGATGACCCCATTTGTCCTTTGAGTATCAATGTGCCAGTGGACTTCTGGGTAAGGATTCTTTAGCGAAAAAGTGTTGGATCACCTCCACTACATGCACAATTATTTGGCTGAGACTGCTCAGCTGACCGTCTTCACATTGTGGCTTATTGTGCCAGGTTGGCCTATGGGGGAAAAAAAGCTAGCAACTAGCCTTTTAGACCAATCGTTTAAACCACGGTTTAAGCAAAAGTAGGACCCAACCAATTACTACAGCAATCTCCATGGCTGCTGTATAATACATCTGCCCTTAGACTGCTTCATACCTTATAAATACTACAGAAGAAAAACAAGGCGTAAAACAAGGCTCACCCCAGCCAACAGCCTATTGAACTGGAGTGGAGTGTAGCCTAACCCGCTCCCATACTTACCACATAGCTAGCTCCCAGAACAACAACCTAGGCCAGAGAGAGTGCCACAGTTTTACCTCTCTCCCAGTCATATGGCTGTATGGTAGAGTCAAAAAGAGTCTCTGGTGGGAAGATTGGGAGCAGGGCCCAGGAGGTAAAGTATTGTGTTGTGTTGTGTTGTGTGTGTGTGTGAGAGAGAGAAACCAACAGCTTAACATGTGGCCAAAGGGCTTTCTCTTCTGAATCTTCCAGTCACTCTTTACCATTTCCCCTAAACTCTAGGTCTCTGTGTCTCTCTCCTCTCCGTTTGCTCTATCGTCTACCCTCACACTCATTAGTGTGTGAGGAATGTAGGACCTGTCATCCGCCCGCCCAGGCGACTCTGGAGCCTGTGACCCGCAGACACACCGCCGCCGTCCGCTCCCAGACCCAACTACAATTAGCACGGCCATCGCTTAGATAGAAGAGAGAGAGAGGGACTATCACTTGGCTGTCATGGTGAGGCGCAGTGAGGCGACAGCCCCTGAGAGAGACGAGGCTGTGAACCCAGTCGTCTCGGTAGCGTTAGGTTACCCCTCCAAATGCATCCTCCGCTCCTACTCTCCTCTCCTCTTGTAGTTCAGGGGAAATCTAGACAGCTAAGCCCGCACTTCATGTCTAATTTCACGTTTTCTGTGAAGAGCGATTATTCTCTCCTCCCCGTTGACAACGAGTAATCCCTGTGCGTCCATGCCTGGGTGCGTGCGTATGTCTGGCTGCGCGCATGCGTTTGTGTGTACGTGTGGTGTTGCACATAAATGTGCATGTACAGTATGTTTACGGTGTGTTGTGGGGCTGTAGGTAGAGGATTAGGCTGGTACAGTATGAGGTGAGCAGTGTGGCTGATGATGACTTATCATTTAATACACAGACCTTTAGATCAGCCTGACACTCATTAGTTCTCTGATAAATGAAGAAGCATGCCCTCAGACCTGCTCAATTACCTAACAGAAAATAAATAGATACAGACACACTGTCTGTTCTGCTCCTCTGTCTCTGTGTGTCTCTGTCTCTGTGTTGTCTCTGTCTCTGTGTGTCTCTGTCTCTGTGTGTCTCTGTCTCTGTGTGTCTCTGTCTCTGTGTGTCTCTGTCTCTGTGTGTCTCTGTCTCTGTGTGTCTGTCTGACCGGAAATCCTTGAAATTACCGGCCATTTGAGAAATTTACCGGACCTATGTGCATAACTCAKTAGGGCATCCACCCACGGTGCTCAGAATGACCGAAATCACAATTTAATTATGGTAATTCATCTTAACAGAACATGCAACTCCTGTAATGAAGCAGCCTATAAAACGTCATTTTCAAACATTGCCAAAATGCAATTCGCAGGAAAACTATTTTAAACAGTGGACCTGATGCGAGTGGTTCTGTACGTGACAGAGATGAAAATCTCTGTTAGAAACTTAGAAAGACGGGGAATCTAAAGATGCAACAACTAGGATGGGTTGCTAACATGACTAGGATTGTGCCTTTGGCTTCTGGACAACGAAAGGAAGTTGATATGAAGTCCAATAGAACAGGAAAGAAATGCTGATTTCAATGGCATATGAGGAAGTCTTTATAAAATAAWTGCCTTCACGTGTCTATAGTCGGATTTTGCAGAGGATACTTTGAAGAAAAGTACGATGTTTCATAACATGAAGTAAAATGTTCAAGTTTCAAACAAATAAGTATATGTTTTCAAAATGCATAATGTAAATGAACTTATAGACCGTCAAATTTATTTACATCGACTGATATTTCCAACAATGAATGAAAAGCCTTATTTTGAAATTGGATAGTTTTTTCTCCCGGTCAATTTGGCCGGCAGCAATTTTATTAATCGGCTTTAAATTATTTCTTTATTTGCCAAAAGCTGGCAGTTACCAGCTACAGGAAACCCTGGTATGTGTGTGCATGTGTGATTTTATCACGGCTCTACTTAATTTTGTGTGTTTCATGTGGAAATATGGAGTTTGGATTATGTGCCTTGCGCACAGCACACACACAAAAATATGTGCGCATGTGTGTTCACACCCACAGGCATGCACAAACACACACACGTAAACAGAATCAGACTTCAGGGTTAGAACCTGGGTGGTTCGAGCCCTGAATGGTGATTGGCTGACACCCGTAGTATATCAGACTGTATACCACGGGTATGACAAAACATAATTTTTWTGTTTCTAATTATTTTAGTAAGCAGTTTAAAATAGCAATAAGGCAACTCGGGGGGGTTGTGGTATATGGCCAATAAACCAAGCTAAGGGTTGTATCAAATCAAAACAAATTGTATTTGTCACATGCGCCAAATATAATTTGTAGTGTAGGCCAAATAATTGTACTAATATCATATACTAACTATGTTCTGGCCCGTCTGACTATTAGCTCAAAAAAAATCTTTGTCCCGAGGCCAAACCTAGTTGACGAATTCTGAACTAGGGTGTAAACATGTTTTGATTCAACTCCTATATAATGGTAAATCTAGGCCTGTTCTCAAATCAAATCAAATGTTATTTGTCACATGCGCCAAATACAACAGGTGTTGACCTTACAGTGAAATGCTTACTTACAAGCCCTTAACCAACAATGCAGTTTTAAGAAGATACCTAAAAAAATAAGATAAGAATAACAAATGATTAAAGAGCAGCAGTAAATAACAATAGCAGGGCTATATACAAGGGGTACCGGTACAGAGTCAATGTGCGGGGTAATTGTCGAGGTAATATGTACATGTAGGTAGTCTGCGTAGCCATTTGATTAGCTGTTTAGGAGTCTTATGGCTTGGGGGTAGAAGCTATTTAGGAGCCTCTAGGACCTAGACTTGGCACTTCGGTACCGCAGAGAGAATAGTCTATGACTAGGGCAGCTGGAGTCTTTGACAATTTTTAGGGCCTTCCTCTGACACYGCCTGGTATAGAGGTCCTGGATGGACTTGGCCCCGGTGATGTACTGGGCCGCACGCACTACCGTCAGTTGCCATACCAGGCAGTGATGCTCTCGATTGTGCAGCTGTAAAACCTTCTGAGGATCTGAGGACCCATACCAAATCTTTTCAGTCTCCTGAGGGGGAATAGGTTTTGTCATGCCCTCTTCACGACTGTCTTGTTGTGCTTGGACCATGTTAGTTTTTTGGTGATGTGGACGCCAAGGAACTTGAAGCTCTCAACCTGCTCCACTACAGCCCCGTCAATGAGAATGGGCGCATACTCGGTCCTCCTTTTCCTGTAGTCGACAATCATCTCCTTTGTCTTGATCAAGTTCAGGGAGAGGTTGTTGTCCTTGCACCACATGGTCAGGTCTCTGACCTCCTCCATATAGGCTGTCTCATCGTTGTCGGTGATCAGGCCTACCACTGTTGTGTCATCAACAAACTTTATGGTGGTGTTGGAGTCGTGCCTGGCCGTGCAGTCATGAGTGAACAGGAGTACAGGAGGGCACCGAGCACACACCCCTAAGGGGCCTCCATGTTGAGGATCTGTCTGGCCCTGCTGCCTAGTGAATGTTGACCTTATTGCTTAAGTATTGCTTGAATGTGCCTTATTGCTTAAGTAAGCTAGCTAGCTAGCATACAGACATTTGCTTACATGCATTGCTTTGGTTACACAGTACCACAAGCTGTCAGAAGCAGTCTGTCTCTCAAAATAGACCAAAAAGTACATTTTCTAGACAAATAATTTCCATACTTACATACAAAATGTCTTCCCACATCACTTGAATTGGTGCCACGCATCGTGGCATTGTTGACAAGTTGGCTATTCTAATGTAGGAATATCGTTTTATCTCTGATTCACTTCCATTACTCAAAGCCCCGAAGGAGGTGTATGATAATGGMGGCCTAGTGGCTTCAAGGYTCTTATTGGCCAAGACATAGTGTCAGCTATGCAGGGTTTATATATGTCGTTGGTCATAACTCATGCGTCTCACCTTTCTCTGTAATAAATGGTATAACAGGTGTTGACACACACCACACGTTTGATAGTTCACAGGCCTACAAAGGTGCAGGTGTCACTCCTTCTAAATACCTCTTTAAAACACGCGCAAAAGCCGTTGTAAAGTTAGAATTTGGCAACAGCAAGTCGAAACATTACACAGCAGTTATGCTAACTTCTGAGGTCAGAAATCTACTCATCAACAATGGGCTCATATTTCTTCTGTGAATTCCACATTACTACATGGGAAGTTGGGAACTATGATTCCATACGCACACAGGCACTTAGTCAGGCTTCCTCTCCTCTCCTCTGTGTAGAGACGCTACATTAGGACCCAAACATATACAAGCACGCACATGCAAGAACACACACACACATGCAAGAATGAACACACTCCCTACAGGGAGGAGGCGAGGGCCCTCGGAGTGTGGTGTCAGGAAAATAACCTCACACTCAACGTCAACAAAACAAAGGAGATGATTGTGGACTTCAGGAAACAGCTGAGGGAGCACCCCCGTATCCACATCGACGGGACAGTAGTGGAGAGGGTAGTAAGTTAAGTTCCTCGGCGTACACATCACGGACAAACTGAATCGGTCCACCCACACAGACGCCGTTGTGAAGAAGGCGCAGCAGCGCCTCTTCAACCTCAGGAGGCTGAAGAAATTCGGCTTGTCGCCGAAAGCACTCACAAACTTCTACAGATGCACAATCGAGAGCATCCTGTCGGGCTGTATCACCGCCCTGGTACGGCAACTGCTCCGCCCACAACCGTAAGGCTCTCCAGAGGGTAGTGAGGTCTGCACAACGCATCACTGGGGGCAAACTACACTCGCATTAACATCTGCTAACCATGTGTATGTGACAAATACAATTTGATTTGATTTGACATGCAGCCAAGAACACACACATGCAAGCAAGAACACGTACGCACACAGTGAAATGGCACAAAAAAACAGAATGCACGAGGCAGGCATGTTTACTGATCCCCCATGTGAACTGTCGGTCATGTAGAGTTTATTTTGTAAAGAGGGGAAAAAGGGAAGAGGATGTGGAGGAGTAGAGAAGCGACATCTGCAAGCGCTTTACAGGCTTCTGGACTGCCACGTCAACACAACACTGACAGACAGCCAGCACTGGAGTCAACCGGGGAGGATCACATACACACAGATACAAACACACACACAGGCAGCCAGACACACACACACTCCCACCCATCCCCTCACACACACACGCACACATCCAACATCAAATTTCACATGAACGAAAAAAGGTTCATGACCTAAAACAAGAAAAAAATGCTTTTTTGATATCCTGACCCAACCCTCTCAACAGCCTCATTTTCAACACATTAACTCCATTGAATCAGAAAACATGAGAACGAGAGCAGTCTAACACAAGTGAAAAAGGTGTTCTTTCACAGGTAATTTGAGCAGAATAATTGACGAAGTCTTGCTGCTACACTCAAAGTGAGAATAACCTCACAGCTATGTAAGCTGGAGCTTAGTAAATACACCAGAACTCAATAAACTGCTCAAATATAAGAATGACTCAGTGTGATCCAGCTTGAGAGGAGTTACCATTTTTACCAGATGTGTGGTACTGAGTAACAAACTATATATTGTACCTGTGATGTCGCTGAATGCATTTCCATCCTGATTCCCACTGTGTTTTAACACCTTCTTATGGTGCCATGCAGGTAGGCTCTTTGGCTGAAAGAGCAGTGTGTTTCAAAAACTTAAAATCCCGAGGGCCATAGTTTGTGTGTGTGTTGCTCAAAATGCCTTTTGAAAGTCCAGTGTTTCCAGATTTCTATGAAATATTGTATATAATTAATTACAATAAGAGTGAAATACTGCCGTTTTCCTTAAAATGTTTTTTTTATTAATTATGTTAAAAAGAGCTTTTCTGTGTTTGAATGGTCAAAATCAATCAAAACCATTTATTTGTCACATGCTTCRTAAACAACAGGTGCAGACTAACAGCAAAACGCTTACTCATGGGTCCTTTTCCAACAATATAGAGAAAACAATTGTGACACGAGGAATACATACACAGCGAATAATGAATAACGAGTAACAATAACATGGCTATATACAGGGAGTACCAGTACCGAGTCCAAGTGCAGTGACAAGAGGAAATTAGCTATGTACATATAGGTAAGAGCAAAATGACTAGGCAACAGGATAGATAATAGAAACTAGCAGTGGCGTTTGTGATGAGTGTGAAATGGTGTGGGTGGTGTCAGTATGCATGTGTGTATGTTGTGTGTGTATACCACCTGGTATAGAGGCCCTGGATGGCAGGGAGCTCGGCCCCAGTGATGTACTGGGCCATACTAACCACCCTCTATAGCCCCTTGCAGCCGGGTGCCTTGCAGTTGTCGTATCAAGCGGTGATGCAGCTAGTCAAGATGCTCTCAATGGTGCAGCTGTATAACTTTGAGGATCTGAGGGCTCATACCAAATCTTTTCAGCTGCCTGAGGGGGAAGAGGCGCTGTCGTGCCCTCTTCACAACTGTGTGGGGGTGTGTGGACCATGTTAATTCCTTAGTGATGTGGACACTGAGGAACTTGAAGCTCTCGACCCGCTCCACTACAGTCCCATTTATGTAGTGGAGCACACCCCTGAGGGGCCCCCGTGTTGGTCTGCGTGGCTGATGTGTTGTTGCCTACCCTCACGGCCTGGGGGACGGCCTGTCAGGAAGTCAAGGATCCAGTTGCAGGGGGAGGTGTTTAGTCACAGGATCCCGACCTTGGTGAAGAGCTATGGTGTTGAATGCTGAGCTGTAGTCACTGAACACCATTCTTACATAGGTATTCCTTTTGTCCAGGTGGGTGAGGGCAGTGTGGAGTGCAATCGAGATTGTGTCATCTGTGGATCTGTTGGGGTGGTATGTGAATTGGAGTGGGTCCAGGGTGTCTGGGATGATGGTGTTGATGTTAGGCATGACCAGCCTTTCAAAACATTTCATGGCTATAGATGTGAGTACTACGGGGCGCTAGTGGCTTCGGAGATCGAGATCACGCAAAAAAAAAGAAAAGAAAAAAGAGGTAAAAAACATTTCMGTTTCCCTGCATTAAAATCACAGGCCACGAAAAACACTGCCTCTGAATACGCATGATCTTTTTTTCCTTTTTTATGCCCTATACAGCTCGTTGAGTGTGGTCTTACTGCCAGCATCGGTTTGTGGTGGTAAATAGACAGCTATGAAAAATATAGATGAAAACTCTCTTGGTAAATAGTATGGTCTGCAGCTTATCATGAGGTATTCTAACTCGGGTGAGCAAAAACTTGGGATCTCTCACCAGATGTTGTTAACAAAGAGACACCCCTCTGGGGTGAAATTACGTTGATCCAACGTGGAATAAATGTTGAAATGACGTCTGTGCCCAGTGGTACACACCTCTTCCCTTCTTCTTACCCGAGTCTGCTGTCCGGTCTTGATGATGCAAAGAAAAATCTGCGAGATGTTTATTAATATACATGTCCTTGTTCAGCCACGACTCTGAGAAACAGGTCCGGTTGATAAAATAGTCCTGAATGGAGCTCATCCAGTTTGTTATCCAGTGACTGCACCTTCGTCAGAGAACAGAGGGCAATGACACCCTATTTGCTTGCCGATGTAGTTTCATCAGGATGCCACCTCGCATGCCTCTCTTTCGCCGCAGCTTCCTCTTTCGTGTCTCGGGATCAGGGCCTGGTCCGGAGTAAGCAGAACGTCCAGAGCTGCCAACTCATTGAAGTAGATATTTTCGTCCAGATCGAGGTTAGTGATCGCTGTTCATATGTTCAGACGCGTTTTTTTGGTCATAGGAAATGATGGCAGAGACATTAAAAAGTTAAGATCAGCATAAAACAACACAAAATAGCAGAATTGGTCAGGAGCCCCTTACACAGCTGCTATCCACTGCAGCAACATCTTATATGTGGGTATACCCCAACAACAGAATGGTGTGGGCGTATACCAGTCAATAAAAATATTAATGACAAGTAAACAGCTGATTGGCTAGCTCAGCCAGTATAGGACGGGTCAACAACAATATTTGGGTATGAGTCAACAGATAAGCATTTAAAAGTTAGATTTTCACTGGACAGTTGCTCCTCTCTGGGATCAGTGTGTCCCCCGCGGGACGGTTGAGCTAAAGTAGGCTAATGTGATTAGCATTAGGTTGTAAGTAACCAAACCATTTCCCAGGACATAGACATATCTGTTATGGGCAGAAATCTTAACTTCTTGTTAATCTAACTGCACTGGCTAATTTACAGTAGCTATTACACTGAAATAATACTATGCTATTGTTTGAGGAGAGTGCACAATTATGAACTTGAAAATATATTAATAAACCAATTAGGCTCATTTGGGTAGTCTTGATACAACATTCTGAACAGATATGCAATGGTTCATTGGATCAGTCTAAAACTTTGCACATACATTGCTGCCATCTAGTGGCCAAACTCTAAATTGTGCCTGGGCTGGAATAATACATTATGGCCTTTCTCTTGCATTTCAAAGATGGTACAAAATAAATATATATTTGTATTATCTTTTACCAGATGTGTTATTTTCTCCTACATTCATTTCACATTTCCACAAACTTCAAAGTGTTTCCTTTCAAATGGTATCAAGAATACGCACATCCTTGCTTCAGGTCCTGAGCTGCAGGCGGTTATGTTTGGGTATGTCATTTTAAGCGAAAATCCTTAAGAGGTTTTTAAGCACCTCATCAATAATCACCACATCAATAACCACCTCTTCAGGGTTTGTTCTGGATGTGAGGCGAGCTCTACTCACCGTCGTTTTTTGATTCTAAGGACTTAGCTTGTCGTTTGACCCTAACCAAGTCTAATTTAATAAGCACACACCTRCCCTACCTCAGCCATAAATGTCCCTTTTTCACCCAGCAGCCACCCTGTGACTTAGTAATATGCTCAACACCCTCAGAATGTTTGATTTTACCGCAGTACAAATGTTATACACTGAGTGTACAGTACATTAGGAACACCTTTCTAATATTAAGTTGCACACCCTCAGAACAGCCTCAATTTGTCAGGGCATGGACTACAAGGTGTTGAAAGCGTTCCATAGGGAAGCTGGCCCATGCTTCTCACAGTTGTGTCAAGTTGGCTGGATGTCCTTTGGGTGGTGGACCATTCTTGATCCACACGAGGAAACTGTTGAGCGTGAAAAACTCAGCAGTGTTGCAGTTCTTGACACACTCAAACAGGTGCGCCTGGCACCTACTACCACACCCCATTCAAAGGCACTTAAATCTTTTGTCTTGCCCATTCACCCTATGAACGGCACACATACACAATCCATGTCTCAAGGCTTAAAAATCCTTCTTAAACATGTCTCCTCCCCTTAATCTCGACTGACTGAAGTGGATTTAACAGGTGACATCAATAAGGGATCAAAGCTTTCACCTGGATTCAACTGGTCAGTCTAGGTCACGTGTCAAACTCAACCCACGGAGGGCTGAGTTCACACTCCACCCTTGTACTCAATAGATTAATTAAGTCACTAATTAGTAAGGAACTCCCCTCACCTGGTTGTCTAGGTCTTAATTTAAAGGAAAAAACAAAAACCGCACACACTCAGCCCTCCGTCAAATGAGTGACACCCCTGGTTTAGTTCATGGAAAGAGCAGGTGTTCCTAATGTTTTGTACAGTTTATATGTTCAATGAAAACCCCTATAACATGTAAATGTACAACAACCACAACAGTGGTCAAAAAACACAGGACACTTACTTGCTAAGCACAACTGTGTTTTGATCTTATAGTGCCACCTTGTGGTCATAAAAATTATAATACTTACCTACTTAGTGGTCTTCAATTCATGTTGGGACATCAGGCTGCAATAATCAGTCTGTCTTCTACCTGTTAAATAATAAATAATACATAACTAATAAAATACAGGTAGATAAATATATCTGGATAACCGATCTAATCTCACCGATTACTTCCAATGTACCTCAGCTTCCCAAGGCTAGATTTTGTATTTATTTAAATAAATATGTTTGCGATTACATTAAACATACTCCAAATACTGTGATAAAGGAGGCAGGACACAGTGAACACATATAGCATGTATTGACAACCATATTATGCAAGTTCCACTGCAAAGAATCAGAGGAGACCGATTGAAACAGATATAGAATTTATTTTCAACCAGAAGTAGGAAAATAGATAGGTAGGACTAAAGAAAACAAGCCAAAGGTGTTATAAACAGAAAACTAGTCCAAAGACAGTCAAACCACGAAGACGGCTTAAGAAGAAAACTGAAAAAAAGCCTTGTTTACCATTCAGTTTCTTAACAGTTTGTATAATTTTAAAAACAGCTGCCTTGATTTTCTTCTCTGTTGAACATTCTTTGAATGTTGTGCAAGTGTTTTTGCTGGTATTCCGTGAATGGTAAACAAGTAGTTGGTCCTGTGTATGTACAATACAGTGACACATCAATATAGTATGTACTCAGCTGGCTACAGATAGTTTATTGATGATCAGGATTGTCTATTGTCTATCACTATCAGCAGGGAGGAGGGTGAGGCCTATACAAGATGGAGACATGGAGGCAGGAGAGAGAGATGCGTGAATGGGGTGATTGTTAGTGAGGTGGAATCTGCTGTAATTGCACTTGGTCTTACGGGAAAAGCAGTGGAAAAAAATGGGTGACTGAAAAAAAGTAGTGGATATGTTAGCTTCCCCCCAAAAATATTTTCAAAAACATTTACTTAATGACTTTGAGGGTAATACTGCCAAGTTTCTGGGGGATGGAAATGACCGGTCTGAAATAAGATGCACTGTTGCAAGCCAAAATCTTTGACAAATTACTGTTATGGTTGTACAAAAAAAAAATGTATAAAAGGCTGTTGGAAAAGGCAAAGAGACAAGTCATGACAGTGGTCTATGGATGGGAAGTGTATGTACTGTATAGAACAGGGGCGTCAAATCATTCCACGAAGGGCCTAGTGTCTGCTGGTTTTTCCCTTTCCATTAAGACCTAGACAACCAGGTGAGGAGAGTTCCTTGCCAATTAGTGACCTTTATTCAATCAATTACAAGGGAAGAGCAAAAACCAGCAGTCAGAATGAGTTTGACACGCGTTAAGGTTAAAGGGTGCTCTACACTTGGACACAGAAAGCAGATTCAGTGTGCACCTTGCCAGGGAACGCAGTCAGAGCAAGTCCTATACAACGGAGAAAACAGAAGCACAATGAAAAAGTCAACCGAGTTCAACAGTGATCACTAACTAACTGAAGCGAATGGTGACACGTCAAGCAGTGTGATTCTCCCTCCTTGATCCAATCATAGAAACAAATGTTTGGGGGGGTGCGGGGGCGTTCAAAGTGAGGGTTAGGAGGGGACCAGAGTAACTACTCCGTTTAGCCACTATGAAGCACAAGAACAGTGGCAAGGACCAAATAGTACTCAAATCACCACAGGACCAGACTACAAAGCAGAATTAATGAGTTAGCCAGCTAACTTTGATTAACATCCAGAAATAACCATACATTTTCTGGTTCGTTTAAGAATGAACTTGTGTTTTTGGTTGTTGAGTCAACTAGGTCCTTCTCATTTCAAGCTCATCTTTTGTAGTATACCTCTGAGCATCAATTGAGTTAGCCAGCTAACTAATTTTTTCAACCGATAGGCTTGAAATGGGCATGGACTCATTGGCTCAACCAAAAACAAATAAGTTTAGTCTCCTTAAAAGAGGCACGCCAGGATCTTAAGCACAAATTCATAACATAGTATGAATTGGTTTCGTTACATACCAGACGAACTGCAACATATGAAATGGATGACTTAGTACACAAAACAGGGGCCACTTTTGGATCGTGAGCACCACTCAAAACTACTAGCTGAAATTACACAAAAGTTTGATTGCATCTTTAAAAGGAACCAGAAAATGTAGTTATTTCTGGTTGTTATTCAAAAGTTAGCCGGCTAACTCATTGATCCTGCTTTGTAGTAGAACCCTCAGTCTAGCTACCAGCAGAAAGTTTTTTGCTTCGTTTTACATTCATGTTGGTTTCACACCAGTCAACAATAGTGCTGTCTAGAACTGAATCGGCTAATAAGACAATGCTATCCTGGTCTAAGACAATAGTATACATCTGCGAGCCTAAGCGACATCCCAAATACAGCAGCAGAGAAAAAGTTGAAATATTCACGTTTGGAGTTAAACTACTCCGCTTAGGAATCTTCATTCGATAAGCATTCTGCGTCCATTTTTACAGCGACCCAAAGTTGACCAAGTTAATGTATCATTTCTACCAAAAAAGAGAATCATTTGGTTGATGGAAAGGTGGGGTAAGGTATGGAAAAGCAATGAGTAAAAATGAAAAATGTAGCAATCATAGGATATACACAACTCAAAGTTTTAGGAAGGAAACATGAGATACATCTTTTATTCACACTTTACAAAAAAAGCTAAGTCTTTAAATCTACTACAATACTACCAGCAATTCAGGGGTATCAAACTGGACATTTGTTTCTGTTCAAAACAAATAAAATATATCAAGGGGGGAAAGTAAGGTCAGAAAAAAAGCTTTTGAACAAGGACTCAATTTATATTCCCCATTTCAACCTTTCCCCTCTGTAAAAATTCATAAAATTCCAACTTTAGCACAGTGGCGAAAGCATCATATTTACTTTAAAAAGGGGATTTTAATTTATTCAATAATAAATGTGGGAAAGGAGGTGGGGGCGGGGGGAGCGTGATCATTCCATTTCCTGTTTAAAAATGTGACGGTTGCAATATATAGTCAGTCACCGCGGACATATTTCAGTCCCGATGGTAACAGAACAGAGATGGATAACGTCTGTCTGGGCCACCTGACAGACGGGGAGACGGGTCAGTTCCACAGACGGTACCGCACAGAGGCTTCAGTAGCGGGGTTAAAAGGACTAAAGTAATACACTTGACTGTTAAGTGTCTAGAGGGTTGGACATAGGGCTAGGTATAGGGGGAACATGCTTCTCTAGATTCAGAATTCAGTGGTGGAGGGGCAAGACAGGCTAGGTGACTATGGTGATAAGGGACTATCAACGGGGTTCTAGGAGCTGATCTAAAGTACACGGAGGGTGCAAAACATTCTGGAAGTAAGGGGGTTCAGAAGAGAAGAGGTCTTCACTTTGCCCCCAATGGGAAAAAAACTAAAGCTTGACAAATATTCCATACCGGATTACTAGATCGCTCAACAAGGAGTATATACACATAATTGTCACAGCTCATACAAAAAAAAGGAAGAAAATACAAAACGATAACAAAAACCCCAAAGGACATCAAATGTGTGGACAGTATTTAAAAAATAAATGGAGAAGAGGTTGTTCCGGAGTTCGCCGACTGTAAATAGTGCAAGACAACAAAACGGCTACGGCGAGGCACAATGTTCCGGTTGTACAACACTAATTGTGGGATACTGGATGTGCGTGATGCAAAAATCACTCTTAGGATCAATCTGAAATGACAACCTATTTCCTATTTAGTGCACTTTTGAACAGAGCCACATGGGACTGGCCAAAATTAGTGCACTATAGTAAATAGGGTGTTATTGGAGACCAAACCTTACTTTAGTCTGAACTGTGAGTGGATGAATGGGTCGGTTGGTGGCAGGCTGGCAGCAGTATGGACCAATGGCTTGTAAATAGAATGGATTTGAAGATGCATCATATTTAGTCAGTAGGTCTATTTACAATCTGAGAAACATGTTCTCAAATCATAACGGGAAAACAAGCAATACTGATACATAAAAACAGTTAACCTAGGGCGGGAGTGCAAAGTAGTGGCAGCGAACGCCTGGAACAACCCCTTACGTCTTTTGTACAAGCTGGTCATTTCAATTTCATCTTAACATTTACTGGATAAAAAAAAAAAAATTGCCATAGTTTACAATACAATCCTGTCTTTTTCTTTCTTCAAATTGGATCATAATTTACTCATAGTACAAAAAAACCCTGCCAGAAAACAGGTCTTTTGTGACTCATATACAATCGTGTAAAGACAATCTAGATTTATATTCTGTACAAACACTTGTGAAAAAACCCACTGCTGTAGCGTACGGAATTTATGGCTGAGGGAAAAATGACTACTGGCCTCAAGAGACAGTGCTACAAGATCTGTGTATGTCCACGTGTGTGACAGTGAGAGGATTGCTGGTTTAAACTCCTGTACATCAGCTATTGCCCTCCCTCTTTAAAAAGTAACAAATCTGAAAAATGTTTCGTTGAGAATTTCCTCCGTTGCCTTGCCCCTCAGCCAAAATCCCCTACCCCATTACAAAAGGTGGTATATGGTCCAAATCAGGAATGGGCAACTCCAGTCCTCGGGGGGGCCTGATTGCAGTCACAATTTTGCCCCAGCTAACACACCCAACTCCTATTAATCAACTAATCATGATAGTTTAAAACCCAATTAGTTTAAAAATCAGCTGTGTTGGCTAGAGAAGGTGAAAAAGTGTGACACCACTCCGGCCCCCAAGGACTGGAGATGCACATCCCTGGTCCAAATGAAGTCCTATTAACAAGACTAAGTCAATGACTCTGTCACGTACGCATGCAGAGGAAAAACAGTGTGCAAAAGGGGATGGTCGCTGGCCACTAATTACATGTTATTCAACTACTTAAAATCATTCAAATCTGTTCCAATCCAGAGGATACAGATACATTTTTTTAGCACTATGCCTGACCGGCATGCCAACAAGCCTCCGCTAACTAGAGCTTACTTGCTTCCATACAACAGGTCCAGACAAGTGTATTTGGTGGTTGCCGTCATCCTTTCCTAAAAGGATAATAATCAACATCTAAAAACTCCTCAAGGCAATTCCACAGGAACAGAGATCCCGATTTTTCACTTTAAAAAACGTATGTCAAACAAACCCTCTCTACGCACAAGGCCTACTTTCGACAATTCCCACAGAAGATTGAACAAAAAACGTTTACTTGATGAACAGCGCAGATGAAAAGTTGGTAACAGAACGACGGCACAAACCGTCATTCTGTTACCAAACTTTGCACCGGCACTGTTCCAATTAAATGCATTTCTTTCAAAATTCCGTGGAAATTGTTCAAAAGTAGTCCTTGTGCATAGAGTTGTATGTTTGTTTAACTTTGCAATCATTGGTTTTTGTTTGACATACATTTGAAAGTTACAAATCGGAGTCAGTGTCACGGTTACCGTGGAATTGCCCCTCAGCAGTGACATCAGTCTACATGCACCAGTGGGGTTAGTTCCTATTGCACCACTTGTCTCCCTCTCCAACTGACTAGGTTCTATTAGTCAATAGTAGTGGACTGGTAGCACCAGGTGAGCACCACCATTTTGGACCCACAGAGAGATTGGCCCTATAGCACAGAAAGGAGGAGCGGCACACCATATTATGGTAGATAGATATACCATCACATTGATCTCAGTGGGGAGAGAAAAGACAAGGCCCACTCTTAGCCTTGGCTGAGACATTAGACATGTCTGTTGCTGCCATTTTTGCTGGTTTGAGATTGGTATAGGACAGACTATCAGCTGTAAGCTTTAGAAGTGGCGTCCTTTCTCTCCTTGCCTTGTGAAGGGTGTGCACAGCTCTCGAGTGATAAAAAGGTATTTCTCGTGCCATTGTTCAAGACTGCACAGGTCATGTCAAAGACAACAAGAGTCAGGTGATATTGCTAAAGATCTAAATATCTATACGGGAGCCAGAGGGGATGTGGTGATATTCGAAGCTAGCATCCCTTCTATCTGTTAAAGAGTTACAAAAGCATTATGTGTAAGAATGACCGAGGGGGAGGGGGGGGGGGGTAGGAATCCAAAAACACAACACAGGATTGACATTTTCTAAATGGAAACAAATGGAAAACGACAATGAGGAAAATAAAAAATATATAATTGAAATCCCTGTTGGCCAGACCTCACTGTGCGGCTGATTCTTATTTTACAGGTTGGTTGTGTATTCCGTCTCGTCTTCTTTCCTCCAAGTGACAACGAGAGAAGAGCTGGAGGGCTAGAGGATGCACACTGCTATAGCATACAGCACCCCTGGAGTGGGGCTGTCTCACCACTACCTGCGTCCTCCAGGCAGGTGGATGCCGTTGACCTGGTTGTTGGCCTGGCCCTGAGGCAGAGTGCTGGGCAGCAGCAGCTCCAGCTGGGCGAACAGGGAGAAGTGGTCAGAGGGGATGTGGGGGTGCGGGCAGCCGCTGATATTGTTCTCATGGAGCCAGTTGGAGTCCAGGGGACCCAGGATGCCGAGCACATTGATCTGAGGCTTGGAGTAGAAGATGTAGTCAATCACACCCTGAGGAAAAAGAGAGCACGAGAGAGAGAGAAGAGGGGGATGAGTGAAAGGGTTTACAAAACAGATTTTAATTAGGAGGGCAAAACGGCCATCAAATAAAAAAATGGTGTTACGTGCAGGATATTGCTTTTTAAGGAACGCCCGGTGCCGACTGCCGAATTGACTGCAACGATTGAGCTAAACAAGCAGGAATGATACCCTACAAAGTGAGCGTTGGCTCCTTGCACAACGCACATCTTCCTTTGTCATCTGGTTGGCAATATCCTCCATTTTAGTGTCAGTGTCTTTTTCCACTTGTCTGCGATCCATTCCTTGGTACAGTAGCTATGTAGCTGTGCAAGTGTAGCTTTGCAAATGTTTTAGCATTTCTAAGCCAACTACTCAACCACCTTGGTGGACCTGCATGACATTTCTGTAAATTAGCAAAATATTGCTCAATAACTGATACTTGTGGGCCGGTATTAGTTGATACAATACTACAAGTCTGCAGACAGGAAGAGTAGAGCGATGATGCGCTTGAAAGACAAACAACCTGAACCAACTTCCATGCATTGCTAAATGTAATTTAGAGATATTTCTTTTAAAATCAGTACAAAAGTACTTTTCCGGCTAACGGAAAAGCTGATGACTGAGGCAGAGAACATCATGCCTAACAATTAGACACAGTGGACAAAATGTCAGAGTACATGAAACCTTCGCAAAGCAGGTGTAATGCTGTGGAAATATCCATGGGTCAAATTTCAATGTCGTAAAAATAGTATTTCCTGATTAATCAGGACAAGAACAAACAGCAATCTGTAGCCCTGTCAGAAGGCGGTGTCAGAGACATTGCTTCAGGTCTGCCTACGTTTGTGTGGCTCCCTCACCTTGAAGTCAAAGGTGTAGTTGGTGTAAGGCATCAGGCTGTCCTCGTAGGCGCTCTTCAGCTTGAAGCCGTGGGTGATCCTGGAGTTGGACGTGGAGTTGCCGTTCTTGCCATTGCAGTTGAAGTTGGTGAGGCTGTCAAGGTAGCGAAGATCCTTGAAGTCCTTGTGGGTGCAGTCCACTCCACCCTGACTCAGGTACTCCACCACGCCTGGAGAGAGGGGGACGGTAGGGGTTTACATAAGTCCTGTTTAGTATAGGGGAATGTGCTACCTAAACTTGTCCAATGACGACAGATGTTCCTTTTCCAATGCAAAACGTTTTCCCTACCGAACACAACCCATAAGTGTCTGTTAATTCCTTCATTCAAAGTAACCATCACCAAGCAAGCAGCTAGTGGGCCCATCACTATATTTATCACTTATACCTTTCCCTTTGACTGACTCTGGGTACTAAGTCCTAAACTTGGGATAGGGTTAATTATCAGGTATCCTATTGAAATAGAGTGCTTAGGTTTAGAGGGTCTACACCAGAAGTTAATGGTTATCTGTAGGAGGAAGGTATACGGTGTGTGCAATTAAGCTTGAAAATGTGCTGAGTGCAGGGAAAACAGTCACGTGGCAGCATTGATGGGGGGAGAGAGAGCCACGGATTAGTGATGAAGAGGGTCGAAGTCAGGTCAGGTTAAGGGAGAAAAGTTTATTGCCCGTATCACTTAGTTTCCTGCCTAGCAATAAAGACACGATGTTTAGAGAGGAGGAGACTCCACTTAAAGTTCCTATAAATCACAACTATTGTAAACATGTCTTTGTCTAATGCAGCTGTATTGACCCAATGGGACAAATAACCTTGGTTTGAGCTTTCATAGTGTCCGGTGACTTTTTACTCAGAATTAGAACCTAACACCTTCTAACCCAGCCACTCACCAGAGTCTGGTAGAGAGTTGAGGTCGGCACAAAGCACTAGAGGGATGCTGTTGGTCTCCCCAGAGACAGAGGAGAGTTTGAGGCTGCGAGTGGCCTTGTCCACAATGTTCTTCACCTCAGACAGGAACATCATGGTCTGGACCAGCTTGACGTCGGAGTACTCCGGGTCCCAGTGCATGTGGGCGTTAGCCACCAGGAGGAGCTGTTTCTCCATGCCATGCAGAGACTTCCCCGCTGGAGAAAAGAAGGGAGAGAAAAATGTGTTGGGGTTACTTTAAATGGTCAATAAGCAGTAGAAACAAAAAAAGTCACCACCACTGTTTTGGAAAAAAGCTGGATAAATGGAACATGTCTTTAAAATCATAAAACAGAGCCATGGATGCAAGTATTGCCATCCATGATATCAATATTATAGTTTAACCATGTTGAGGCCATAGTTCTCCTGATAATATTTACAATACACTGAACAAAAATATAAATGCAACATGCAGTGCGACATCTTCGCATCGAGTTGATCAGGCTGTTGATTGTGGCCTGTGGAATGTTGTCCCACTCCCCTTGAATGGATGTGCAAAGTTGCTGGATATTGGTGGAAACTGGAATATGCTGTTGTACACGTCGACCCAGAGCATCCCAAACATGCTCAATATGTGATACGTCTGGTGAGTATGCAGGCCATGGAAGAACTGGGACATTTTCAGCTTCCAGGAATTGTGTACAGATCCTTGCGACATGGGGCCGTGCATTATTATGGTGAAACATGAGGTGATGACAGTGGATGAACGGCACAACAATGGGCCACAGGATCTCGTCACGGTATCTCTGTGCATTTCAAATTGCCATCGACAAAATGCAAGTGTGTTCATTGTCCGTAGCCTATGCCTGCCCATACCATAACCCCACCACCACTGGGCACTTTGTTCCCAACTTTGATATCAGAAAACCGCTCGCCCACACGACGCCATACACATGGTCGGCGGTTGTGAGGCCGGTTGGACATGCTGCCAAAATCTAAAACAAAGGTTTGGTACGGCTTGTGGTAGAGAAATGAACATTACATTTTCTGACAACAGCTCTGGTAGACACTACTGCAGTCAGCATGCCAATTGCATGCTCCCTCCAATCTTCAGACATATGTGGCATTGTGTTGTGTGACCAAACTGCACCTTATAGAGTGGCCTTTTATTGTTCCCAGTACAATGTGCACCTGTGTAATGATCATGCTGTTTAATCAGATTCTATGCCACATCTGTCAGATGGATGGATTATCTTGGCAAAGGAGAAATCCTCACTAACAGGGATGTAAACAGATGTGTGCACAACATTTGAGAAATACGCTTTTTGAGAGTACGGAACATTTCTGGGATTTTTTATTTCAGCTCACTAAACATGGGACCAACACTTCACATGGTGTTTTTATTTTGGCTTCTGATGGGTTACAACAGTTGAACTAAGCTCATGTACCCATTGATTCTTGAGGAATATAAGTCCAAAAATGGATGTAGCAACTGCTGATTGCCTCTTAAAAAAGGCAGAGCACAGCCATGGGACACAAGCCAGAAAAGTGCAGCAACAGCCGCTCCCCTATTGAAGTTCTAGGTTTAAAGTGAGATGAAGACAAGCTGCTGTGGTACACCCTTGAAAACCGACTGGGAGAGACCATTTCTAAGCCATGTGGATATCCACCAAATAATTCAACTTTTCAGGGAAGTCAGGAACCAATATACACAGTCAGTTAGGAAAGCTACGGTTAGCTTTATCAAACAAACAGAAATTTGCTTCCTGTAGCATTAATTCCAAAAAGGTTTGGGACACTAAAGTCCATGGAGAAAAAGAGCACCTCCTCCCAGCTGCCCACTGCACCGAGGACAGGTAACACTCACCACCGATAAATCTACAATAATCAATCATTTCAATAAGCATTTTTCCACAGCTGGCCATGCTTTCCACCTGGCTACCCCTACCCTGGCCAACATCTCAGCACCCCCTGCAGCAACTTCCCCGATTCTGTCAATCACCACATTCTTATCGGCAGACGCAACAGTCTTGGTTTCTCTAATGACTGCCTCGCCTGCTTCACTAACTACTTCTCAGACAGAGTTCAGTGTGTCAAATCGGAGAGCCTGTTGTCCGGACCTCTGTCAGTCTATGGACACAGGGTTCAATTCTCCGGCCGACTCATTTCTCTTTATGTATGTACGTACGTACGTATCAATGATGTCTCTCTTGCTGCAGGTGATTCTCTGATCCACCTCCACGCAGATGACACCATTCTGTATACATCTGGCCCTTCTTTGGACAATGTGCTAACAAACCTCCAAACGAGCTTCAACGCCATACAACACTCCTTCTGTGGCCTCCAACTGCTTTTAAATGCTAGTAAAACTACATGCATGCTCTTCAACCGATTGCTGCCTGCACCCTCCCGCATCACTACTCCGGACGTTTCTGGCCATTTTTAGCCTGTAATCAAACCCACAAATGCTAATGCTCCAGATACTTAACAAGTCTAAAGAAAGCCAGTTTTATTGCTTCTTTAATTAGCACAAGTTTCCACCTGTCCTTACAATTTCTTTCAAAAACAAGGACATATCTAAGTGACCCCAAACTTTTGAACGGATGAGTATGTATTTAAACTCTGGATTGCCAATGAGATGCTTTGAAGCCACAAAATTACATGTAAGTATTTCTTGATGTAGTGGGGACCGTAACATAAAAAATGTGACTTTAAAAATGGTAGGAAGCATGAGTTTTTACTCAAAGTAACTGTGGTCAAAGACTTAGCTATAGGTAACCAGATCGTGACTACAACTAACTACACAGTTATGTTTTAGCATTTATACATATTTATTAACTTGTTAGGAACTACACACAAGGCACTATTTATCAACGTCATATGGAGAACCAGTGCTACCTAGGTAGTTCCAGCTGGCTAACATTAGCATGGCTAGCAGCTAACATGCAATTACACTCCAAACCAAGTATTGGCGCTGGTGAGCTACTATGTACATCCACAAAGTAAAAAACATAAATTCATGCAAAAAACTGCATCTCCTCGTTTCCTGTGTTTGGAAGTGGTAGTCGAGCGGGTAAGCGTTGTAGTGGTTTTCTGCCGTTCGTAGCTAGTACACTAAAACCCACAAGGATGGGGTTACTACTCATTTGAAGTGGGACCGGTTTGTCTGGTTGAAGCAAGCAGATTGGAGTATGGGAACCGTGCGCACATCTACTGTATGACTTTGATGGCTTAGTATAACCAGTGGAAGGTAGAATTCGGAATGAGACTGACAAACCAGGTACTGTGCTGAGCGTGACTGAAGCCGTCAACCTCCATTTTCTACCAACCTACAGGTACATCGCAAATATCAGCAGCAATGGCGATAAACTGGGTAAATTCAATGTGGATTTACCTCACTATAGGAAAAGCGGACTCCCTCGGCCAGTGAATCGACCTCTCCCGCTGAAGGCCTCTCCTTGGCCCTTGACTTGGTGGCCAACTCAGCCGTCAATCGGTAAGTCTCTGCTCTCTCTACTTTATATCTGCTGGCTTTTTGTTGGGTTCTGTGGGTTCCTGCCAGTGCTAGACTAGTTGTTCTCTAGCTTACTACTTAGATATGTCGACTGTGGTGGTTGGCTAGCAAGCAGGCTAAAATAAACTTTAGCTGGCTGGCAAAGAACTGATTATACCGGTAACATTATTTGATAACTGGGTAGATGGCGTTATGCATTTCCAAAACGTGTTTACTTTAACGTAGATACCTAGATATTTAGTGTGTATGTATCGATATGTAAGCTGTGTGCTCTGTTTTTTAAATGTATGTAGCTCTGTCCGTGAGCTGTTCTTGTTTATTTTTGTTATGCATCATGTCATGTTTTATGTTGACCCCAGGAAGTGTAACTGCTGCTTTCGCAATAGCTAATTAGGATCCTAAAAAAATATATGTTGAGCCCTGAATGGGATAGTGTCATAGCAAGGTCTAGGATTTACAGCAGCGATGGGCAACCCCCCTTTGTAGGCCCATGTATTTAAAAAATAAAAACTTGTGAAGTGTTGGTCCCATGTTTCATGGGCTAAAATAAAAGACCGCAGAAATGTTCCATATGCACAAAAAGCTTTTTCTCTCAAATAGTTTTGAACAAATCTGTTTACATTCCTGTTAGTGAGCAGTTCTCCTTTACCAAGATAAACCAGCCACCTGACAGGTGTGGTATGTCAAGAAGCAGATTAATCAGCATGATCATTACACAGGTGCACCTTGTGCTGGGGACAATAAAAAGCCACTAAAACATATGTGGCGTTGTAACAAAACTGTCTCAAGTTGAGGGAGCGTGGAATTGGCATGCTGACTGCAGGAATGTCCACTAGAGCTTTTGGCAGAGAATTTAATGTTATTTTCTCTACCATAAGCCACCTCCAATGTAATTTTTGAGAATTTGGCAGTACGTCCAACCGGCACAACCGCAGACCACGTGTAACCATTCCAGCCCAGGACCTCCACATCTGGCTTCTTCACCTGCGGGATCGTCTGAAGGGGAAGGGGTGCTCAATAGTATTTATGTATGTATTAAAGCCCTTCCGTGGGGAAAAACATGCTGATTAGCTGGGCCTGGCTCCCTAGTGGGCGGGCCTGGCTTCCAAGTGGGTGGGTCTATGCCTTCCCAGGACCCCCCCCATGCTTGCACCCCTGCCCAGCAGAATATGTGAGTCAAGTTCAGCAGTTGGCCGCTCATTGCTCAAGCGCTCCATGTCCTTTCCTACGCTCTGCTAAAAACCGCTCCAGGCCTACAGAAAAACAATATCCTGCTCCCAAATTCACACCATTCATTAAAATAATAATTTAACCAAAACCATTTATTTCTGTGACTACCTGGACCTACCAATTGTTTTATGTATTGAAACTATACCACCAAAGATAGGAATGAAAACACCCTTTTGGCCACTCTTGCCAGGCTGGGCAGAGTTTTTGTATTTTTCCATTAGGTAGACCTAAAAGGTTTTTAGGCAAAATAACTCAATCAAAACAGAAAGCTCCTTGAACGTGGGAATATGCCAGGCCTATTGGGCAAAAATCAAATTATGGCCCATTGTATTGATAATATCAAAAAGTTTGAGATCTGATTTTTTTATTATAAATACAATGACATTTATCTACCCACCTCATTCCTTTATTTTAGCATGTGCACATAGTAAGTACACCATCAAACTTTTGGGATAAGTGGCTTTTCATATTCCACAATGATTCTTTAGTTGTGGATGTTTCATGTAGCCAGTGTGTAACTACTTCCATACCCCGCGTGTAGAACAATGGCATCCGGTCTGCAACTTAACAGTTTAGTACCATACCAGCAGGTGTCATCCAAGCCTTACACATAACAGTGGACACTACATCACAGCTCTCCCTCCTCACCTTTGTTAGTCACCTTGATTTAGCGTTTTGTCAGTTTCTTTATGAAAATATTTAGCGAACTCCATGACAGTAGCTAAAGAAATGGGCTATTAGGAGCACAAGTAGACTACAAATGCATGCTGTGGCAGGCATGCCTCTTGCTCATGAAGTGAGCGTTACTGGAACAGGCAAGAAGGCCGACGCTCCAGCCTTCGGAAATCTCACTCCCCACTCCAGTCAAAAATCGGGCACGCTCCGCTCCTCGCTCACATACTCTGCTGCCCAGTCATGTGAAATCCATAGATTAGGGCCTAATGAATTTATTTCAGTTGAATGATTTCCTTATATGAACTTTAACTTATCAAAATGGTTGTGTTTATATTACACACACCTACTCATTCAAGGGTTTCTTTATTTTTACTATTTGACCTGACCTTCACCCGACCTCAACCCAATTGAGTTGGTTTGTGATGAGTTGGACTGCAGAGTCAAGGAAAAGCAGCCAACAAGTGCTCAGCATATGCGGGAATTCCTTCAAGTCTGTTGGAAAAGCATTCCTCGTGAAGCTGGTTGAGAGAAAGCTTTGCACACTGTTGGCAGTCATCAAGGCAAAGGGTGGCTACTTTGAAGAACATCAAATGTAAAATATATTTTTATTTGTTTAACACTTTTTTGGTTACTACATGATTCCATGTGTTATTTCAAAGTGTTGTCTTCACTATTATTCTACAATGTAGAAAATAGTAAAAATAAAAACCCTTGAATGAGTAGGTTTCCAAACTTTTAACTGGTACTGTATGTATGTATATATCTCAATTGTTTGGAACTCAGTCGGGGTCTCAACCTAATGTTGGGAGTTAGAATAGTAGAAAACAAGTTGTAATTTTGAAATTTGGTTGTGCAGCAGCAGTTCCTCTTGTTATGGCAGTCACTGACAGTCACTCAATTAGCCCATGTCAGCAAAAAAAATATTTAGATTGGTAAATTAGTTTAGGCAGCCATCTAAACTTGTAGTAATCATGGTCAAATTACTGACCAGGGGGGCCATATTGATTTAGTCACTCATACACTGCAAACATTTCTCTCCACCCCATGACAAAATGTGTAAAACTGCTGGGAATGAACTGCAAAACGGTTGTTCTTCTGTCAAGACGGTGGCCGCTAAAATGTTTTGCTAGCAAGGTGGGTGCCCCCCCCCCCCCCCCAACAACAAAAGTTAACTTAGGGGCCCCAAAAGGCTAGGGCTGGCTCTGACTGCATGTGTGGGTATGACGTGGGTACAAAGTCCCGCTTGCCACTGCAGCCCCTCGTGATGACTTCAGATTTATTTGTGGCCCACACCCCCATCAAAAGTTGCCCATCACTGGTCTAGGGTGAGAAAAGGGAGAGGGCCATAATTAGGTGTAGGGTCTATGGTTTGAAAAGGGACATAACACTCACAGGATTCCTCCATCATTTCCTTGCGGACCTCCAGCAGTACGGCCACTCCGATGTTGTCCTTGGTCATAACCCTGTTGAGCATGGCCTCAGAGCCTTCAGAGTTAGCCATGGCCAGCTGGTTAAACTCTACCGTGTGTTTCTGCACCACACCGAACCTGAGGGAAGGCGGCAAGGGGGAAAGAGAGACGGGCAGAGAAACAGATGTGATAAGCAAGATGTGATAAGTAACCAGGTTTCCATCCAACCATTTCATGTGGATGAATAACCTGACGCATAAAAAAAAGTTCACAACAGGGCTGATGGAAACAGGAAACGTTGGTACAATTTTAGAATTGTCAACTAACAATTTGTTCGTTTGACATGGTGGGATCTTTGTGTTATTAAAATTCATTATGTGAGATATGGTGGCGGAAACACCTACCACCACAACGTGGAAAAGCATTAGGTTTATTAGGCAGATGAAATCAATTATGATGAACTTCACATGGCGGTTAAGTGCACGGCGATCATGCAAATCTCCAATAGGCTAAATATCTAGGGTAGGCTATTTGAACGCTGGTGACATGATCTGTAATCGGCTGCCAATTATCAAATAAAATGATCTTGCTCATCCACATAAGCTATCCACTTTATCAGCAAACTGTTGTCGAGAGAGCATGCGCCAAAACCAGACTGGTCAAGTTTGCTATATTTATATCACCACAACAGTTTGATACAAAACCACCAGTAGAGTTAAATTTAACTATTGTTTTTTTTTGTTTTCGGTACGTGGGAACTTAACTGCAAAAGTGTTTTTTACGTCATCATGTACAGCCTTTTATTAGCAACAAGTCAGTTGATGGAAACATCACTCTGGTGGGAAAATGTGCATATTGTTTTTATGCACATTTTAGAATATTTACTTGAAAATCTGTCACCATTTGGACGGAAACTTAGCGAGTGTCTGTCAATGAGCATTGTATGGAGAGAAAAAAAAGAAAAGAAAGCATTGACAGTGCTCCTCCGGTGCACTCACTTTTCTGTCCTGTAGAAAACTGCACACCCGTCCACATGTTTGCGGTCTGACTCGTGCATGGTTCTGGCTCGAGACTTTGGGCTGAAGAAGCCCTCGTAGCCGTGCTCCTTCAGCTCTGGCAGGAAATACTGGTAGTACTGCTCCGTCTCCACTTCCTGTAGAAAATAAATCAAAATCCATACATTAAAGTGGACAGACGACTTAATGTACCCAAAACATGTAGCAGGGAAATCAGGTTCATTGATTAATGACTTGCCAGAGAGAAACCAAAATGACTAAGACAGGAGTTGTTTAACACTGGGTCGAGGTTTACCCACATACCTGTAGGTTGATGATATCAGCGTTGCAGTTCATGATCTCCTGCATGATGGACTTCTTCCTGTACTCCCAATTGAGGGCCCAGGAAGGGCAGTAGCCATAGAGCTGGCGCGTGGCGTACTTATCACACAGCACATTGTAGCACATCACTGAGAACAACGCTGAGAGGGAGGACAGAGGGAGAGACGTAGGATATAGAACCTTATTCAGTGTATTCTTATTTTAGGGCCTGGGAATTTAACAGTATCGCGATACTCATTAGTATCGTGGCAAGGAAACAAAACACTAAGCGGATTTAACTTCTTTAGGAAAACAGCCTGTGTGTGTGTGCACGTGTACAGGGACTGTCTGCTGGTCTCTCACCAGAAGGTCTCGTCTGGTCCGGCTCCTGGAGTGCGATCCACGACCGTGACGGGGGCTGCTCTGTGGGGGCTGGGGACAGGAGGAGTTGTCCATGTTAGCCATTAGTAATTTTTGCTAAAACGTTATGTGAGAAACAGAGGGTGACTTACTGCATTTGATTGAACCTGCCAGATTGTCCAACAGGTAGTTCAACAGTTTCCTCGTGCCATCATGCTCCTGGTAAAGGCTCATGATTTCTTGTGCAAGTGGATTTCCTGATAGGAGCAGGAATGAAGACAACGTTGAATTACATTATTTATTTTTTTAAATGCAACGGGATCTACAATGGAGTCCCCAGAACGGAAGGGTTACCAAGACGATAAGCCACACTCACCTTTCAACCCCAGTGTTTGTAACTGAAACAGTTTCCCCAATTCGAATGGCAGAACCCGCAACTGGTTGTTATTTAAAAGCAGCTCCCTGTTGAGGACAGACATTGGGAAACACAAGCGTCAGAGACAAGCCCCTGTGACAATACAGCCCCTTCCTCAACTTTCCCATAAACCATAAACACATTGACCAGTGATCTATACAGACAAAAGTAAATGCTCTGTGAGCCCAACAGGCAACGGTTATTCTCAGGCACCAACTAGTGACACGTTTAGAACAAAGTGAATACTGGGAAGTGCGGTTCCCAGCAGCTCACCTGAGAGACACCATGTGGCCGAGCTCTGCCGGCAGGCTCCTGATCTTATTGGACGACAGATCCAGGTACAACAGGTTGTGTAGTTTGGCAATGTCGGGTGGGATGCGTGACAGACAGTTGTCAGCGATATGTAGAGCAGTGAGGTGGGTCAGAGTCCACAGAGATGGGCTCAGGCTCCTGACATTACCTGGAGAGAGATATGTGGAGGGGTAGATAAACACACAGTTGAGTCATGTCTCTGTGGTGGCTTTTCATGCAAAGCAGATACAGGTTTGTTTCTATCTAATACACGAGTAAACAATCATGCTGGACTTGCAAGTCAAACCAATATACAGGCTTATAAAACAGAGGACCTTATCCTCTAAGCACGAGAATGCTGGTCACTGAACAAAAATGGTTGATAAACTGGCCTAGACTAGAGCATCCTCACTTGCTGAGTCCTAATATGAGAACAGCACCCCTCCACAGCCTCTGGGCCACCCCCCTGCAATGCTCACCTGTGATTTCCAGCTCAGCCCAGTAAGACTTCTTTCCATTGGCTGCCTCCTCAGTTGACATGATAGTGTACATCCGCCTGGGGTCTGGCGGTTCATATTTTTCCTTGGGCATTCCTGCTGTAACACTGGGGGAAAGTTTAAGTAACTGAACATTATATATCTATCCACTGATAACATGCATGTCAAACGCAATTAGATATCCATTGCACAAAACTGACATTTTGAAAGTGACTGTTCACTAGCAGCTTTCTAGGTACTTTACAAACATGCAAAGAGGAACCTAACTTTTCAAGAGGGCTTCGCTTGATTCTGACAACTTCTGGAAATGAGGCTCAAAGATGTGGCCATATTATTGGCTGGCTGCTGATACTAATTGCAGTAATAAATCCGGTTCAATGAGAATGCGTTGCTTTACAACTTAGCAGCGAAGGAAATCAATAAAGTTGAACTTATAATACTCATTGCAATAGCTCGGTTACCTAGTTAGCCAGCCAACTAACGTTCGTTCTACACAACAGGCCGCACAGAGCAATAACCACCACTAAATAGTTAGAGAACACAAACTGGTCGGCTAGTTAGACAATTGGGTGGCGCGTTGAGGCCGGCATCGGGTCAGGAAAAATGGACTTAGCTAGATAGCCCCTAACAGTAGCTAAAATTCTAAGCTAACTAGCAAATTAGCCAACGAACGGCCGTCCGCTACAACATAACTTCGTGAGAATTATAGTTAGCTGATATAGTTACCTAACCAATGAATTGAGAAGATATTAACGGCTGCATATTATTCTAGATGTATCTGACCATAACACGCTAGGCTGACAGAGTAGCAACTAACTAGCTCACTTATGGCTAACTAGCTAGCGTAACTATGCTGGCTATTCCTAATGGAAATCACCGCTGAAAGCTAATGTTGGCTAGCTAAGCTAGGTATCTACATTTTTCGAACCTGTCCGACTTCATATATGCATAAGTAGCACTTTATGAAACACCTATGCAGCAATAATTGAAAACAATTGAGTTGTGGATGTTTCACCCGAAGCAACTCGTCGCTTGTGTTGATTTTACCTGCAAACGCATACCAATCTGTATCGCGAGGACGAGTGTGTGCTCTCTTTTGTTTCTACTTTCTCGTTTCCGCTGCTGTATCACAAGGAACAAACAAGCATCATGGCGACTGTCAGGTTTTTTTCTCTCTGTGTGATAACAACGCTTGATGCTATTGGTTAGCTCTTGGATGGACCGCACCATCTGCGGTTGAACCAGGACGGCTTTGGCGCAGAAGGACCAATGTGACAGATATTTCACCGGATATATAAATGTGAAGCCTCCGCTTGGCGTTTCCACACACTACCAAATTTGGTAGTGAGAGGAAGCCCAGTGGTCAGCAGTGGTAGAAGATGGAAAGAGATGGATTTTGGCCGACATTCTGCAAATTTTCTCATCGATGAAACATTTGATCTCAATATAGTTTTGTGTTCGCAACACTACAATCTGTTTTGAACAGAGTGGAATAGGTTTTGTAGACTTTTCCCTTTGTCAAAGTTTTTTAAAAGTGCGTTGTTTACAAGGAGTGCAAAGGCGAATTGAGTTAATGCAGACGCGCACTTCACAGAGTAGGCGTTCCCTAACGGAAATATGCAGATATTTGCTAGAACAGGCAAATAGGACCTCGCTGGGTCGTGCTTGGCTCTTCCCACCTCCTTGCCTGTTCTGCCCACTATGACTAATTTGTTGCCATTGGAAACGACAGGGTGTGGTCTATCTTGGTTTAGTTATACACATATTTTGCTTTGGTTTAATGTTTATGTGAAACTTTAGGGGTGTGTTCAAGAGTCAACAGCTGTCAATCAAACTGATATGACGTCACAGGATTCATGTCTCAACTTTAATTACTCTTGGCTGTACCATTCATTGTTCATTATAATGAGCAAATCATGAACACTCTAATCCTACTCATAATGAGGGGGTGGGCTGAACAATACAGCAGATGGCTATGTTCTTCATACACTAGGTTCTTTGCTTGATTTGAGACCATACAACCTATCAGCATATTGGGCTTGAATTACTGGTTTACTTCCTGTATTGATATTGATGGGATTGAATCAGGTGAGCGTTGATTACATTCTATTTGGAACCGGGCTGCCTCCCAGGCGTGAGCCTGGTGCCTGGTTCTGGCAAAATGTAATCTCAAAACAGAAGTGACGTAGGTTAAACATGTGGAGTAATAAGTAGGAGTCTGTGTTTTCACATGATTGCTTTTGATAAAAACACTTTATCTGCCTTCCAAAAGAAAACAAGTTAAAACATATACTGTATTTTATGGAAGAGTTGTACAGTGCCTTCAGAAAGTATTCATATCCCTTGACTTATTTCACATTTTGTTGCGGTACAGCCTGAATTCAAAATGGATTAAATAGATTATTTTCCTCGGTCATCTACACACAATACCCCATAATGGCAAAGTGCAGGGCAGGCCTTAGGGGGCCTGGCCCGCCCTACCATACCTCCTTGCCCGTCCATATAAAATAAAGAAATATTGATACTGTATTTGACCAAGATGCGCGCTGACAGAAAGACGCATCAATCTCAGATACAGCATCCGATCAAGCGAAACAGCGCCCCACTGTGTCAGTATGTGTAGACAATGTATCCCATGCTGTCTGGACAAAAACAGTATGGCATGTCATACTACACTGAACAAATGTATAAACGCAACATGTAAAGTGTTGGTCAAATGTTTCATGAGCTGAATTAAAAGTTCCCCAAAATGTTCCATACATAAGGTTAAGGTTCCATATTTGTTTACATTTCTGTTAGTGAGCATTTCTCCTATGCCAAGATAATCCATCCACCTGACAGGTGTGGCATATCAAGAAGCTGATTAAACAGCATGATCATTACACAGGTGCATCTTGTTCTGGGGACAATAAAAGGTCACTCTAAAATGTGCAGTTTTGTCACAACACAATGACACAGATGTCTCCAGTTGAGAGAGCATGCTTTATTATATAACATCTGCTAAACATGTGTATGTGACCAATAAAATGTGATTTGATTTGAATTGGCATGCTGACTGCAGGAATGGCCACTAGAGCTGTTGCCAAAGAAATGTGTAAGGCGTTGTGTGGGCTAGCATTTTGCTGATGTCAACGTTGTGAACAGAGTGCCCCATGGTGGCGGTGGGGTTATGGTATGGGATAAGCTACGGACAACGAAGACAATTGCATTTTGTCGATGGCAATTTGAATGCTCAGAGATACCATGATGAGATTCTGTGGCCCATTGTCATGCCATTCATCCGCCGCCATCACCTCATGTTTCAGCATGATGATGCACGGCACCATGTGTCAAGGATCTGTACACAATTCCTGCAAGCTGAAAATGTCCCAATTCTTCCATGGCCTGCATACTCACCAGATATGACAACCATTGAGCATGTTTGGGATGCTCTGGATTGACGTGTACAACAGCATTTTCCACTTCCCGCAAATATCCAGTAACTTCGCACATCCATTGAAGAGAAGTGGGACAACATTCCACAGGCCACAATCAACAGCCTGATCAACTCGATGCGAAGGAGATGTGTCATGCTGCAAATGGTGGTCACACCAGATACTGACTGGTTTTCTGTTAAATGTGTCTGTAGCCAACAGATGCATATTTGTATTCCCTGCCATGTGAAATGTATAGATTAGGGCCTAATTACTTTATTTGCATTGATTGATTTCCTAATATGAACTGTAACACAGTAAAATCACAGAAATTGTTGCATGTTGCGTATAAAAATGTTTTCTGTGTTTTTCTGGCCAGACAGGATCAGATACATTGTACTACATATAGTAAGACAGATGGGCACTGTTTGGCTATCTCGTATGGAGAGTGATTCTTGACAAAATTAAGCCTAGTGAAGCTACTGATACCTCTCACCAATTCAGCCAAGTTTTTTGTAAGGCATCAAAACTGCCGACGCGTTCACGTCACATGACACGTACACGTCATGTAGACGTAGGTGAGGAGGGGGATTTATTTAAGATGCTCTTTGAAGAGGTAGGGTTTCAGGTGCTTTCGGAAGATGGGCAGGGACTCTGCTCTTCTAGCTTCAGGGGGAAGCTGGTTCCACCATTGGGCTACCAGGACAGAGAAGTGCTTGGACTGGGCTGAGCGGGAGCTACCTCCTACAGGGGTGGGAGAGCCAAGAGACCAGAGGTGGCAGAACAGATTGCTCGGGTTGGTTTGTAGGGTTTGACCATAGCTTGAAGGTAGGGAGGGGCAGTTCCTCTTGCTGATTCGTAGGCAAACACCATGGTCTTTTATGGATGCGAGCTTCGACTGGAAGCTAGTGAAGTGTGCGGAGGAGCGGGGTGACATAGGTGAACTTGGGAAGGTTGAAAACCAGGCGGGCTGCAGCGTTCTTGATAAGTTGCAGGAGTTTGATGGTACAAGCGGTGAGCCCAGCCAACAGAGAGATGCAGTAGTCCAGATGGGAGATGACAAGTACCAGGATTAGAACCTTCACCTCTTCCTGTGTGATGTAGGGTTGTACCCTACGGATGTTGTAGAGCATGAATCTGTAGGAGTGAGTCATTGCTTTGATGTTTGCAGAGAACGACAGGGTGTTGTCCAGTGTCACGCCAAGGTTCTTTGCACTCTGGGAGAGCGAAACTGTGGCGTTGTCAACCGTGATGAGAGGTGATGAAAAGTCTTTGAGCAGCAGGCCTTCCCCGGGAGGAAGAGCAGTTCCATTTTTTCGAGGTTGACCTTGAGGTGGTGGGCCGACATCCAAGCTGAGATATACAGTTGAAGTCAGAAGTTTATATACACCAAATATATTTAAACTCAGTTTTTCACAATTCCTGACATTTAATCCAAGTTAAAATTCCCTGTTTTAGGTCAGTTAGGATTACCATTTTATTTTAAGAATAATAGTAAAGAGAATAATTTATTTCAGCTTTTATTTCTTTCATCACATTCCCAGTGGGTCAGAAGTTTACATACACTCAATAAGTATTTGGTAGCATTGCCTTTAAATTGTTTAACTTGGGTCAAACGTTTCGGATAGCCTTCCACAAGCTTCCCACAATAAGTTGGGTGAATTTTGGCCCATTCCTCCTGACAGAGCTGGTGTAACTGAGTCAGGTTTGCAGGCCTCCTTGCTCGCACACGCTTTTTCAGTTCTGCCCACAAATTCTCTTGAGGATTGAGGTCAGGGCTTTGTGATGGCCACTCTAATACCTTGACTTTGTTATCCTTAAGCCATTTTGCCACAACTTTGGAAGAAATCGAGAATATCAATAAGCATTTCTCTACGGCTGGCCATGCTTTACACCTGGCTACCCCAATCCCGGCACACAGCTCTACACCCCCCGAAGCAACTGGCCCAAGCCCCCCTCCCCCGCTTCTCCTTCACCCAAATCCAGACAGCTGATGTTCTGAAAGAGCTGCAAAATCTGGATCCCTAAAAATCAGCTGGGCTAGACGATCTGGAACCTCTCTTCCTAAAATTAGCCGCCGCCATTGTTGCAACCACTATTACTTGTCTGTTCAACCTCTCTTTCGTATCGTCTGAGATTACTAATGATTGGAAAGCGGACGCGGTCATCCCCCCTTGAAAGGGGGAGACACTCTAGATCCAAACTGTTACATACCTAAATCCATCCTGCCCTGCCTTTCTAAAGTCTTCGAAAGCCAAGTGAACAAACAGATCACTGACCATTTCGAATCCCACCGTACCTTCTCCACTGTGCAATCTGGTTTTCGAGCTGGTCAAGGGTGCACCTCAATGACTGGAATGAATTGCAAAAAAGTTGGAGACTGATATCTCCCTCACTAACTTTTAGAGTCAGCTGTCAGAGCAGCTTACCGATCGCTGCAGCTGTAACACAGCCCATCTGTAAAAAGCCCATCCAACCAACTACCTACCTCATCCCCATATTTGTTTTTGTTTTTCTGCTCTTTTGCACACCAGTATTTCTACTTGCACATCCTCATCTGCACATATACAGTGGGGAGAACAAGTATTTAATACACTGCCGATTTTGCAGGTTTTCCTACTTACAAAGCATGTAGAGGTCTGTAATTTTTATCACAGGTACACTTCAACTGAGAGAGATGGAATCAAAAATCCAGAAAATCACATTGTATGATTTTTAAGTAATTAATTTGCATTTTATTGCATGACATAAGCTACCCGGGAACATATCCCAATCCACGTGATCAAAACAATCTTGAAGCGTGGATTCCGATTCATCAGACCAGTGTTGAATAGTCCTTAGCACGGGTACTTCCTATTTGAGTTTCTGCCTATAGGAACGGAGTCGTGGTCAGATTTGCCGAAAGGAGGGCGGGGGAGGGCCTTGTATGCATCCCGGAAGTTGGAGTAGCATTGGTTGAGTGTTTTAGCAGCGAGAGTGCTACAGTCAATGTGTTGATAGAACTTCCATCAGCCTTTTTCTCAAATTTGCTTTGTTAAAATCCTCAACTACAATAAATGCGGCCTCAGGGTATGTGGTTACTTTGAAGTTCTTTGAGGGCCGTTGTGGCATTGGCTTGAGGGGGGATATACACGGATGTGACTGTAACAGAAGAGAATTGTAATGTTCAAAGAGTGAATGGGTGTGGAGTCAGGCGCAGAGAGAAAAGGATACGGGGAAAAACACGCTTTAATGTCCAACCAAAAAAGGTACAAAGGGTAACGCCAAACATAGGTGTAATAAACTCCACTTAAGTACACACTGGTAAATAATCAGGACAGCGAAAAACCCAACTAACACGAACACCTCTTACCCATACAGAAAACAAGCCCGCACAAACATAAGCGGGTTAAACAAACTTAAATAACACCACCCTAACAACCCAACAATGAACAGGTGAAAACAATTAGACAAAACCAAATGAAAAAGGAAAAAAGGATCGGACGACGACCGCCGAGCGCCACCCGAACGGGAAGGGGGGCCACCTTCGGTAATATTCGTGACAAGAATTCTCTTGGGAGATAATACGGTCGGCATTTTATTGTTAGGTATTCTAGGTTGGTGAACAAAAGGACTTGAGTTCCTGTATGTTATCACAATCACACCATGAATCGTTAATCATGAAACATACACCCCCACCCTTCTTCTTTCTGGAGAGATATTTATTCCTGCCTGCGCGATGAACTGAGAACCCAACTGGCTGGATGGACTCAGACTGTATATCCCAAGAGAGCCAAGTTTCCGTGAAACAGAGGATGTTACAATCCCTGATGTCTCTCTGAAAAGTTGACAAGTCCTGAGCTTGTCAACTTTATTATCCAGAGACTGAACATTAGCGAGTAATATACTCGGAAGCGGTGGGTGGTGTGCGCTCCTCCTAAGTCGGACTAGAAGACCACTCTGAGTACCTCTCCTCCACCGGCGGTGTTCTGGGTTGGCCTCTGGAATCAGTTAAATTGCCCTGGGGGGTGTGAACGAAGGATCCGATTCGCGAAAGTCATATTCCTGGTCGTAATGCTGGTAGTGCTGGTGAGTTCTGATATCCAGTAGTTCTTCCTGGCTGTATGTAATAACACAAAACATTTTCTGGGCTAATAACATAATAAATAATACATAAAAAAACTAAATACTGCAGTTTCCTGAGAGCTAGAAGCATGGCAGCCCCCTCTATCGGCGCCATTTTCATACTAGCAAGGCACGCAGAGATGCGTGTCACCACCTGGGTGTCAGAAGGGGGGAAGGAGAAAAGTAGTTGAGTGTCATCCGCATAATAGGAGAGACCATGTGAGGATATGACGGAGCCAAGTGACATGGCGTACCGAGCACTTTGTTTGTTAATGTTGTAAAGATTAGGCTATGTGTATTGAGTATAATTTCAAAAAAAATCTGACAAGAAGGAGGGAATGGGTGTGTGGCGAAGACGCAATAAAGGCATGTTTCTGTCTCCTGACAAATCGTGCGCATTTATTGTGTCATTGTGAGAATTGTTTAGGCTACCCGTTTGTTAATGTTATATACAGTACCAGTCAAAATGTGTACTATTTCCTACATTGTAGAATAATCGTGAAGACATCAATACTATGAAATAACACATATGGAATCATGTAGTAACCAAAAAAGTGTTAAACAAATCAAAGTATATTTTATATTTGAGATTCTTCAAAGTAGCCACCCTTTGCCTTGATGACAGCTTTGCACACTCTTGGCTCTGCCCCACCTGCCCTGAATGACGGGTCGCCACTGGACTACACGAATGGTGAGCTAACGTTTACTAGCTGGCAAGGCAGCTCACAAAGGACTTGTGAGCTCAATATTTTCCCCATACAAAACACAATCGGTTTTGCTCCAAGAGTGCATCTGTCACGCCCTTTTTATGTCTCTATTTTGGTTTGGTCAGGGTGTGATTTGGGTGGGCATTCTATGTTCATTTTCTATGTTTTGTATTTCTTTGTATTTGGCCGGGTGTGGTTCTCAATCAGAGGCAGCTGTCTATTGTTGTCTCTGATTGAGAACCATACTTAGGTAGCTTTTTCCCACATGGTTTTTGTGGGTAGTTGTTTTCTGTGTTGTGTTTCTGCACCTGACAGGACTGTTTCGGTTTCGTTCATTCTCTTTGTTATTTTGTTATTTTACTGTTCAGTTTAATAAAAAGCATGAACACTTACCACGCTGCGCTTTTGTCCGATTCCTGTTCTACATTCGACGACCGTTACAGAACTACCCACCACCAAAGTACCAAGCAGTGTGGTATGGAGGAGCAGAGGGTTCAGGACTCCTGGACATGGGAGGAGATATTGGACGGTAAGGGACCCTGGAGACAGGCTGGGGAATATCGCCGCCCGAAAAAAGAGCTGGAGGCAGCTAAAGCGGAGAGGCGGCGATATGAGGCAAGGCAGCGCAGCAGGCACGAGAGGCAGCCCCCCCAAAAATGTTTGCGGATTGTGCCAGCTCAGCGCGTTTGGTCTCCGGTGCGTCGTTTCGGCCCAGGGTATCCTGCGCCGGCTCTGCGTACTGTGTCTCCGGGGCGCTGGGAGAGTTCAGATCGGCCTATGCCTGCGCTCCGCCTGTGCCGGGCGAAAGTGGGCATTGAGCCTAATGGAGAGGTGCGAGTGTTAAGCACCAGATCTCCAGTGCTCCCCCACAGCCCGGTTCGACCTGTGCCTGCACTCTGGAGGGGCCGGGCTAAAGTGGGCATTCAGCCTGGAGGAGTGGTGCCAAGGCTGCGCACCAGAGCTCCAGTGCTCCCCCACAGCCCGGTTCATCCGGTGCCTCCTCTACGCACCAGGCCTCCTGTAGGTCTCCCCAGCCTGGTGGGCCCTGTGGCAGCCCCACGCACCAGGCTGTCTCTGCGTCTTCCTCCTGCAGAATCGCCCTCCAGTCCGGGCCCTCCAGGTCGCCTCCAGTCCGGAGCCTCCAGTGTCGCCCTCCAGTCCGGAGCCTCCAGTGTCGCCTTCCGTCTGGAACCTCCAGAGGCGCCCTTCAGTCCATAGCTTCCAGCGACGCTCTCCAGTCCGGAGCCTGTAAGGAAAACTCATAGGTTGTAATATGGCTTCAGACAGACACAAAAAAAAGAAGCCATATTACAACCTATGAGTTTTCCTTTTAATTCAAATGCCTTGCAACCTTGAATACACTGTATAGGCCTAAAGGCAGAGACAATAAGAAGACAGCGGCAGAATAAATTCAAACACATCTTTGTTTTATCACAAAACCGCATAGCAATCTCTGTCCAGTGAAGTTCACAGAGCATATTGCATTTAACGGACAGTTACATGACCTACAGCATGGTCAAGCAAGTTAATGTTTCCGACATTTTCGGACTACTAAACAACTATTGTTTTAGAACCATAGAGAGTTAACTTCTTGCAACTATAGGGGGTGCTGTTCCGCATTAGCATATTTGTGTCTCCAAATTAAACTGCCTCGTGCTAAATTCTTGATCGTACAATATGCATATTATTGTTATTATTGGATAGAAAACACCTTCTAGTTTCTATAGAAGTTGGAATTTTGTCTCTGAGTGGTACAGAACAATTTCTACAGCACTTTTCATGACAGGGTTCAGATTTCAGAAATTTTTACCTCTGATCTGGGGTCTGTTTATAAGGCGACAGTGAATGCTATGAAGAAACCGACACTGCTACGTCTTCCTCTGGGTGTCTGTACGTCATCACGTTTTCAATGAAATCGATGGGACGTTCACAGCCATTACAAAAGACCAAAATGTACAGAGACCCCCTTTCTCAACGTGCGCCTGAAGCGTCAAGGCCATCGGACCTGCCTCGTTCCAAATCGTTTTCTAACCAGCAATATTTCTCCGGTCATGTTTCAGTCGTTATAGTTGTTAAAAACATCATAATGTAGTTAATTTGAACCGTTTTATATCAATTTAATCCGTTTAGTGCGATTTTGAGGAATTTCTTTGTTGTGCACTCTGAAAGTTTGGACACGTTTTAGGGTGTCGGTCGTTGGTGGTGGACATTTCGAAGGACAGAGGACTTCTATCGACCAAAAGACGTTTATAACATAGAAAGGATACATTGCCCAAGAATCTGATGAAAGAACAGCTCAAAGTAAGCAATATTTAATATGATAAATCGTGTTTCTGTCGAAATTTTTTAAACGCATATTTCGCCATTTTGTTTGGTATAGCTTCACTTGGCCAACCCTGTATTGAAAAGTAAGGATAATTTTAAAAATGTAAATCAGCGGTTGCATTAAGAACTAATTTGTCTTTCGATTGCTGTCAACCCTGTATTTTTTAGTCAAGTATATGATTAGCTTTCAATTAAACTAGATCACTCTGATAGATGACGTCAGACATATTGAGGCTTGATTTCCTAGTATTTTTATTGTGTAACCACGGTTTTGTATGGCTAAAATATGCACTTTCGAACAAACTGTATATGTATATTGTAAAATGATGTTACAGGAGTGTCATCGGAAGAATTCTGAGAAGTTTAGTGAAAAAATTAATATATTTGGCGGTGATTACGTTATACGCGTCTTTGGCTGGAATCGATGCTCTGGTAACGTTTGCACATGTGGTATGCTAACTTATCGATTTATTGTGTTTTCGCTGAAAAACGCTTAGAAAATCTGAAATATGGTCTGAAATCACAAGAACTGGGTCTTTCCATTGCTATGCTTTGTCTATTTTTATGAAATGTTTTATGATGAGTAAATTGGTCATACACGTTGCTCTATCTAGTAATCTAGTCGATTTGTGATGGTGGGTGCAATTGTAACTGTGATTTCTACCTGAAATATGCACTTTTTTCTAACAAAACTATCCTATACCATGAATATGTTATCAGACTGTCATCTGAAGAGGTTTTTTCTTGTTTAGTGGATATCAATATCTTAGTTGAGCCGAATTGGTGATAGCACCTGAAGGAGTAGAAACTGATGGAGTTAGAATAGTGGTGTATTTTGCTAACGTGTTTAGCTAATAGATTTACATATTTTGTCTTCCCTGTAAAACATTTTAAAAATCTGAAATGGTGGCTTTATTCACAAGATCTGTATCTTTCATCTGGTGTCTTGACTTGTGATTTAATGATATTTAGATGCTACTATCTACTTTTGAAGCTATGCTAGCTATGCTAATTAGTGTGTGGGGGGTGGGGGGTGCTCCGGACCCGGGGTAGAGGCTCGTGAAAGGTTAACACAAGTCGCAAAGAAACAGGAGTTGTCTCCACTATTCCAGCACTATTTCAACATCACTAAATCACCCCTGCTTAATGACAACTAAAAGATACAAAAACAATTTAGTCCAATCAACGTAAGATAAATATGATGTAGCTGTCCATGGTTCTGATTTCTGTGTGTGCGTGCGTGTGTGTGTGTGTGTGCGTGCGTGCATGTGTGTGTACGTGCTCGTTTGTGCAAGTAGAAAAACATGTTGATTCACCTACTTGAAGAGAAAATGCCAATGCAATCCTCTCTTTCATGTGGACGAAACGGTCTATCACTCTGGAACACTACACACTTTTATTTTTTGTTGTCTTAGGCTACCTGGCTAAAATGCTTGCTCGCTAGCCTAACTTCCATTCAAGGGCAACCTTAGCTAGTTAACATTAGCCTTCTACATCTAGCTACATATTGAATGTCCATCCTCTCAGGGCAGGGGCACAACAATGTATGAATTAATGGTTGGATCAGAATTGCCGTTATAATCATTGGCCAGTACGGAGAATTAAGTAAAACCACAAGTCCAAATCCCTATCTCCATCCATGGCTAATTTAGGAAAGGGGCAATTTTAGCTAGCTAGCTAGCCACCGGAGGACAACAACACAAAGAAATGCAACAATTCAAGTTTTCTGTCAGTGACGCATGCTCTCACTGGGATTTGATAGGAGTGACGCCAAAATCCAAGCTGGCTTCCCTTGACAGTTTTTTTGGGGTGTGCCAGGACCATTCACAGTTGAGCTCGCTCAGTTTAGCTCAACGCTGATTGGCAAATTGTTTATACTTTCTTTTATCAAGGGAGGCCAAATGCTCGCTGGCTTCCCTTACCTTCAATTCTACGGGCAACAATGTCATACTCGTTTGGACCAGACAGATGGCCTACAAGTAGAGCGACAGAGGGGCGCTGTTTTGCTCACTCTAATGCTTTCTCCTGTGTGATATATTCAGCCTCTTGCGAATTGAAAGAAAATGATGAAGCACAGAGAGACGAAAGATTCATATTTTTGGGTGAAGTCTGGCTTCCCTTGGCATCCATGAATACATGCCACTGCCATTTTGGATACGCTGACCTAGATTAACCTAACTCGGTCCTGGGGACCCAAGGGGTACACGTTTTGGGTTTTGCCCTAGCACTACACAGCTGATTAAAATAATCAAAGCTTGATAATCAGTTAACTATTTGAATCAGCCTTGTAGTGCTAGGGAAAAATCCAAAACATGCACCCCTTGGGGTCCCGAGGACCAAGTTTGGGAAACACTGATCGAGGTTGTTAACAGGTATGCCTGTCCATTATTGTTCACATTGTGTATTTGTCTATAGAGAGTGAAAAGCCAGGACCAGGCCGTGCAACACAGTCTCCATCTGTAGCGCCTTGCGGTCGGATGCCGAGCAGTTGCCATACCAAGCAGTGATGCAACCAGTCAGGATGCTCTCGAAGATGCAGCTCTATAACTTTTTGAGGATCTGAGAACCCATGCCAAGTCTTTTCAGTCTCCTGAGGGGGAATAGGCATGGTTGTGCCCTCTTCGTGACTGTCTTGGTGTGTTTGGATCATGATAGTTTGTTAGTGATGTGGACAACAAGGAACTTGAAGCTCTTAACCCGCTCCACTACAGACCCGTCAATGTGAACGGTGTGCTCGGCGTGCTCGGCCCTCCTTTTCCTGTAGTACACAAGCAGCTCCTTTGTCTTGCTCATGATGTGGGAGAGGTTGTTGTCCTGGCACCACACTGCTAAGTCTCTGACCTCCTCCCTATATGCTGTCTCATTGTTGTCGGTGATCAGGCCTACCACCGTTGTGTCGTCAACAAACTTAATGATGGTGTTGGAGTTGTGTGTGGCCACGCAGCCGTGGATGAACAGGGAGTATACAGGAGGGGACTAAGCATGCACCCCTGAGGGGCCCCCAGTGTTGAGTATCAGTGTGGCAAATGTGTTTTTGCCTACCCTTACCACCTGGTGGTGGCCTGTGTGATAGAAAAATGATGTATTTACCTGATTTGTTTTATATTAATAGTTAATGATTATATACTTAACAAATAGTAAGACATTTCTGTTTTTTAAATGTTGTGTTTCTGTAAAGAGATGGTTTCCACTCTAGCTTCTTGCAGTTAGTCTGGGCATATGGTCAAGTAAATGGGTTCTGCTAGAGATAGCTTGAACTGACAATGACTTGTGATAAAAACATAAAGCCGGCATTCCATAGACAAGATGTGGTGTGTGTGACCCGAGATAGAGATATCCTGGAAGAGTTTAGAAAAATCCCTCATTGTCTCATCTTCCTGGCATCTGGGAAACTAAGCCAGGTTGGGGTTAAAACAGCATCCCGTGCAGATAACCAGGAGATGGACCAAGGTGGCTTATGGGAGGGGTGGAACCAGCCCTGCCTAAGCATTTTTAGGTCCTATATAAGATCTCAGTTTTTTTAATTATCAGTTAAGCTCTCGGCAACACACACTTCGGACTGTTGGGTCAATGGTTTCATTATTGCAATAATGAATCAATTTTGAATAAAGATGATTGTTTGAAGAAATGACGAAGTCTCTCTCAATTGATTAGAATATTCCACGACTGTAACGGGCTTCCTCCTTCTCCTCATCCGAAGAGGAGTAGCAGGGATTTGACCAAAATGCAGCGGGTTGTGAATACATATTGATTTAATAGACAAAACGGAAAAACACGACAAACACTTGAATAATTACAAAACAAATAAACGAATGTAGACAGACCTGGACACGAACTTACATACAACGTGAAGAACGCATGAACCAGGAAAACAGACTACATAAAACGAACTAACTAACAAAAACCGGAACAGTCCCGTGTGGCGTAACATACAGACACTGACACAGGAGACAATCACCCACAAACAAACAGTGAGAACAACCTACCTTAATATGACTCTCATTAGAGGAAAACGCAAAACACCTGCCTCTAATTAAGAGCCATACCAGGCAACCCAAACCAACATAGAAACAGCAAACATAGACTGCCCACCCAAAACTCACGCCCTGACCATCACACACATACAAAACAACAGAAAAACGGTCAGGAACGTGACAGAACCCCCCCTCAAGGTGCGAACGCCGGGCGCACCAGCACAAAGTCCAGGGGAGGGTCTGGGTGGGCATCTGACCACGGTGGTGGCTCAGGCTCCGACGCTGTCCCCACACCACCATAGTCACTCCCCGCTTCTGTATCCCCCTCCCAATGACCACCCTCCAACTAAAACCACCTAAATGAAGGGGCAGCACCGGGATAAGGCCAGCACCGGATAAGGGGCAGCACCGGGATAAGGGGCAGCACCGGGATAAGGGCAGCACCGGAATAAGGGGCAGCACCGGGCTGAGGGACGGCAGCTCCGGGCTGAGGGACGGCAGCTCCGGGCTGAGGGACGGCAGCTCCGCTGAGGGACGGCAGCTCCGGGCTGAGGACTCTGGCAGGTCCTGGCTGAGGGACTCTGGCAGGTCCTGGCTGAGGGACTCTGGCAGGTCCTGGCTGAGGGACTCTGGCAGGTCCTGGCTGAGGGACTCTGGCAGGTCCTGGCTGGACGGCTCTGGCAGGTCCTGGCTGGACGGCTCTGGCAGGTCTGGCTGGACGGCTCTGGCAGGTCCTGGCTGGACGGCTCTGGCTGGTCCTGGCTGGACGGCTCTGGCTGATCCGGTCTGGGCGGAAGGCTCTGGCTGATCCGGTCTGGCGGAAGGCTCTGGCTGATCCGGTCTGGCGAAGGCTCTGGCTGATCCGGTCTGGCGGAAGGCTCTGGCTGATCCGGTCTGGCGGAAGGCTCTGGCTGATCCGGTCTGGCGGAAGGCTCTGGCTGATCCGGTCTGGCGGAAGGCTCTGTAGGCTCTTGGCAGACGGGCGGCTTTGCAGGCTCATGGCAGACGGGCAGCTTTGCAGGCTCATGGCAGACGGGCAGTTCAGGCGCCGTTGGGCAGACGGGCAGTTCAGGCGCCGCTGGGCAGACGGGCAGTTCAGTGCCGCTGGCAGACGGGCAGTTCAGGCGCCGCTGGGCAGACGGGCAGTCAGGCGCCGCTGGCAGACGGGCAGTTCAGGCGCCGCTGGGCAGACAGATGGCTCAGACGGCGCTGGGCAGACAGGCAGTGCAGCAGGCGTTGGGCAGACGCCCGACTCTGCCCTGCTGAGGCGCACAGTAGGCCTGGTGCGTGGTATAGGCACTGGCTGCGCTGGAGGGAGGAAAGCTCTGACAGCGCTGGACAGGTGGGAGCAGCTGGAGAGAGAACCCGGGAGACAGCCTGGTGCGGGGGCTGCCACCGGTGGACTGGTACTTGGAGGTGGCACCGGGTATACCGGACCGTGAAGGAGGACACGTGCTCTTGAGCACCGAGCCTGCCCAACCTTACCAGGTTGAATGGTGCCCGTAGCCCTGCCAGTGCGGCGAGGTGGAATAGCCCGCACTGGGCTATGCTGGCGAACCGGGGACACCATTCGTAAGGCTGGTGCCATGTATGCCGGCCCGAGGAGACGTACTGGAGACCAGATACGTTGGGCCGGCTTCATGACATCTGGCTCGATGCCCAACCTAGCCCTCCCAGTGCGGCAAGTGGAATAGCCCGCACGGCTAAGCACGCGTACTGGGGACACCGTGCGCTTTACCGCATAACACGGTGTCTGACCAGTACGACGCTCTCTCACTCCACGGTAGCACGGGGAGTTGGCTCAGGTATCCTACCCGGCTTTGCCACACTCCTCGTGTGCCCCCCCCCCCAAGAAAATTTTTGGGTCTGACTCTCGGCTCCCACCGCGTCGCCGCGCTGCCTCCTCATACCAGCGCTCCTGGGCTGTGGCTGCCTCCTTCTCCTCCCGAGAGCGGCGATTCTCTCCCACCTTAGCCCAGGGTCCTTCCCGTTGAATACTTGCTCCAGAACCATAAATCCTGCTTCGTGCGCTGTCGTTGCTGTCCATTAACCCGCTGCTTGATCTGGGTTTGTGGGTGATTCTGTAACGGGCTTCCTCCTTCTCCTCATCCGAAGAGGAGTAGCAGGGATTTGACCAAAATGACAGCGGGTTGTGAATACATATTGATTTAATAGACAAAACGGAAAAACACGACAAACACTTGAATAATTACAAACAAATAAACGAATGTAGACAGACCTGGACACGAACTTACATACAACGTGAAGAACGCATGAACCAGGAAAACAGACTACATAAACGAACGAACTACAAAACCTGAACAGTCCCGTGTGGCGTAACATACAGACACTGACACAGGAGACAATCAACCACAAACAAACAGTGAGAACAACCTACCTTAATATGACTCTCAATTAGAGGAAAACGCAAAACACCTGCCTCTAATTAAGAGCCATACCAGGCAACCCAAAACCAACATAGAAACAGCAAACATAGACTGCCCACCCAAAACTCACGCCCTGACCATCACACACATACAAAACAACAGAAAACAGGTCAGGAACGTGACAACGACACCCGTCAGGAAATCTAGGATCCAGTTGCAGAGGGAGGTGTTTAGTCCCAGGGTACTTAGCTTAATGATGAGCTTTGAGGGCACTATGGTGTTGAATGCTGAGCTATAGCCAACGAACAACATTCTCACGTAGATGTTTGTTTTGTCCAGGTGGGAAAGGGCAGTGTGGAGTGCCATAGAGATCATCTGTGGATATGTTGGTGCGGTATGTGAATTGTAGTGGGTATAGGGTTTCTGGGATGATGGTGTTGATGTGAGCCATGCCTTTCAAAGCACCTCAGGCTACATACGTGAGTGCTACAGGGCGTAGTCATTTAGGCAGGTTACCTTGGCGTTCTTGGACTATGGTGGTCTGCTTGAAACATGTAGGTATTACAGACTTGGTCAGGGAAAGGTTGAAAATGCCAGTGAAGGCACTTGCCAGTTGGTCAGCGCATGCTCTGAGTATGCATCCTGGTAATTGATCTGGCCTTGGGAATGTTGACCTGTTTAAAGATCTTTCTCACATCGGCTATGGAAAGCGTGATTACACAGCCGGTGCTCTCATGCATGGTTCAGTGTTGCTTGTCTCGATGCAGGCATAGAAGGTATTTAGCTCATCTGGTAGGCTCGCGTCACTGGGCAGCTTACAGCTGGGTTGGTAATCTGTAATAGTTTGCAAGCCCTGCCACATCCGATGAGCGTCAATGTAAGTACCAACGCCGTACAGGAGAAGCAGGTATAGGGAGTCAAACATTTATTCAGGAACGGACAAAGAACATGACAGGAACAGCGTCAGCACACAGGTAAACAAGAACATCTGACAAACAATCCTGAAGCAGGGAACAGAGCTAGGGAACAGACAGATATAGGGAAGGAAATTAGGAAGAGCAGGAGCAGGCGTGACAGAATGCCCCCCTCTAGGGGTGCCACCCGACGTCCCACCTGGGCGAGCCAGCCGAGACATGGGCGCCGGGCAAGCCGGCTTGGGGTAACTCCCGACGAACAGGCAGGGGCGTGGGAGCCTGGCGAGACAGCTGAGGCATGAACCCCTGTCGATCCCGCAACGACGTGGAAGCACGATGATCCGACGGAGACGTGACAGTCTGACGAGCCGACTGGGCGAACAAGACCTGGGGATCCGGCTGAGGCCCGACGTGGGATGGGCGCTTTCCAAGCCAACCGGGGAAAGGAAACCTCTCGAGCCAGCTAGGCGTGAAAGCCCGACGAGCTGGCTAGGCAACCCCGGTTCCATCGGCGGCAACCCAGAACCGACTTTACCACCAACCGGAATGCCACTACTCCTCGATGCTTCATGTGACGGCTTCGGGATTCTGCAAGGACCGACGCCGGAAAGGAGAAACAGGTACAGGGAGTCAAACATTTATTCAGGAATGGGCAAAGCACACGACAGGAACACCGTTAGCACACGAGTAAACAAGGACATATGACAAACAATCCCGAAGCAGGGAACAGAGCAAGGAAACAGACAGATATAGGGAAGGAAATTACACAAGTAATTGAGACCACGTGAGTCCATTGAGCGCTGATGCGCGTGACAGGGAAAGGCAGGTGTGCGTACTGAAAGTGGCTTGAGTGGGTAATGTTGGGGACTCTGGCACTCTCGAGCGCCAGAGGGAGGAAGAGCGGGAGCAGGCGTGACAGTCAGAGCCAGTGTAGTTGGATTCAATCTAAGTCCTGTATTGACTTTTTGGCTGTTTGATGGTTCGTATAGTGGGATTGCTTACAAGTGTCCGGATTAGTGTCCTGCACCTTGAAAGCGGCAGCTCTAGCCTTTAGCTTAGTGCGGATGATGCCTATAATCCATGGCTTCTGGTTGGCATGTGTACCGACGGCTACTGTGGGGACGACGTCGTCGATGCACTTATTGATAAAGCTGGTGACTGATGTGGTATACTCCTTAATGCCATTAGATGAATCCCGGAACATATTCCAGTCTGTGCAAGCAAAATAGTCCTGTAGCTTAGTATCAGAGTCAAAAGACCACTTCCGTATTGAGCGAGTCACTGGTACATAGAATTATGGTCAGATTTGCCAAATGTAGGGCGAGGGAGAGCTTTGTACTTGTCTCTGTGTGTGGAGTAAAGGTGGTCTAGAGTTATTTTTCCCTCTGGTTGCATGTGACATGCTGGTAGAATTTAGATAAAACGGATTTACATTTTCCTGCATTAACGTCACCGGCCATTAGGAGCGGCACTTCTGGGTGAGCATTCTCTTGTTAGCTTATGGCCTTACACAGCTCGTTGAGTGAGGTCTTTGTGCCTGTATCAGTTTGTGGAGGTAAATAGACAGCTATGAAAAATATAGATGAAAGCTCTCTTGGCAAATCGTGTGGTCTACAACTTAATGGTAGGATAGTCTTGAACGGAGCTCTTCAAGTTTATTCTACAGTGATTGCACCTTTGCCAGTATGCCAAAAAAAATTTGCTCATCAACTTGCAGATGAATCCTCAACAAGCATCCGGATATGCGGCCCCTGTATCAGCATCTCCTCTTCATGCTAATGACGGGATTTGGGCCTGGTCCGGGAAAAGTCGTAAATCTTTTGCCTCCGATTCATTCAAGAAAATGTCTTTCTCGAGTCCGAGGTGAGTAAAAGCTGTTCTGATGTCCAGAAGCTATTTTCCGTCATAAGAGACAGTAGCAGAAACATTATGTCCAAAAAAAGTTACAAAATGCAAAAAAAACACACAGAATAGCACAATTGGTTAGGAGCCCGTAAAACGGCAGGCCATCCACTCCGGCGCCATTGGGACACACAATAGCCTACACAATAGCTTTCAGCATTCCAGTATTTGTGTAAACTTTCAAAATAAATGCTAGTGTAAATAATACAATATTAAAAACAAAAGACAGGCCTCCCGGGTGGCGCAGTGGTCTAGGGCACTGCATTGCAGCGCTAGCTGCGCCACCAGAGACTCTGGGTTCGCGCCCAGGCTCTGTCGCAGCTGGCCGCGACCGGGAGGTCCGTGGGGCGACGCACAATTGGCCTAGCGTCGTCCGGGTTAGGGAGGGTTCGGCCGGTAGGGATATCCTTGTCTCATCGCGCACCAGCGACTCCTGTGGCGGGCTGGGCACAGTGCGCGCTAACCAAGGGAGCCAAGTGCACGGTATTTCCTCCGACACATTGGTGCGGCTGGCTTCCGGGTTGGAGGCGCACTGTGTTAAGAAGCAGTGCGGCTTGGTTGGGTTGTGTTTCGGAGGACGCATGGATTTCGACATTCGTCTCTCCCGAGCCCGTACGGGAGTTGAAGCGATGAGACAAGATAGTAATTACTAGCAATTGGATACCACGAAAAGGGTATCCAATTTTTTAAGACAAAAAAATATTCTCAAAGCTTAGTCCTGTCTTTGCAGGGGGACAATCGTGCTTCCAGCGTAATATCCTGCTGCTAGGAGATGTCACGCCCTGACCTTAGAGATCCTTTTTATGTCTCTATTTTGGTTTGGTCAGGGCGTGAGTTGAGGTGGGTATTCTATGTTCTATGTTTGTAGTTCTATGTTTTGGCCGGGTAGGGTTCTCAATCAGGGACAGCTGTCTATCGTTGTCTCTGATTGAGAACCATACTTAGGCTGCCCTTTTTCCTACCTGTGTTTGTGGGAAGTTCACTTTTTTTAGGGCACATTGCCTTTAGTTTCACGGTTTGATTTTGTAGTATTTATTGTTTTGTTCGGCGTAATTTTTATTTATTAAAGGAAAATGTACGCTCACCACGCTGCACCTAGGTCCTCTTCTTTTAACGGCCGTGACAGGAGAAGTACAACTTTTGTTTTTACGGTCACACGATACATGCAACTTCAGTTTATGACACCTGCCGCAGCCCGCTCTGTACTTCTCGAAGGTACAGAAACTCAGCAAAAAAAGAAACGTCCTCACTGTCAACTGCGTTTATTTTAAGCAAACTTAATATGTGTAAATATTTGTATGAACATAACAAGAATCAACAATTGAGACATAAACTGAACAAGTTCCACAGACATGTGACTAACAGAAATGGAATAATGTGCCTGAACAAAGGAGGGATCAAAATCAAAAGTAACAGTCAGTATCTGGTGTGGCCACCAGCTGCATTAAGTACTGCAGTGCATCTCCTCCTCATGGACTCCACCAGATTTTCCAGTTCTTGCTGTGAGATGTTACCCCACTCTTCCACCAAGGCACCTACAAGTTCAAGGACATTTCTGGGGGGAATGGCCCTAGCCCTCACCCTCCGATCCAACAGGTCCCAGACGTTCTCAATGGGATTGAGATCCGGGCTCTTCGCTGGCCATGGCAGAACACTGACATTTCTGTCTTGCAGGAAATCACACACAGAACGAGCAGTATGTCTGGTGGTATTGTCATGCTGGAAGGTCACGTCAGGATGAGCCTGCAGGAAGGGTACCACATGAGGGAGGAGGATGTCTTCCCTGTAATGACCAGCGTTGAGATTGCCTGCAATGACAACAAGCTCAGTAAGATGATGCTGTGACACACCGCCCCAGACCGTGACGGACCCTCCACCTCCAAATCGATCCCATTCCACAGTACAGGCCTCGGTGTAACGCTCATTCCTTCGACGACAAACGCGACTCTGACCATCATCCCTGGTGAGACAAAACCACGACTCGTAAGTGAAAAGCATTTTTTGCCCGTCCTGTCTGGTCCAGCAACGGTGGGTTTGTGCTCATAGGTGGGTTTGTGCTCATCACGTTGTTGCCGGTGATGTCTGGTGAGGACCTGCCTTACAACAGGCCTACAAGCCCTCAGTCCAGCCTCTTTCAGCCTATTATGGACAGTCTGAGCACTAATGGAGGGATTGTGCCTTCCTGGTGTAACTCGGGCAGTTGTTGTTGACATCCTGTACCTGTCACGCAGGTGTGAGGTTCGGGTGTACCAATCCTGTGCAGGTGTTGATACACGTGGTCTGCCACTGCGAGGACGATCAGCTGTCCGTCCTGTCTCCCTGTAGCACACCATAGTGCAGCATTTAACACCATAGTACCCTCCAAACTCGTCATTAAGCTCGAGACCCTGGGTCTCGACCCCACCCTGTGTAACTGGGTCCTGGAGTTCCTGACGGGCCGCCCCCAGGTGGTGAGGGTAGGAAACAACATCTCCACCCCGCTGATCCTCAACACTGGGGCCCCACAAGGGTGCGTTCTCAGCCCTCTCCTGTACTCCCTGTTCACCCATGACTGCGTGGCCATGCACGCCTCCAACTCAATCATCAAGTTTGCAGATGACACTACAGTGGTAGGCTTGATTATCATCAACAACGAGACGGCCTACAGGGAGGAGGTGAGGGCCCTCGGAGTGTGGTGTCAGGAAAATAACCTCACACTCAATGTCAACAAAACAAAGGAGATGATCGTGGACTTCAGGAAACAGCAGATGGAGCAGCCCCCTATCCACATCGACGGGCCAGTAGTGGAGAAGGTGGAAAGTTTTAAATTCCTCGGCATTCACATCACGGACAAACTGAAATGGTCCACCCACACAGACAGCGTGGTAAAGAAGGTGCAGCAGCGCCTCTTTAACCTCAGGAGGCTGAAGAAATTCTGCTTGTCACCAAAAACACTCACAAACTTTTACAGATGCACAATCGAGAGCATCCTGTCGGGCTGTATCACCGCCTGGTACGGCAACTGCTCCGCCCTCAACCGCAATGATCTCCAGAGGATAGTGAGGTCTGCACAATGCATCACCGGGGGCAAACTACCTGCCCTCCAGGACACCTACACCACCCGATGTCACAGGAAGACCAAAAAGATTATCAAGGACAACAACCACCCGAGCCACTGCCTGTTCACCCCGCTATCATCCAGAAGACGAGGTCAGTACAGGTGCATCAAAGCTGAGACCGAGAGACTGAAAAACAAGCTTCTATCTCAAGGCCATCAGATTGTTAAACAGCCATCACTAACATTGAGTGGCTTCTGCCAACATACTGACTCAAATCTTTAGTCACTTTAATAATAAGAAATTGGATGTAATAAATGTATCAATAGCCACTTTAAACAATGCTACTTTATGTAATGTTTACATACCCTACATTACTCATCTCATATGTATATACTGTACTCTATACCATCTACTGCATCTTGCCTATGTCATTTGGCCATCACTCATCCATTTATTTGTATGTACATATTCTTATTCATTCCTTACACTTGTGTGTATAAGGTAGTTGTTGTGAAATTGTTAGATTACTTGTTATATATTACTGCCCGGTTGGAACTACCAGCACAAGCATTTCGCTACACTCGCATTAACATCTGCTAACCATGTGTATTTGACAAATAAAATTTGATTTGTCTTAGGCGTCTCACAGTATGGATATTGCATTTTATTGCTCTGGCCACATCTGCAGTCCTCATGCCTCCTTGCAGCATGCCTAAGGCACGTTCACACAGATGAGCAGGGACCCTGGGCATCTTTCTTTTGGTGTTTATCAGAGTCAGTAGAAAGGCCTCTTTAGTATCCTAAGTTTTCATAACTGTGACCTTAATTGCCTACTGTCTGTAAGCTGTTAGTGTCTTAACGACAGTTCCACAGGTGCATGTTCATTAATTGTTCATGGTTCATTGAACAAGCATGGGAAACAGTGTTTAAACCCTTTACAATGAAGATCTGTGAAGTTATTTGGATTTTTACGAATTATCTTCGAAAGACAAGTGTCCTGAAAAAGGGACGTTTCTTCTTTTGCTGAGTTTATTTGAAAATAGCTGATTGAAAATGTGCATGTAGCAAGCTGCATTTTCTATTTCCTTGTTTTGAACTGGATCATATTGGAGGAAGCTGTTCCGCAGCTTACTTAACCTTACCAGTAGAGGGAGCTGTAGTTCAAGAAATAGAATAGTAGGCAGAAGTGGAGAATAGAGGGGACTGTACATTCTGTGCCCTATGCACAAGATTGTATGTTTCTGTAATGAATGTTTATGGGAAAATAGATTTCATCTTTCCCTGCAACAGTAAATTAAAATAAAAGTATTAAGCACCACCAATGGTTGCTGCATCTGTCTGCATCTGTCTGTCTGTCTGCCTCTGGGTGTTGTCATGTGAGTGTGTGTGTGCATGGGTCTTTCTTTCTCTGACTGTGCTGTTTGTGTGTGTATGTGTGTGTGTGTGTGTGTGTGTGTGTGTGTGTGTGTGTGTGTGTGTGTGTGTGTGTGTGTGTGTGTGTGTGTTTGTGGTTATTGTGACTCCAGGGGGATGGAGACTACAAGAGAGGCATTGTCACATGCCCTCTACTCCCTGGTCCCTAAGATCTACTTCTGACACTTGACGGCCCTGCCAGACATGGTTAGAGCCCAATTATCATTGACATTCAAATTCTTGGGCCATAATCGTACAAACCACGCAGTGCCAGAGGGGGAAAACAGCAAACAGGAAACAGCTGTAATTATCTGTGATCAGATGTACCATGTCTGCAGAAAGATGATCTCGTAAAAAAAATGTTTGTGGTGATGCAGCAAAAGTTTGTGTTTACACGGGTAGCCTAATTCTGATCTTTTGCCCAATTATTGGCAAAATAACTGATCTGATTGGTCAAAAGACCAATTAGTGAAAAAAAGGTCAGAATTGGGCTGCCTGTGTGAACACAGAAACAGAGAGCAAGTCATTGTGGTATTTGTCTTGACTTGTGAGCTGCATTCTGATGATTGGAGAGGAAACAGTGCAAGTGTTTCTGTGTTGACATGATAATATAATGCTGTGTATATTTTGATGACATGTTACGTCATAGGATGTAGTGTGTGCTCTAAGCCATTGGTTCCTCGTGACAAGTGGTGACAACAAATGGCATGAAAAACATGATTCACTTTGAAGAGAATTTTCACAATTCCAGGTTTCCAAGGTGATGGCTACACAACAGAGGTTCAAAGTATGAGGAAGTTGTCCAGTATTACATTACCTGCGTCACAGGGTACACTGCCTCTGTAGTGTTGGATATTAAGCTTAGTTCCAAAGTTGAAGCTCATTTACTATACAATTTAAAACTCCAAAATGCTATTTGGAGAACAGAAAAAACCTGCTAAAATTACCCCAGCCATTATCACATTGGTTGCTGTAGCTTTATTCACCTCAGTTGATCTACAAACACATGAAAGCCTATTAGCTATAGCCTACAATTAGCCGCTACACATTATATTTATAATTGAATACATACAGCAGAAGAAAAAAAAWTATTAACAAAAGGTAAACAAAAATGTTTGCTTTACAGAACTTTTTTGTGTTGCAGTTATGCAGCTACTTTTCATGCAATTCTACACATTTTGCCATGACTTATGCAATGTTAATATGATATCTGAGTGAGAGTGATGAACAAAATCAATGGGGGCCCCCTGGAGGTCAGGGCCCCTGGACACGTGCCCTGCATGCCTGGTCAGTAATTCGGCAATGATTACTACAAGTTTAGATACACTATATATACAAAAGGTATGTGGACACGCCTTCAAATTAGTGGATTCGGCTATTTCAGCCACACCCGTTGCTGACAGGTGTATAAAATGGAGCACACAGCCATGCAATCTCCATAGACGAACATTGGCAGTAGAATGGCCTTACTGAAGAGCTCAGTGACTTTCGACGTGGCACCGTCATAGAATGCCACCTTTCCAACAAGTCAGTTCATCACATTTCTGCCCTGCTAGAGCTGCCCGGTCAACTGTAAGTGCTGTTATTGTGAAGTGGAAATGTCTAGGAGCAACAACGTCTCAGCCATGAAGTGGTAGGCCACACAAGCTCACAGAACGGTACCGCCGAATGCTAAAGCACGTAATGTGTAAAAATGGTCTGTTCTTGGTTGCAACAATCACTACTTAGTTCCAAACTGCCTCTGGAAGCAACGTCAGCACAATAACTGTTTGTTGGGAGCTTCAAGAAAGGGTTTCCATCGCCGAGCAGCCGCATCCAAGCCTAAGATTACCATGTGCAATGCCAAGCGTCGGCTGGAGTGGTGTAAAGCTCACCGCCATTGGACTCTGGAGCAGTGGAAACGCGTTTTCTGGAGTGATGAATCACACTTCACCATTTGGCAGTCCAATGGACGAATCTGGGTTTGGCGGATGCTACATGCCCCAACGCATAGTGCCAACTGTAAAGTTTTGTGGAGGGGGAATAATGGTCTGTGGCTGTTTTTCATGATTCGGCCTACAGCATACAATGTCATTCTAGACGATTCTGTGCTTCCAACAATTTCGATTCTGCGGCAACAGTTTGGGGAAGGCCCTTTCCTGTTTCAGCATGACATTGCCCCCGTGTATAAAGCGTGGTCCATACAGAAATGGTTTGTCAAGATCGGTGTGGAAGAACTTGACTGGCCTGCAAAGAGCCCTGACCTGAACCCCATCGAACACTTTTGGGATGAATTGGAAAGCCGATGATGTTGGGAGGTCGCCCAACATCAGTGCCCGACCTCCCCAATGCTCTTGTGACTGAATGGAAGCAAGTCCCCACAGCAATGTTCTGACATCTAGTGGAAAGCCTTCCCAGAAGAGTGGAGGCTGTTATAGCAGCAAAAGGGGGACCAACTCCATATTAATGCCCATGATTTTGGAATTATATGTTCGATGAGCAGGTGTCCACATATCTTTGGTCATGTAGTGTAGCTGGCTAGACTAGCTAGACTAATTTTACGACAACTAATGTAACAAACAATTTGTTTTACTGATATGGGCAAATTGAGTGACTGTCAGCGACTGACATATAACAAGAGGAAGACTGCTGATGCACAACCAAGTTTCAAAATGCCACCTAGTGTATTCTACTATTCTAACTCCCAACAGTAAGTTGAGACCCATACTGGGTTTTTGTGTATGTAGCTACGGCCCTGGTGCTTTTAGAGCTGAATAAGAATAATAATAGCGGTGTGTGTTTGTGTGTGTGCCTGAGGTGCAGTGGGTCAGGCTGTTACACAGAGAGAAAAACAGACTGAATTGGATTTCACAAACAAAAGCCTCTGCCGGGTAAAGCATCGTCACCTTGATAGATATGTATTTTTAAGGGAGGTAAATGCTGCCCACAGCTGCATAGACGGCATAGGAATTTAAACAATGAAATGTAATTTGCAAACATGTATACTTCCAGACCAAGATGTAGGACTTTGTAAGAGCAGCATTCTGTTTATGTCACACCCAGATCTGTTTCACCTGTCTTTATGCTTGTCTCCACCCCCTTCCAGGTGTCGCCCATCTTCCCCATTATCCCCTGTGTATTTATACCTGTGTTCTCTGTTGGTCTGTTGCCAGTTAATTTTGTTCGTGAAACCTGCCAGGGTTTGTTCCCCTGCTCCTGCCTGTTTCTTGCTCCTGTTTTCTAGTCCTTCTCAGTTTTGACTGTTCTGCCTGCACTGACCCTGAGCCTGCCTGCCGTTCTGTACTTTGCCCCACCTCACTGGATAATTGACCTCTGCCTATCCTGAGACTGCCTGCTGTTGTGGACCCTTTGCCCCCTCCCTGGATTATTGACCCCTGCCTGCCTTTGACCTGTTGTTTGCTGTTTTAGAAATACACTTTTGTTTCTTTCGACACTGTCTACACCTGGGTCATACTTGAAACGTGATAGTTTAGCATAAAGTGAATATTGACAAGGTAATCACTTCAACTGTTTTTCCAATTAATTGTGTTTAATTAGCTTTGGAAATTGCCACAAAACTCCCCGACTATTAAACCTGATAAGGACTGCCATTCAAAACCACTCAACAGCACTACTTCTACAGACCAAAGTGATCTAAATTGACCTGGATAGGGAGACAGGATAGAGTTATGGTCTACTCTAAGTTCTAAACCCCAGATGAACACCACAAACCTTGAGCTAAATTTCCCCATACAAGGACATAATACAAGAAACAGGCACATTGCAAACAACAAGGTCCATGTGCTTACTTCTCCATGCAGTCACACCGTCTTTAGCCTAATCGTAGTCATTAGAATTAATAGTTGTGTTCAATATTTTATTCAAAAGGTGGAGATCAGAAGGTCAAAAACATATTTTCAAGGTAGGAAAAGTAGGATTGGGTAGGTAAAAGTTATATTTTAAGAAACTAGGTGGAATGTTTGTTCAGTTACCATATCCAGTCATCGCAGATCCAAGAATGGGAGTAAAGAAGTTCAGGGACAGCTTGATTGGATTGAGAAGCAGCCCTGAGGCTGTGTCACTGTACACATCTGCTGGGGGACGACAGACGACAGGGCTATTAGCAGAGAGGAGAAAGATAACTCTATTTACCCCTCAGCATACCTCTCGGTCTCCTCTCTCTCTCTCTCACCATACCCGAGATAGCAGAGTTTACTTTACACAGTCAGGCAGTGGCTAACCTGGGGTCAGGAACATTTTAATTCCAGTGCCTGTTCAGGTAATGATTTCATATTCAATTCATAAATAAATGAAGTCAAACCAGTTCATGAGATGAATTTGAATTAAATGTAACAAACATTTTTGAACCGTATTCCCTTCATAGATTCTCAGGAGACTAAATTAAATTCTTTCCAACTCTGGCCAGTTTAGTGCAAATGAACAACATAAAGAGCACGTACTGTACTCTCAGCCAACCCTTACCAGCTGTTCTGTAAACCTGTTGAATGTTAATGTTAAGTGGATGGCCATATAAATGATATCTTAATGAGAAGGCCAATAACAGTACCTAGTACTGACATATACTGTTAGAAAGCTCAGATGTTTTGTTGTTGCTATTTTGCTATTTATATGTACTATTTATCTATGATTTGTATGCACTATTTTTTTTAATTGGGGAAAAGTGTGTTTGATTCAAATCTTCAAATTGTGTTCATTGTTAATTGTTAAATTTGATTTAAATATGTGTGTTTGGTATAGAACGATGGGACCTTCCTGTCACTGCAGCAGACTCTCAGCTTTGCAGTGCTCTGCAGCTTGTGTGCCTGTGATGTACAGTTACTAGGGGTGTGCCGATCTCGTCATACTCGTATTCGTATCCGTTTTACCCACACTTGATACTCCTAATCGGATATACTCGGGATCGTAAAACCCGGAAGTGCGGTTTAAATGCTGGTAAAGCCTATAGCTCAAGTGTGCATTACTCAGAGCACATCTCAGAGCACGTTGAAATATTCCTTCACTCATTCACACACATTGTTAAACGACCCCGACAGATGAAAAAACACAGGATATACTTAGTCCTATTCAATTATCAACGAAATAGGCTAATAAATACACTAATGCATGGCTGGCTAGTAATGCCTGCATTTATTCCAGACACAGATGTAGATGAAAGTAGGCTAATTCGCTTGCCCCATATAGTGTTTCACTTTCGAGAGTAGCAAAACTTCTCTCCCTACACTTATAGCACAACATTTGTACAATCAAAAAATATACCATACAGTACTTCGTAATTTCCTTGTTTTTGAAAGAAAAGCACATTTTCTATCCATATAAGGCCAGCATCCTGGAGTCGCCTCTTCGCTGTTGACGTTGAGACTGGTGTTTTGCGGGTACTATTTAATGAAGCTGCCAGTTGAGGACTTGTGAGGAGTCTGTTTCTCAAACTAGACACTCTAATGTACTTGTCCTCTTGCTCAGTTGTGCACCGAGACCTCCCACTCCTCTTTCTTTTCTGGTTAGAGCCAGTTTGCACTGTTCTGTGAAGGGCGTAGTACACGGCGTTTTACGAGATCTTCAGTTTCTTGGCAATTTCTCGCATGTAATAGCCTACATTTCTCAGAACAAGAATAGACTGACGAGTTTCAGGAGAAAGTCATTTGTTTCTGGCCATTTTGAGCCTGTAATCGAACCCACAAATGCTGATGCTCCAGATACTCAACCAGTCTAAAGAAGGCCAGTTTTATTGCTTCTTTAATCAGGACAACAGTTTTCAGCTGTGCTAACATAATTGCAAAAGTGTTTTCTAATGATCAATTAGCCTTTAAAATGATAAACTTGGATTAGCTAACACAACGTACCATTGGAACACAGGAGTGATGGTTGCTGATAATGGGCCTCTGTATGCCTATGTAGGTATTCCATAAAAAATCTGCCATTTCCAGCAACAATAGTCATTTACAACATTAACAATGTCTACATTGCATTTCTGATCAATTTGATGTTATTTTAATGGACAAAACAAATGTGCTTCTACTTAAAAAACAAGGACATTTCTAAGTGACCACAAACATTTTAACAGTAGCGTATATACAGTTGAAGTCGGAAGATTACATACACCTTAGCCAAATCCATTTAAACTCAGTTTTTCACAATTCCTGACATTTAATCCTAGTAAAAATTCCCTGTCTTAGGTCAGTTAGGATCACCACTTTATTTTAAGAATGTGAAATGTCAGAATAATAGTAGAGAGAATAATTTATTCTTATTAATTTATTATTTATGTACATAGGGCACAGAATGTACAAAGTCTCCTCTATTCTCCACTTCTGCCTACTATTCTATTTCTTGAACTACAGCTCCCTCTACTGGTAAGGTTAAGTAAGCTGCGGAACAGCTTCTTCCAATATGATCCAGTTCAAAACAAGGAAATAGAAAATGCAGCTTGCTACATGCACATTTTCAATCAGCGTTACACTTCCTAATATGAATTTGCTAGTTATTATAAAGTTAGTTAATTAGGCATGAAAATATCTGTTATTAATATACTCTTAGCTATTTTCAAATAAACTCAGCAAAAGAAGAAACGTCCCTTTTTCAGGACACTGTCTTTCGAAGATAATCCGTAAAAATCCAAATAACTTCACAGATCTTCATTGTAAAGGGTTTAAACACTGTTTCCCATGCTTGTTCAATGAACCATGAACAATTAATGAACATGCACCTGTGGAACTGTCGTTAAGACACTAACAGCTTACAGACGGTAGGCAATTAAGGTCACAGTTATGACAACTTAGGACACTAAAGAGGCCTTTCTACTGACTCTGAAAAACACCAAAGGAAAGATGCCCAGGGTCCCTGCTCATCTGCGTGAACGTGCCTTAGGCATGCTGCAAGGAGGCATGAGGACTGCAGATGTGGCCAGGGCAATAAATTGCAATGTCCGTAGTGTGAGACGCCTAAGACAGCGCTACAGGGAGGCAGGACGGACAGCTGATCATCCTCTCAGTGGCAGACCACGTGTAACAACACCTTCACAGGATCGGTACATCCGAACATCACACCTGCGGGACAGTTACAAGATGGCAACAACAACTGCCCGAGTTACACCAGGAATGCACAATCCTTCCATCAGCACTCAGACTGTCCGCGATAGGCTGTACTGAGGGCTTGTAGGCCTGTTGTAAGGCAGATCCTCACCAGACATCACCGGCAACAATGTCGCCTATGGGCACAAACCCAGTGTCGCTGGACCAGACAGACTGCCAAAAAGTGTTCTTCCCTGACAAGTCGCAATTTTGATGGTCGGATTCACGTTTATCATCGAAGGAATGAACATTACTCCGAGGCCTGTACTCTGGAGTGGAATCGATTTGGAGGTGGTCTGGGGCGGTGTGTCATGGTCTGGGGCGGTGTGTCACAGCATCATCGGACTGAGCTTGTTGTCATTGCAGGCAATCTCAACGCTGTGTGTTACAGGGAGACATCCTCTTACCTCATGTGGTACCCTTCCTGCAGGCTCATCCTGACATGACCCTCCAGCATGACAATGCCACCAGCCATACTGCTCGTTCTGTGCGTGATTTCCTGCAAGGTAAGAGAATGTCCGTGTTCTGCCATGGCCAGCGAAGAGCTCGGTGCCAAGGCAAGGTGCCTTGGTGGAAGAGTGGGGTAACATCTCACAGCAAGAACTGGCAAATCAGGTGCAGTCCATGAGGTGGAGACGCAGTGCAGTACTTAATGCAGCTGGTGGCCACACCAGATACTGACTGTTACTTCTGTGTTAGTCACATGTCTGTGGAACTTGTTCAGTTTATGTCTCAGTTGTTGAATCTTATGTTTATACAAATATTTACAGATGTTAAGTTGGCTGAAAATAAACACAGTTGACAGTGAGAGGATGTTTCTTTTGTTGCTGAGTTTATGACTGATGAAATTGGGGAGAAAAAGGGGGTTTAAATTGGGGAGAAAAAGGGGGTAAAATACCCCAACCCCCCAAAAAAACAGACAGACATACAAAGTAGGTCTACTGAACAACGCGTCAGCAAAGTCAACGGGAAATAACTAGATTGAACACCAATGACTAACTACAGATTCTGATTCATACACAATGTTTGGAGAAGAGGAAACTTGTGCACTGAGACGAGTGACTGAGTGAGTGAAACAGAGCTGTGTGTGTGTCTGTCTGGGTAAATGAGAGCAGAGGGAGAGCTTCTTGTTTTAATCCAATCGTTGCAGCAGGCTCAACCGATACCCTGGCCTTTTATTTACAGACAGAAGCAAATAGTTATTTCGAGCACACAGCGCTTCACACTGTTTGAGTGAAGGAGAGATGCGTGCTGGCAGCTGAAAATGACTGTTTTCCCGAGTACACCGCACACCACTAACTGCTGCTCCGCAAATTGACGGACAGTTCGATCAGCTAATTAGCGTGAAGATTGGACTCCCGAGCCTCCAATGGCTGTGGATATGTAACCCGATACCCCAGAGTCATTTGAATTACCTTGATTAAACAATTAAATTAAAACGAAAGACCTAAATTGTGGAATTAATTCCTTTAAATGTTATCTGGTACTTTTGTATACTTTTTACCCAGAAGTTCTGAAAGTAGCACTCACAAGTGGGCCAATGAAAATTGCATTCTACGTCACAGAAAGTATTCACACCCCTTGAATTGTTCCATATTTTGTTGTGTTAAAGCCAGCATTTAAATAGATTAAATTGAGATTGTTTTATCACTGGCCTACACACAATACCCCCATAATGTCAAAGTGGAATTACAGTTTATTCTTAATTAAAAATTTGACAAATTAATAAAAAAAGAAAAGCTGAAATGTCTTGAGTCAGTATTCAACCCCTTTGTTATGGCAAGCCTAACAAGTCACATAATACATTGCATGGATTGACTCTGTGTGCAATAATAGTGTTTAACATGCTTGTTTAATGACCACCTCATCTTTGTATCCCATCCATACAATTATCTGTAAGGTCCCTCAGTTAAGCAGTGAACTTCAACCACCAACCTCAAAGACCAGGAAGGTTTTCCAATGCCTCGCAAAGAATGGCACCTATTGGTAGATGGGAAAAACAGACATTGAATATCCCTTTGAGCATGCTAAAGTTATTAAGTACACTTTGGATGGTGTATCAATTTACCCAGTCACTACAAAGGTATAGCCATCCTTCCGAACTCAGTTGCCAATAGTGACTTTAAAACAGTTATATAGTTTAATGGCTGTGATAGGAGAAAACTGAGGATGGATCAACAACAATGTAGTTACTCCACAATACTAACCTAATTGACAAAGTGAAAAGGAAGCCTGTAGAACATTTTTAAATAATCCAAAACATTCATCCTATCTGCAAAAAGGCACTAACGTAAGACTGCTGAAAGCAATTAACGTTCTGTCCTGAATACAAAGTGTTATGGGGCAAATCCAATACAACACATTACTGAGTACCACTCTCCATATTTTCAAGCATAGTGGTGGCTGCATCGTGTTATGGGTATGCTTGTAATTGTTAAGGACTGGGGAGTTTTTCAGGATAAAAAATAAACGTAATGGAGCTCAGCACAGGCATAATCGTAGAGGAAAACCTGGTCGTCTGCTTCCCACCAGACACTGGGAGATGAATTCACCATTCAGCAGGACACTAACCTTAAACACAAGGCAAAATCTACACGAGTTTTTTTTACCAAGAAGACAGTGGCCGACTTAGATTTTCAAGTAGATTTAATTCAAAACTATGACAAGACCTGTAAATCGTTGTCTAGTAATGATCAACAACCAATTTGACAGAGCTAGAAGAACTTTGAATAGAATAAATGGGCAAATGTTGCACAATCCAGGTGTGAAAAACTCTTAGAGACTTACCCAGAAAGACTCACAGCTGTAATCTCTGACAAAGGTACTTCTACAAAGTATTGACTCAGTGGTGTGAATACTTATGTAAATTAGATATTTCTGTATTTCATTATCAATTAATTTGTTATCAGTAATATCTGTGACTTACTGTTTACTATTTTTGCTGTACAGTACATTATCATAACATAGACAATGTGGGTTTATGAGTTGACAACACTGTAAAAATTAAGGGTGTTATTAAATATTAAATTAATGCTACAGAGGTTTTGTATAATTTCAGCTCCCCCCCAAAAAATCCCTGCAATTTGTATGAATTTGTAAGTGCTAAAAATCCTGTTCAATCTCTTTAAACAGGGCAATGTTCCCTTTTGTGTCTGGCAAGGACTTTTAGATATTGTAACGGGCTTCCTCCTCCTCTTCATACGAAGAGGAGGAGTAGTGATTCGACCAAACTGCAGCGGGTTGTGAATACATAATGATTTAATAAACAAAACTGAAGAACACGACGAACACTTGAATAATTACAAAACAAATAAACGAATGTAGACAGACCTGGACCCGAACTTACATACAACGTGAAGAACGCATGAACCAGGAAACAGACTACATAAAACGAACGAACAAACAAAGACCGGAACAGTCCCGTGTGGCGTAACATACTGACACAGGAGACAATCACCCACAAACAAACAGTGAGAACAACCTACCTTAATATGACTCTCAATCAGAGGAAACGTCAAACACCTGCCTCTAATTGAGAGCCATACCAGGCAACCCAAAACCAACATAGAAACAGAAAACATAGACTGCCCACCCAAAACTCACGCCCTGACCATCAAACACATACAAAACAACAGAAAACAGAAAACAGGTCAGGAACGTGACAGATATTGCTGTTGGATGCACATATAAACAGTAAAACATTTGCTTTTATTCAACATTGAATGCAACAGAATAAGGGTCATTCTTTAGCAAAAACAGAGAACAAATTAGTATTGAAATCCCTATATTTTTACTGCATTAGAGGATGAAGATAGCTGTTCCAATAGGGCAGTAATGACTGTGGCTCTTCGCATCACTGTGATGTTGCCTGCCTGTCTTGGCGCTTAGACAGTGGACGTAGGGGCACACCTGTGGTCCCTGGTGTTGGCACATTGACGACAGTTGGTGTGACAATGAGAGATGCTGTGTCATTACCAGTGAGTGCTGTGGCGGAAAGGAGAACTAAGTGCTGGACAAGCAGGGCCAGATGGCCTGGGATGCCAGAGATGCTTTCGGAGTGGGGACGCATGGACACTCCACAGAGAGAGAAACACAGAACGAGAAAGAGAGAAACAGAGAACAAGAGAGAGATACAGAAAGAGAGAGATAAACAGAAAAACATAAGAGAGAAAGAGAGAGTGAGATAAACCTGATGGGAGGGACAAAGAAGTACATAGATGAAGAGAAACTGAATGAGAGACACGTAGAGAAAGAATGAATACTTCAGCCTCAGAACAGTTTGAAAGTCTGACTATCTGAATAGTCTGTCCCGAAGGACGAGAGAGAAAGAGATGCCAGGGTAGAACATTATTTTTTATTTTTTATTATAGAGGTAGAGAGAAAGAGATGGTGAGAGGGAGAGTCTGCACAAACCCTTACACTTACCTAGCTCCACAATATCCAACCTGTCTCTTCCCCCCATCAGCCAGCTATACGGTCCAGTGACAACTAAAAGACAGAGCAGCATAGAGCAACACACCTGCCATGCTTCCTGCTATGCTCCATTATTAGCACCCCCGGCTCTGTTCTGCCAGTGGTCCCACTTCCTGGCGCCTAATAGCCCCTAGCCATCTGAGTGGCAGAGTGCGCCAGGGGCAGAGACAGGAGGGCCTGATGGCTGACTAGGGCTCTGATGAGTCACACACCAGGTTGCCCGGAGCTACCCGCCCGACACTGTCCGCCAAGTCTGACGGATGCCTGCTTCCGACTGGACATACAAACCAATCGCCTCCCACTGAGAGAAAACAACTTGTCATGATTTGGAAACTGAGATTAAGCCTCAAACTGTGTTGATGATAGGCCTACTGTAACTTTAGAATTGAGAGTTGGCATATGTTACTTTGTTAGAAGAGTGGAGCCATTTCAGTTCTTGAGTTTCTGCCCCAAACTAAATGTTGTAACGGAGTAATGACCATAGCAACTGACATAATGAGGTTTCATATCTTACTTTCCATTCTTAGGGAAGAAAGGTTTACTTTAAAACTGTTGCCTCTGTTTATGTTTTGGGTGGATAGAGAGAGTTAACGTTCCACTAATTGCAAGGACAAGGATGAATGAATCATGCTGCGAAATAAAGTTGTAAAATCTCCACAATGATTGCTCCATCTCTCTAATTTTTCATTCCCAAAATGATCTGGAGTACCAAGGAGAGTGATGCTCACGCCAAGATAAACACGCTCTCGTGGATAATTAGGGGAGATGTTTTCTGCGATAATAAAAGGCACAATCAAACTCAGGGAAAGAGGCCAACGTCAAATGAGATTAACGTTCTAATGAACATTCTCCGACACGAGGGACGGCTGGGCTGTATATCTTGTTGTGGGGGGCCACGAGAATGTGACGAATCTCAAAAATGTAGTTCTGACCGGAGTCGTAAAAGTGAATTTATCGTCTTCACAACCAACTGACATAAGATGACAGACACGGAGCTTGGTCTTAACCAAGAGTTTGACATCAGACCATTTCTTAGATAAATATGCTGTGTTGATATTGTTATATCTTGTGGGTTTCATAAATCAAATCACATTTTATTTGTCACATGCGCCGAATACAACATGTGTAGACCTTACGGTTAAATGCTTATTTACAAGCCCTTAAAACCTCTTGCGGATCAGTGGGACACTAGCGTCCCATTTCGAAAACTTCCGGTGAAATTGCAGAGCGCCAAATTCAAATTAAATTACTATAAATATTAAACTTTCATGAAATCACAAGTGCAATACATCAAAATAAAGCTTAATCCAGCCGCCGTGTCAGATTTAAAAAAGGCTTTACTGCGAAAGCAAACCATGCGATTATCTAAGGACAGCGCCCAGCACACAAATGCATAACAAATCATTTTCAATCTTCTCAGCAGTAGTAGACCTCATGATGGCAACCTCTGTCCGCTTGCTATGAGCATCCACACATTATGTTTTCGAATGGACCTGCGAACTCGATGTGTATGCGTTGCCACACCTCCCCCAGCCAATCCCCCGAGGTGCAAGTTGAGGTACATTGTGAACCTTCTGGCATGAGGAACATGTTCTTCCTTTTCTCCTCAATGCTTCTATCTAATCCAGGCCACAAGAAGTTGTTGTTGTGGTTGACTGAACAAATCCTCCTCTTATCAGTAGCTGCAATTTGGCAGTACGCCCAACCATGTTTTGAGAACAAACAAAATATCTCAGTTTCAAGGTCTCAGCTTAGAGAGAAGACTTGTGAGGTGTTGGTCTGTCACATGTTATGAAACAGTATTGGTCAGTCACATGAATGAAACAAAACGGTAATGATGAATTAATTATGTTAAATCATGCAAATATAACTTGTCTGTGTATAGCCATATATAAGACAACTGCTGGGTCTGCCCAGGCAGAGCTTCTGATTGACATGTGTACTATGGTGCATTGAGTTGGTTGGAACCTCTCCAGCGCCCTGACAATAAACAATGATTCATTTAAGATTGACTTTGGCTGTCCCTGTGCAAGAATTACCATGACCATGCAAACCATTTCCTCAGTGAAGGCGGAATGATTACTCTCCTCCCCCACAGCAGACAACCAGACTTTTTAAGTTCCTGTGGCTTTACCATTGATGATGATGTCCATTAGTTCAGATAACACCGGGTTGTTTCTAGTGTTTCTCCACACTTGTGTTGAATTGACTGATGTTTCTTCCACTTGTCTGAAGTAGAAGATATCAACTTGGTGTGACTCCGGCTTGACCGGATGGCGCCGATAGAGATGATAGATTCGCATCGAGTCCTTAGGAAACTATGCAGTATTTTGTTTTTTAAATGTATTATTTCTTACATTGTTAGCCCAGAAGATCTTAAGAGTTAATACATACAGCCGGGAAAAACTATTGGATATAAGAACAACGTCAACTTACCAACATTATGCCCAGGAATATGGCTTTCCCGAAGCGGATTCTTCGTTCGGACCACCACCCAGGACATTGGATCTAATACCAGAGGATGACCCAAAACAACATCGCCGCAGAAGAGGTAGACGGAGCGGCCTCCTGGTCAGACTTCGAAGGTGTGCACACCACCCACCCCTTCCGAGTATATTACTTGCCATACGTGAGATCCTGAACAGTTATGGATTCAACCTCGCACGCCGTGCACAACTGGTCCGCGACTGGGCCTTTGACTCCACCCTCTCCCCCCGCGCTCAGATGAGCAACCAGGTATGCCTGATCAAGCGCTGGCTACTGATCAACATACCGTCCCTCCCGAAAATCGATAAGATGATCCTGGATCGGTACCTTCGGGCCATGCCATACGAGATGAAGAAGACGGCGAGCATGCAGAACACCCTGGCCTGGAGTCAAGATCACAGCTCCGGGGGGACATTATAGAAACCCTTTGGTTCCCTCGCCCATTATAAGGGTGCGGTTAGAGCGGGTGGCGATGGATCTTGTGGGTCCATTGGTGAAGACCGCAAGGGGACACCAATACAGCCTGGTAATCGTGGATTATGCCACCCGGTGTCCTGAGGCAAACCCGTTATGCACGACGGCAGCAAAAGGTATCGCATGGGAGCTCTTCCATTTATTCAGCCGGGTGGGTATTCTACGGGAAATCCTGACGGACCAGGGCACCACATTCATGTCTTGTGTAATGAAAGATGTCTGCAATATATTAAGAATCACACAGGTGAGGACCGGTGTGTTACATCCACAAATGGACAGGCTAGTCGAACACTTCAATAAGACCCTAAAGCAGATGCTGAAGAAGGTCATCGAGAGAGACGGGAGGAACTGGGACCAGCTGCTGCCCCACCTAATGTTCTTGGTGTGCGAGATACCCCAAGGATCCACTGGGTTCTCCCCCTTTGAGCTCCTGTATGGCCGTTGGCCCCACGGACTGCTGGACCTAGCCAAGGAGATCTGGGAGGAGCAACCGACCCCCCTTCGCAACATGGTGGAACACATGGAGGAGATGATGGAGAGGATGACGATGATTTGGCCAGTGGTGAGGGAGCACATGGCCCAGGCGCAACACGCCCAGAATTGCGTATAAAACCGGGGGACCAAACCATGAGAATTCCACCCGGGTGAGAAGGTCTTGGTGCTGATCCCCACAACGGAGAACAAATTCCTGGCTACATGGTATGGGCCCTACGACATTGTCAAGTGGGTAGGCAACGTCAATTATAAGGTCCGCCAACCGGGGTGGAGAAAACTCCTCCAGCTTTACCATGTGAACTTACTGAAGAAGTGGCACGCACGAGAGGCGCTGTGCGTAACGTGTACCCATCCACAGTAGAACCCACCCTCTGTCGAAGTTGCCATGGGGGAAGACCTCAGCCCGACCCAACAACAAGAGCTCAGAGAGTTGGTCCAGTGGAATACGGCAGTGTTCTGTCGGGGCGCATGGATCTCGTGAAACATCATATCCACACATGTCCGGGAGAAAAAGTGCATAAACGGCCTTACCAGATATCAGAAGCCCAGAGGGCGGAGGTCCAGCGGGAAGTGACGACAATGCTAGATATGGAGGTACTGGAGGAGTCCCACAGTGGTCTAGCCCTATAGTGCTGGTACTGAAACAGGACGGAACCGTCTGCTTCTGCAATGACTTCTGGGGCCTGAACGAGGTCAGTAAATTCGACGCCTACCTCATTCCCCGGGTGGACGAACTGATCGACCACTTGGGGAAGGCAAGATACATCCGCACATTGGACCTAACGAAGGGGTACTGGCAGGTGCCGCTGGCAGAGGCCTACCGGGAGAAGACGGCCTTCTCCACCCAGGGAGGCTATACCACTACCGGGTTCTTCCTTTCAGGCTCCACGGGGCCCCAGCGACCTTTCAGTGACTCATGGACCGCGTCCTGTGCCCGCACAGTGAGTTCGCTGCTGCTTATTTGGATGACACAATTGTGCACAGTGACAGTTGGGAGTCCCATCCCTGAAGGTTACAGGCAGTGGTGGATGCGCTAAGGGATGTGGGGCTGACCGCGAAGCCCCGCAAGTGCAAACTGGGCTACGCCGAGGTGGAGTACCTGGGCTATCAAATTGGGTGGGGAAATGTAAAGCCCCAAGAAATATATATATTTTTTTTCAATCGGCCTGTCCCCCTAACCAAGAGGCAGGTGAAGTCGTTCCTGGGGATAGCAGGCTACTACAGTCGATTTGTACCTAACTTTGCATTAATAGCTTCTATCACACAGACTCAACGAAGGCACGACTACCCCAGACGGTGCGATGGATGGAGGACACAGAGGCGGCGTTCCGGGCCCTGAAGGACGCGCTATGTTCACACCCGGTACTCGTCACCCCGGAAAACTGCCCCCCTTGTGTGGCTGGCAAGAGGTAAGGACACAAATGACTGTGTCACCCGCTGGTTCCTGTCCTTACAGTTACTCTCTTTCTCTGTCATCCACAGATCGGGGGCCTAGCACGGCAATACGGACGCTCTCTCCAGGAGGGATGCAAATCTAGCCCTGAGCATGCCTCCCTCCCGGTCATTGGAAGGCTAAGGGGAGGGGGGTGATATCCCGGGAGGTCTACCCCGGGGGTTGGTGATAGAGGGGAGGTACGTGCCGCGCCGTGTAATCCCTCTGTTGGGATTACACCGGCTGGGCACCCCGACACGGATGGGTCCAAGTAGGGGTAATTGCCAACCAGCCGTGGAGGCCACATAAAAGGAGTACTGTGGCACACCGCGGGGGAAGAACAGAGAGACCGACACAGCAGAAGCTGAAAAGAAGGACCGAGACAAACCTAAGTGATTTCGTTGTTATGTTTATTTTATTGCCTAGTAAAGTTGTGTTTGCTGATTAGAACCTCCCTGTCTCTGTGTTAATCTCTGCACGCTCAACCCAACACCCCACGGTTTACCACACATAAAACATGTAAAACAAAAATGTGAGGAAGACCTGGGAGACGCTATTGATGATGAATGATACAGATATGCCCAGTCATGTTCATATAATCAGACATAAATTACTGCAGTTTAACCTTTTGTCAATAGGGGGAGCTGTTAGCATTATTTTTTTTTTTACATTTCCAAATTAAACTGCCTCGTACTCAATTCTTGATCGTACAATATGCATATTATTGTTATTATTGGATAGAAAACAGTCTATAGTTTCTATAGGAGTTGAAATTTTGTCTCTGAGTGGTACAGAACAATTTCTACAGCACTTTTCATGACAGGGTTCAGATTTCAGAAATTTTTACCTCTGATCTGGGGTCTGTTTATAAGGCCACAGTGGAATGCTTATGAGAAACCGACACTGCCTACGTCTTCCTCTGGGTGTCTGTACGTCATCACGTTTTCAATGAAATCGATGGGACGTTCACAGCCATTATAAATGACCAAATGTACAGAGACCGCCCTTTCTCAACGTGCGCCTCAAGCGTGAAGGCCATCGACCTGTCTCGTCCCAAGTCGTTTCTAACCAGCAATATTTCTCCGGTCATGTTTTCAGTCGTTATAGTTGTTAAAAACATCATAATGTAGTGAATTTGAACCGTTTTATATCAATTTATACGTTTAGTGCGATTCTGAGGAATTTATTTGTCGTGCACTCTGAAGTTTGGACACGCTTTAGGGTGTCGGTCGTTGGTGATGGACATTTCGAAGGACAGAGGACATCTATCGACCAAAAGACGTTTATAACATAGAAAGGATACATTGCCCAAGAATATGATGGAAGATCAGCTCAAAGTAAGCAATATTTAATATGATAAACCGTGTTCTGTCGAATATTTTTAAACGCATATATCGCCATTTTGTTTGGTATAGCTTCACTTGGCCAACCCGTTATTGAAAAGTAAGGATAATTTTAAAAATGTAAATCAGCGGTTGCATTAAGAACTAATTTGTCTTTCGATTCCTGTCAACCCTGTATTTTTTAGTCAAGTATATGATTAGCTTTTAATTAAACTAGATCACTCTGATAGATGACGTCAGACATATTGAGGCTTGATTCCTAGTATTTCATTGTGTAACCACGGTTTTGTATGGCTAAATATGCACCTTTTTGAACAAACTGTATATGTATGTTGTAAAATGATGTTACAGGAGTGTCATCGGAAGAATTCTGAGAAGGTTAGTGAAAAAATTAATATCTTTTGGCGGTGGTTACGTTATAGCGCTCTTTGGCTGGAATCGATGCTCTGGTAACGTTGGAACATGTAGTATGCTAACTTATCGATTTATTGTGTTTCGCTGAAAAACGCTTAGAAAATCTGAAATATGGTCTGAAATCACAAGAACTGGGTCTTTCCATTGCTATGCTTTGTCTATTTTTATGAAATGTTTTATGATGAGTAAATTGGTCATACACGTTGCTCTATCTAGTAATTCTAGTGGATTTGTGATGGTCGGTGCAATTGTAAACTGTGATTTCTACCTGAAATATGCACTTTTTTCTAACAAAAACTATCCTATACCATGAATATGTTATCAGACTGTCATCTGATGGTTTTTTTTATAAGTTATTGGCTATCAATATCTTAGTTGAGCCGAATTGGTGATAGCACCTGAAGGAGTAAGAAACTGATGGAGTTAGAATAGTGGTGTATTTTGCTAACGTGTTTAGCTAATAGATTTACATATTTGTCTTCCCTGTAAAACATTTTAAAAATCTGAAATGGTGGCTTTATTCACAAGATCTGTATCTTTCATCTGGTGTCTTGGACTTGTGATTTAATGATATTTAGATGCTACTATCTACTTCTGAAGCTATGCTATCTATGCTAATCAGTGTGTGGGGGGTGGGGGGTGCTCCCGGATCCGGGTTTCTGAGGCAGTAAAAGTTAAGAACATCCATAGAAAGTACTATATGCCAGTGAAACTGAATATCATGCACACCGAAATGTAATTATTCTGCTGGAGGTGTAAAACACAAAAGGGGACATATTTGCATATGTTATGGTCTTGTGAAGGGTGGCTGAACTCTGGCAAAGAGTATGTTGTTTTATCTCAGCATGTCGACAGATTCTCCCTTATTCCTGTTTTTGTTTGCTTGGAAATGTTGACTGTTATCAGAAGAACCTGTGTAACCTAGCATTTATAGCAGCTTAGAAATGCATTGCCATTAATAGGAAGGTTGTTTATCCTCCCATAATGGATGGAAGAAATGTCAAGTTATGTATCACTAGATTGAATTTATTACAAGATTAAGGTTATACTGTGCAACTTTCATAAGGTATGGATGCCTTATATGGTACGACAAACGGAGTCTGTACTGAAAACATGCCCATGTCAGGGGAGATACAGGACGGGTTGACTTAGCTACAGTATTTTGTGTGCAAGTAAAAATAGCTCTACAGTACTATTAGTCGTATGATATGAATTATATGGAGGGTGTACTGTTTCTGTGTGTTAATGTGTAGGTGTATGTGTGTTTTTATAAAACTTCAGTTTTCCAAACCTTTCCTTCAAACATAAAAAAAGGAAGTTGTGTTGGGGAGAGAGTCTACTTGGTCTGGCTGGGCGGTCTGACTGAAATGTGACATAGAGGATGTCTTAATAAAGACAATCAAAAGTCGTTGTACTTAATTTGTAAGAGTTGTTCATTTGTTAGGCTATTGGTTAAAGGTGCAACACAATATTGATTAATGAATTATCATTGATCTAGTTCAGTCGTATCAATCACTTAAACATATGTAATAATGATCTCTTACCTAGCTTGATGACTGGGCAAATCAACATCTATGTACTTTACTTCTCTCGAAGTAAAAAAATTGTCCTAATCTCCAAACATAGTTAATCCACACACTTGAGAATTCCTGACTCGAGGGTTAGTTTTCGGTAGTCATGGTCTCCTCCAAAGACAATTACCAGGGTAACTGGACCAGCCATCTTGCAACCGCTTTAGTCTAAAGGTGACCATCCTTAAGGTGACCATCCGCATCACTCAAACTTTGTAGTCAGCTAATGGATATATATCAGCCAACTGCCCAAACTCAATCAGGGCAGCCTATCGTGGTTGATGCAGTTAACTCAAGGGCTCTGAAATGTTCTCTATACCATGCACACAATACCCTCACAATGAAAGACAAAATATCCTGAACAATGCACATTTGGATAACTTCTGCAAATTCAGGCAGTCTAGCAGCGGAGCTGACCATTGAGTGTCACGTTTTATCTAGCTAGCTAGCTACATAGTGGTGGGCTAGATCTTTCTTGAAGCAAAGTCACCTGTTATTTGACTAGCTATATTTGTCTGACACAAAGACTGAGTATGAAAATAATGTTAGCTGGCTAGTATTAAAATGGGTACGCCGACTGGTTAGCTAGCATGCTAACTTAGCTAGTGTAGCTAGCTAGTGAGTTGTTGTCGGAGATGATATCATCATGCATAAAATAAAGAACGATGTCTAGTTAATATTCAGAGTAGGGACATTTACTTCATAAATAACCACTGTACAATCATATTACAGTTGCTAACTACCTATTAATCAATGGATGATAATCAATTATACAATTCTTACCAAAGGTTTGCCATCACAATGGATTCCTTCATTCCAGTATCCAGTGTTGACTTCCTGTCCCTTGCGCATGTATAGTGCATGGTCTTTGCCTTTTCCTCTCTGTCTAAATAAATCAATTCGCTTAGTTTCAAACTGACTGAATATCACGGCTCAGGAAAACACCCAGATGCAGACAGTTCGATTAACGGACGTTTATTATATAAACAGGGGGCAGGCAAAGGACAGGTCAAGGGCAGGCAGGGGTCGGTAGTTCAGGGCAGAGTCCATAAGGTACAGAGGGGCAGGAAGGTTCAGGGTCAGGGGCAGGCAGAGGTCAGTAATACAGGGCAGTGGCAAAAGGTACAGAACTGCAGGCAGGCTCAGGGTTAAGGCAGGCAGAATGATCAAAAGATGGGAAAACTAGAAAACGGGCTCAAGGAAACAGGAGTAAGAAAAACACGCTGGTAGGTTAGACGAGACAAGACGAACTGCCAACAAACAAACAGAGAATGCAGGTATAAATGCAGAGGGGATAATGGGGAAGATAATTGACACCTGGAGGGGGGTGGAGACAAGCACAACGACAGGTGAAACAGATCAGGGTATGGCACTGAATCTAATTCATGTTCAACCAGACAGAATCATGTTGATCTTATTAGATATACACTGAGTATACCAAACACACCTTTTGCCCTCAGAACAGCCTCAATTCATTCGGGGATGGACTCTACAAAGTGTTGAAAGCATTCCACAGGGTTGCTGGCCCATGTTGACTCCAATGCTTCTCACAGTTGTGTCAAGTTCACTGGATACACACGGGAAACTTTGGACCATTTTTGATACACACAGAAAACTGTTCAGTGTGAAAAACCCAGCAGTGTTGCAGTTCTTGAAACAAACTGGTGCGCCTGGCACCTACTACCATACCCCGTTGTCTTACCCATTCCCCCTCTGAATGGTACACATGCACAATCCATGTCTCAATTGTCTCAAGGCTTAAAAATCCTTCTTTAACCCTTCACCTCCCTTTTATCTACACTGATTGAAGTGGATTTAACAAGTGACATTAATAAGGGATCATAGCTTTCACCTAGATTCACCTGGTCTGTCTATGTCATGGAAAGAGCAGGTGTTCTTAATGTTTGTATACTTAGTGTACATATGTAAAATGTTAAAACATGGCAATACAGACAAAACAGTAAACTTCATTATCTGCTAGCTATATAGGTGGTGGCCCGAAGCCTAAAAATATGAAGTTGATCAATCCCCGCTGAGGAGGAGATCATTTTTTTGTATATGACAGTAAAACATTCTTACAATGACTATACAAGTTGTTGTCACCTTCAATTCTCGCAAATTGTCTCATAAAAAGTCAAATTCAACACTTTCTGCTCAGGGAAATTTGCTGAACTGCTAAACTTGGAACCAATCAGAACTCCTGTACATACCCCTCGTGGTAAAGGAAGCCAATGGCCTTCTTCTATCTAAAATGTTAACACAGCCTCAAGTGAAAACTTGAGCTGCTCTTTGTCTGTTATGAAGAGGAACATATAACTAGCTCCCAAAGACTGAAATAAGATAAAAATCTTTTGTCGAGTGCACTTGAAATACGCAGCATGCAATGCGAATTGTCTTAATTGTATGAAGAGGTAACTCCTTTGACCACTTAACCAATTTAAAGCCAGCTACTGTGAACGTCAATTTGCCTGCTCAGGAAGCCAGTGTTCCATTAGCTTGGAGGGGACAATGGCATTGAACACTGAGCTGTAGTCAATGAACAGCAGTCTCACATAGGTATTCCACTTATCGAGGTGGGTGAGGGCAGTGTAGAGTGCAATTGAGATTGCTTCGTCTATGGATCTGTTGGGGCGGTATGCAAATTGGAGTGGGTCTAGCGTGTCTGGGAAAATGGATTTTATGTGTGCCATAACCAGCCTTTCTAAGCACTACATGATTACAGATGTGTTTGCTACAAAGTGGTTGTCATTGTTGCATGAAGCCGTAGAGTTCTTCGGGAACAGAAAGAATGGTAGTCATCTTAAGACATGGGGATTATAGACTTGGACAAGGAGAGGTATACAGAGATAGCCCTATTTGGTAAAAGACCAAGTCCATATTATGGCAAGAACAGCTCAAATAAGCAAAGAAAAACGACAGTCCGTCATTACTTTAAGACATGAAGGTCAGTCAATACGAAACATTTCAAGAACTTTGAAAGTTTCTTCAAGTGCAGTCGCAAAAACCATCAAGCGCTATGATTAAACTGGCTCTCATGAGGACCGCCACAGGAATGGAAGACCCAGAGTTACCTCTGCTGCAGAGGATAAGTTCATTAGAGTTACCAGCCTCAGAAATATCAGGCCAAATAAATGCTTCACAGAGTTCAAGTAACAGACACATCTCAACATCATCTGTTCAGAGGAGACTGTGTGAATCAGGCCTTCATGGTCGAATTGCTGCAAAGAAACCATTACTAAAGGACACCAATATGAAGAAGAGACTTGCTTGGGCCAAGAAACACAAGCAATGGACATTAGACAAGTGGAAATATGTCCATTGTATTGAGTGCAAATTTGAGATTTTTGGTTCCAACTGCCGTGGCTTTGTGATACGCAGTGTAGCTGAACGGGTGATCTCTGTATGTGTATTTCCCACCGTAAATCATGGAGGAGGAGGTGTTATGGTGTGGGGGTACTTTGCTGGTTACACTTAATCAGCATGGCTACCACAGCATTCTGCAGCGATACACCATGCCATCTGGTTTGGGCTTAGTGGGACTATCATTTGTTTTTCAACAGGACAATTACCCAACACACCTATTTTACCAAGGAGAGTGATGGAGCGCTGCATCAGATGACCTGGCCTCCACAATCCCCCGACCTCAACCAAATTGAGATGGTTTGGGATGAGTCAGCCTGCAGAGTGAAGGAAAAGCAGCAAACAAGTGCTCAGCGTATATGGGAACTCCTTCAAGGCTGTTGGGAAAGCATTCCAGATGAAGCTGGTTGAGAGAATGCCTGTCATCAAGGCAAAGGGTGGGTATTTGAAGAATCTCAAATATAAAATATATTTTTAACACTTTTTTGGTTACTACATGACTCCACGTGTTATTTCATAGTTTTCATGTCTTCACTATTAGAAAGTAGTAGAAAATAGAAAATAGAAAAATAAAGAAAAACCCTTGAATGAGTAGGTGCTCTAAAACGTTTGACCGGTAGTGGATAAACAACATAACAACATAACATTTACATTAACATTTTACTGTCATCTTAAAACCCGGCCAACTCTCCTAGTGGTACAGTCCTATAGCCCTAGTGCTGTTTAGAGGAAAAAGGGGAGGCTTGCAAGCCGAAGAACACCATCCCAACTGTGAAGCACGGGGTGGCAGCATCATGTTGTGGGGGTGCTTTGCTGCTGGAGGGACTGGTGCACTTCACAAAATAGATGGTATCACGTGGAAGGAAAATTATGTGGATATATTGAAGCAACATCTCAAGACATCAGTCAGGAAGCTAAAGCTTGGTCGCAAATGGGTCTTCCAAATGGACAATGATCCAAAGCATACTTCCAAAGTTGTGGCAAAATGGCTTAAGGACAACAAAGTCAAAGTATTGGAGTGGCCATCACAAAGCCCTGACCTCAATCCTATAGAAAATGTGTGGGCAGAACTGAAAAAGCGTGTGCGAGCAAGGAGGCCTACGAACCTGACTCAGTTACACCAGCTCTGCCAGGAGGAGAAAAACTTATTGTGGGAAGCTTGTGAAAGGCTACCCGAAACGTTTGACCCAAGTTAAACAATTTAAAGGAAAATGATACCAAATACAAATTGAGTGTATGTAAACTTCTGACCCACTGGGAATGTGAGGAAAGAAATAAAAGCTGAAATAAATCATTCTCTCTACTATTATTCTGACATTTCACATTCTTAAAATAAAGTGGTGATCCTACCTGATCTAAGACAGGGCATTTTTTACTAGGATTAAATGTCAGGAATTGTGAAAAACTGAGTTTAAATGTATATGGCTAAGGTGTATGTAAACTTCCGACATCAACTGTATGTCTGGATTTGATTAGAGCTTTGATCATCATGAAAATGTAAAACTCACGCTACCTGAGCCTGATGAGCCATATTAAATACATTTTATGAGTCCGACATGAACGACATTTAATGAGCCCAAGCCCAAAAAAGCCAAATTGATTGTTCCTTAATCCAATACATACGTGATATAGGCTACCGCACATTACCCAAGACAAAAAAAATAAAAAAATAAAATACCTTAGATGTAGCTAGCTATATGCTATCTTGGGGAAATACACGAACTAGCTCCAGTAGGCTAATTTTTTTTAGTGTGAACTGTATTACTGTACCTTATTGTATTGTACTATACGGTGTTATATGGACTGGAATTACGCACATCGTTAAAACCATTATAAAGCAGGGAGAAAACACATGCAGCCTACAAAGTTACAAGTTTGGCTAGCGACTTTGATTTACATTTTGAAATGTAATCGGGGTTATTTGTATAAGTAGTAGGATGATGCATACATAGACCTACCTTTTATAATATTTCCTCTAATGTTACTAGCCTACCTCCTCTTTTTCTGTCTACTGTTGCTTCATTCCTTCCTCGCTTTCAACAGTTCAATTAAATACGTTTCGTTGTCCTTATCTTCATCATTCTAATGGCACCCTTGAATAATATATGACCAGAATTAGATGCAAAAGGCTTTCACTTCTCCTCACAAAGATTGAATGATTGTGTGTCTGAATAAAGAACTCCGATAGCCTACCGCCAACGCGTGTTCGCTCTTCTTTCAAACTACCCGTGAGTTCTATTCCCTGCTCTATTTAACATTCAGCAAACAAGAGCTTGCGTACCTCTTTGAATAGTCTGTTGGTATAAGAAATGCTAAAACATAATGTCCAGCAAGCCTTTCTAGTCTTGATTTTGCTGCATATTGACTCCAAGACCTAAGGAGCGTTTTTTAAGGAGCGAGGCCCACGGGGCACTGTTGCGTGCGTATTGCGCAAGAGACAGAGGCTAGAAGTCAGAAGCTTACTATGCGTAACCCATGATTAATTAGGTAAATATAAGTCTAATCCTGCATTGAATGTATTACCTGAAGGAGGTAGGCTAGGACATCTACTTTATATATAGGCCTATATATCAATCTAGAACTGGATTATCTATTTTGGAGGCAATTTGAATGGAGTTGATGGAGAGAAAGAATGACTATGAGAGGGCTCACGCCTGCACTGATTTAAAGCGATGATATTCAATAGTCTAGTGGTAGGCTGTTTTGAAAAAATATCGTTACAATTCAAAAATAAGGTGACCCCTGAAAGCCAGATGGAGATGGGTAAATTAGACGTGCATTCGGGTCTTTATAGTACTGTAGCATAGACTATGCTGCAGCAAATGCAGCCCTAACTGTCACGAGAAAAAAGTTACTATGATGAGATGATTTAGGTCTACATGCATTGTGAACTGCGCTCCATACTGAGATGGGAGGTCTATCCTACCCTGAGCGTTAATGATTCATCATGAAGAGGCCATAGAGAAGCTAGATATAGACATTGCATATAATTGAACAGTTCCATTTCACGCCATGCTGGTCATATAAATAATGTATTTTTTATCCTGGGAAAAGAGAGTGGTTTTGGGCAGTAAATCCCAGTAAATCTCGGTTACCGCCAATCAACTCTAACACACACGCACGCACGCACGCACGCACGCACGCACACACACACACACACACACACACACACACACACACACACACACACACACACTCACACTCACACTCACACTCACACTCACTATCACACAGATCAGAGCACATTGGGTAGCACACACTCTGCCCCTTTACCCATTCCCTACTACCCCTTTCTCTCTCACAGTAGTGATTTTATTCACCACCAGCATTCCATCACGCTGGACCATGTGACACTTCTTGTCCAATCTGTGGTCCTGAAGCTGAGAGTAGATGATTGATGGGAATGTAACATTGTAGTGTTTTAGTCTAATAAGGTTTTGACAGATTGTCTATATGGGTCTAGCCTGTGTGGACCGGTTTCGTCCAGTTCAGACTGACTTACCTTGACGTACTCATGCTGGATCTGCTCCAGTGTCTCCAGATTCAAAAACAGTTAGGCTTTTTGGAAAGAGAGACAGAAACAGTGAGCACAGACTTAGAACGTCCAACTCTCAGACTCTCCACAACTTCATACTTCCTCCTCCCCGTGTCTCTCTTGCCTCCCTTCCCCATCTCCTCCCTCATCAGCTCTTTCTCCCCCCTGTCTTACCAGTGATGGATTGCTGTTGATAGCTCTATGGCTTTGTACATGCAACAGAAGGCAGGGCTACTCCTGCGACTGTCCCTCTCCACAGTCACCTTGAACTCTCCCAGCTCTCAGTCCCCCTCTGACACTGTCACGAGAGAGTCATCAAAAACACACTGCTGCACCTCTGCGGAAATTTACACACAGAGCGTGCACACACACACACACACACACACACACACACACACACACACACACACACACATTTAAAGCAGCTATCAAGCAAACAGATTATCACATGACCAGCAGCCTATAAATAAATAGGTTATGTATAAATGGTTAGCTATCTTTTCACAGAGACACACAAACCCTTACTAACGTTTGCTAGATAGCAAGTAGCAAGCCTACTGGTACAGTAGTGTTACAATAGCATTGACTAGCTTTAAATGCTAGCTACATAATCTAGTTATGTGCACAGCCTCTAGGATAACGCACAGTTAAATACTGTATATACACTGCTCAAAATAATAAAGGGAACACTAAAATAACACATCCTAGATCTGAATGAATGAAATATTCTTATTAAATACTTTTTTCTTTACATAGTTGAATGTGCTGACAACAAAATCACACAAAAATTATCAATGGAAATCAAATTTCTCAACCCATGGAGGTCTGGATTTGGAGTCACACTCAAAATTTAAGTGGAAAACCACACTACAGGCTGATCCAACTTTGATGTAATGTCCTTAAAACAAGTACAAATGAGGCTCAGTAGTGTGTGTGGCCTCCACGTGCCTGTATGACCTCCCTACAACGCCTGGGCATGCTCCTGATGAGGTGGCGGATGGTCTCCTGATGGATCTCCTCCCAGACCTGGACTAAAGCATCCGCCAACTCCTGGACAGTCTGTGGTGCAACGTGGCGTTGGTGGATGGAGCGAGACATGATGTCCCAGATGTGCTCAATTGGATTCAGGTCTGGGGAAGGGGCGGTGCCAGCCATAGCATCAATGTCTTCTCTTCCAGGAACTGCTGACACACTCCAGCCACATGAGGTCTAGCATTGTCTTGCATTAGGAGGAACCCAGGGCCAACCGCACCAGCATATGGTCTCACAAGGGGTCTGAGGATCTCATCTCGGTACCTAATGGCAGTCAGGCTACCTCTGGCGAGCACATGGAGGGCTGTGCGGCCCCCCAAAGAAATGCCACCCACACCATGACTGACCCACCGCCAAACCGGTCATGCTGGAGGATGTTGCAGGCAGCAGAACGTTCTCCACGGCGTCTCCAGACTCTGTCACGTCTGTCACATGTGCTCAGTGTGAACCTGCTTTCATCTGTGAAGAGCACAGGGCGCAGTGGCGAATTTGCAAATCTTGGTGTTCTCTGGCAAATGCCAAACGTCCTGCACGGTGTTCGGCTTGTAAGCTCAACCCACCTGTGGACGTCGGCCCTCATACCACCCTCATGGAGTCTGTTTCTGACCGTTTGAGCAGACACATGCACATTTGTGGCCTGCTGGAGGTCATTTTGCAGGGCTCTGGCAGTGCTCCACCTGCTCCTCCTTGCACAAAGGCGGAGGTGGCGGTCCTTCTGCTGGGTTGTTGCCCCTCCTACGGCCTCCTCCACGTCTCCTGATGTACTGGCCTGTCTCCTGGTAGCGCCTCCATGCTCTGGACACTACGCTGACAGACACAGCAAACCTTCTTGCCACAGCTCGCATTGATGTGCCATCCTGGATGAGCTGCACTACCTGAGCCGCTTGTGTGGGTTGTAGACTCCGTCCTCAAATGCCTACCACTAGAGTGAAAGCACCGCCAGCATTCAAAAGTGACCAAAACATCAGCCAGGAAGCATAGGAACTGAGAAGTGGTCTGTGGTCACCACCTGCAGAACCACTCCTTTATTGGGGTTGTCTTGCTAATTGCCTATAATTTCCACCTGTTGTCTATTCCATTTGCACAACAGCATGTGAAATTTATTGTCAATCAGTGTTGCTTCCTAAGTGGACAGTTTGATTTCACAGAAATGTGATTGACTTGGAGTTACATTGTGTTGTTTAAGTGTTCCTTTTATTTTTTTGAGCAGTGTATATACACTACCTTTCAAAAGTTTGGGGTCACTTAGAAATGTCCTTGTTTTTGAAAGAAAAGCAACATTTTTGTCCATTAAAATTACATTAAATTGATCATAAATACAGTGTAGAAATTGTTAATGTTGTAAATGACTATTGTAGCTGGAAAAGTCAGATTATTTATGGAAAATCTAGAGGCCCATTATCAGCAACCATCATTCCTGTGTTCAAATGCACGTTGTGTTAGCTAATCCAAGTTTATAATTTTAAAGGCTAATTGATCATTAGAAAACCCTTTTTCAATTATGTTAGCACAGCTGAAAACTGTTGTTCTATTTAAAGAAGCAATACAACTGTTCTTCTTTAGACTAGCTGAGTATCTGTAGCATCAGCATTTGTGCGTTCGAATACAGGCTCAAAATGGCCAGAAACAAGGAACTTTCTTCTGAAACTCGTCAGTCTATTCTTGTTCTGAGAAATGGCTTTTCCATGCGAGAAATTGCCAAGAAACTGAAGATCACATACAACGCTGTGTGCTACTCCCTTCACAGAACAGCGCAAACTGTCTCTAACCAGAATAGAAAGAGGAGTGGGAGGCCCCGGTGCACAACTGAGCAAGAGGACAAGTACATTAGAGTGTCTAGATTGAGAAACAGATGCCTCACAAGTCCTCAACTGGCAGCTTCATTAAATAATACCCACAAAATATCAGTTTCAACGTCAACAGTGAAGAGGCAACTACGGGATGCTGGCCTTCTAGGCAGAGTTCTTCTGTCCAGTGTCTGTGTTCTTTTGACCATCTTAATATTTTATTTTTATTGGCCAGTCTTAGATATGGCTTTTTCTTGGCAACTCTGCCTAGAAGGCAAGCATCCCGGAGTCGCCTCCTCACTGTTGTCGTTGAGACTGGTGATTGAACTCCTTGGCCTGAATGCCAAGCATCACGTCTGGAGACATCATCATGCTGTGGGGATGTTTTTCAGCGCCAGGGACTGGGAGACTAGTCAGGATCGAGCCAAACATGAAGGGAGCAAAATACAGAGAGATCCTTGATGAAAACCTGCTCCAGAGCACTCAGGACCTCAGACTGGGGTGAAGGTTCACCTTCCAACAGGACAACGATTCTAAGCACACAGCCAAGACAATGTAGGAGTGGCTTCGGGACAAGTCTCTGAATGTCCTTGAGTGGCCCAGCCAGAGCCCAGACTTAAACCTGATCGAACATCTCTGGAGAGACCTGAAAATAGCTATGCAGCAACTCTCCCCATCCAACCTGACAGATCCTGAAAGGATCTGCAGAGAAGAATGGGAGAAACTCCCCAAATACAAGTATGCCAAGCTTGTAGCATCATACCCAAGAAGACTCGGGGCTGTAATCACTGCCAAAGGTGCTTCAACAAAGGGTCTGAATACTTATGTAAATGAAATACTTTACATAAGTATTCAGAAATCAAAAAAACGGATTTTGCTTTGTCATTATGGGTTATTGTGTGTAGATTGATGAGGGAAAAAACGAACTTAATTAAATTTAGAATAAGGCTGTAACCTAAAAAAAATTGGAAAATGTCAAGGGGTCTGAATACTTTCCGAATGCACTGTATACACGGAGTACCAGTACCAGATCAACGTGCAGCGGTACGAGGTTTTTGAGGTTGTTACTGTATGTACAGGAAGACAGGGTAAAGTGACTTGGCATCTGGATAGTTAATAATAAGAGTAAAATAAAGAACAAAGTAGTGATGTACTGGGCTGTCCGCATCACCCTCTGTAGTGCTTTGCGGTCAAGGGCGGTGCAATTGCCATACCAAGCGGTGATGGAGACATTCAAGATGCTCTTAATTGTTCATCTGTAGAACTTTTGGAGGATCTGAGGAACCAGGCCAAATCTTTTCAGCCTCCAGAGGGGGAAGAGGCTCTGCCGTGCCCTCTTCACGACTGTGCGGGTGTGTGTGGACCATGTTAAGTCCTTAGTGATGTGGACAACAAGGAACTTGAAGCTCTCGATCCACTCCACAACAGCCCGTCGATGTGGATGGGGGCGTGCTCTCCCTTTTTTCTCCTATAGTCCACGATCAGCTCCTTGGTCTTGCTGATGTTGAGGGAGAGGTTGTTGTCACATTTATATTATTGACTTTATTTGCTGCCTCTTGGGTTCCCCATGGGTCTGGGCCCTGGGGCTTCAGCCCCAGTAAGCCCCTGCATTTATCCAGCCCTGTGTAGTGTGGTAGGAGGTGAGAGTTGAAGCTTGGGAGAGAGATTGTAGGTGGGAGGTTGAATTGTGTTGTTTTATGGGATGTTAGGTCAAGCGAAACCCTTTGGCCCCAGTGAAGGGATGTGGGTTGGGAGTCAGGACGGGGCTGTGATGCACATCCACCTCTCATTAGGTGTGTTGATTACATCACAGCAGGAAGCTGGAGACCAACCAGCAGGATGTGGGGTATTGTTTTGCAACTAGTAATAGGTACAGAAGTGGGTTGGGATGGAGGTGTGTGTGTGTGTGCTTTTGTGTGTGTTGTGTGAGTGCACGTTCGTATTGGGGGAAGTGTTTACTCACAACTTTCCTGAAACCCACAACTTGTAGTCTCCAAACAAGTCTCAATCAGACATTGAAACGCTGGCATTGGCTTTTAGCTTTGAATGCTTATCAGCTCTAACAATGACATATTGTTTTGCGAAATCACAAAACTGATGTTTACTGTAAACCACATTTCTTTGAGCACTGGTGATAGTCGTCCTGGCGCTGCCTTGAACATTTTCTATGGTCTTGAGGAGATTGCTGAAGTACTGCCAGACAGTGCAGGATTAGTTTTTTCATCAGACCTTGATAAATGGGAGTGCATTTAAAAATAAAATAAATTATCTGGACTGTGTCAGCACCTGAATACAACACAGTACAATTAGACTGCATCTCGTTATGGGGTGAAAAGTTGAGTCTTGAAGTGTTATGTCTACAACTATTCAAACCACACCTACAACGACTTTATTAAAGGCCGACAATGTACCTGATTTCAATTGAGCAGGTGTACAATTGGTTTTAACTCTGTTTCTTGTGTGCAAGGTGAAAGAATGGTTTACACAGCTGATGAAAAGTTACAGAATACACTACAGTTGTACATCTCTGCATGTTCTAAACATTACCTCTCTCCTTTTTAAAACCCCAAAATAGCCTTGCAACTGGATGACCTACAAATGTTTTTGTGTATTTTCATGCTTGCTACTATCTGAAAGAGCATGTCGTCCTGATAATGACTGGACTGGAGCAGAGGTGAGCTGAGGTGGGTCTGGGCCTGTGAGGCTAATGTTCTGTGTCTGTATTACAGGTGGAGTACTGGGGCCATATCTGCAGCACCAGGCCTAGCTGTGATCCACTCTGACAGTCTCCCTTTAGGTGGGCAGAACCTCTCAGCACTCAGCACTCATTGGGATTTATAGCTTAGATTCAGGGATGGATGGGGGGGGGTTGGTGGTGGGGAGGGTGAGAGGGGACCAATGCTGTATGTACCCCTGCAGAGGGATGCTAGAACTGAGTATCCTGACAAAACACATGCACACATTCAAAATAACACACACCGTAATGCACGCACACACTCAAAATAACACACACTGTATTGCACGCACACACTCAAAATAACACACACCGTATTGCACGCATACACTCAAAATAATGCACACACTCAAAATAACACACACCGTATTGCACGCACAGACTCAAAATAACGCACACTTTATTGTATGCACACACTCAAAATAATGCACACACTCAAAATAATGCACACACTCAAAATAACACACATCGTATTGCACGGACACACTCAAAATAACACAACCACTCTGAAAAATACACATATACAATGTTACACACTCAGAAGAGAAGATATACACTCAACCCTCCTGTCTGCACACCCTGCTTACTTTGCAAATGGAGTGCTTTGGCATGGGCCCTTAGATCCTCAAAAAGTTATACAGCTGCACCATTGAGAGAATCTTGACTGGCTACATCTCCTCTTGATATGGCAACTGCTTGGCATCCGACCAGAAGGCACTACAAAGGGTAGTTTGTACAACCCAGTACATCACTGGGGCCGAGCTCCCTGCCATCCAGGACCTCTATACCAGGCAGTCAAAGGAAGGCCATAAAAATTGTCAAAGACTCCAGCCACCCAAGTCATAGACTGTTCTCTCTTCTACCACACAGCAAGTGGTACCAATACACCAAGTCTGGAACCAACAGGACCCTGAACAGCTTTTACCTCCAAGCCATAAGACTGCTAAATAGTTAACCAAATAGCTACCCAGGTTATCTGCATTGACCCCCTTGTGCACTAAAACTTTGAATCATCACATTAGCTGCTACTACTGCCTATTATCAATCCTGGTGCCTCGTCATTATCCCTACCTACAGTATACAGTACTTACATATTTACCTCAATTACCTCGTACGCATGCACATTGACTCTGTACAGGTACCCCGTGTATGTAGCCAAATAATCGTTACTCACTGTGTATTTGTTTCTTGTGTTATTAGTTTTCAAATTTTTATTTTATTTTGTATCTGCATTGTTGAGAAGGGCCCGTAAGTAAGCATTTCACTGTTTGTGTACACTTGTTGTTTACAAAGCATGTGAAAAATAACATTTGATTTGCCCTGGATTTTTTGCTACGAACCTAAAATTACCCAATTTTCATACATCTGCACCAGCGCTTTCAGAGCAGAGCTGCGCTTTGTCGAATAGCAATCAGCCACGCTTTGCCCTGTGACCATTAGTGGCTGTGATAGCTTTGTCTCCTCCATCCTCATATCTCCACGCCTCTAATGGTTAAATAGCTTTACACCCAGCCCTGCCACAGCACAGCTGAACACAGCATTATGTTATATCACTAGGCTAGCTCCCTACAGCAAATGTGTTCCAAGGGGCTAAACAGTCAGCCAGGTATTTCTCTCATTTCAATCTCCTTGTGTAATATGGAAGAGAGAGAGAGAGAGAGAGTGTGGTGAATGTATAATGTAAAACATGTTATCATTGCTATCGTCTGCACATTGAGACATTATTTAAACACGGCTAATTTACTGGTTCGAAGAGAATAGCAATCGGTACAGTTTCCATCTCTTTATTATCTGCTCAGCATTGCATGAGGAGTGAAGTTCAAGTAGTGAAAAAGAAGAAGACACACAAGAGTGGTCAAAGTAAATCAAGTAAACGACACATCAAGCTATGAAAGCTCTTGACATTGTAAAACGTGAATATACATTTTTTGTTTGTCCGTAAACCTCCCAGCCTTGCTTACATTGTAGATGATGTTTATAGACCACACACACGCACACACACACACACACACACACACACACACAACACACACACACACACACACACACACCACACACACACACACACACACCACACACACACACACACACACACAGCATCCCATCGCAGATGATCATGTCAGCAGACACCTTGTTTCCTGCTTAAAATGTATCACTTTGTAATGGCAGTCATGAACTTAACCCTAAAGTCAACATATAGGCTAACATACCATTCATGCTGTTCTACATGTGATATCAAATGATAATAACAGTTGATGATGGTGATGGATAATTACTCTTATTTTATTAATCACCTTCCATTATAACATGTAGCTGGGCTGTAATATTTTTTATGTGGATAGGAGGTGAATCAGGTTTGGAAATAGAAAATAACCAAACAGGTAATTCTAGCCACCTGCAGTATCCCCACTGCTGTTCCTTATCCAAATAAACTCAGACTCTCTCTCTCTCTCTCCCTCTCTTCTCTCTCTCTCTCTCCTCTCTCTCCCTCTCCCTCTCCCTCTCCCTCTCCTCCTCTCTCTCTCTCTCCTCTCTCCCTCTCTTTCGCTTAGTTTGACGATAGGTTGGTCTTAGGAGTGATGTCACCCACTTCACTCCCGCATGCACACAAATTCCACTAGCAGTGCGTGTCTCGCAGTGCGCGCTGCCTCTTGTGCGTAACTGGCGACACAAGGCTTAAAACAAAAAACATACAGCACTGCGCACGGGAAAGACCGAGAGATAACAGAAACAAAATGTTGCTAATGCTCCTGGAACGTCACCCTAACATGGAGACTTACTTATCTGGTTTCCGGACTTTATAGTGGCAACAACTTACTGGATACGTTGTGACCACGGAGCGAGCTGGGCTTGTGTCGCCAACATTTTGCGGACCCTCTATGAAACTGAAGATGAGAGCAGCTCGCCAAGACGCAATGGGACCTCGGGTATTTTACCAATGTGCTCTATATCTGTTCACTGATCACACAACCTAACGCACAGCGCGTCTCCACCGATTACATTCTCTAGGACTAATGACATGATCAACACTTGAATGCTTCCAAATTAAGCGTTTTGGAGCGGAAAGGCACACACTAAAAATTAACCAAGAGAAGATGCGTTCAGGATGGATGTAGCCAAGTTTACCACCGTTACCAATACCTCACAGGATACCAACACCTCGAGCGCCCCAAGACCTCTCCCGCAAACGGAGGTGGGCTCCGCGCTCATAATCCTTGTGGTCACCGTGATCATTCTGGTCACCATCGTCGGTAACGCGCTGGTCATCGTGGCCGTGCTCACCAGCCGGGCTCTGCGCGCCCCCCAGAACCTTTTCCTGGTGTCCCTGGCGTGTGCAGACATCCTCGTGGCGACACTGGTCATCCCGTTCTCCCTTGCCAATGAGGTCATGGGTTACTGGTACTTTGGGAGCACCTGGTGCGCCTTTTATCTGGCACTGGACGTCCTCTTCTGCACCTCCTCCATAGTCCACCTGTGCGCCATCAGTCTGGACCGCTACTGGTCAGTCACCAAGGCCGTGAGCTACAACCTGAAGCGGACCCCCAAGCGAATCAAGTCCATGATAGCCGTGGTGTGGGTCATCTCCGCCGTCATCTCCTTCCCACCTCTCATCATGACCAAGCACGACGAGCATGAGTGTCTGTTAAACAACGAGACCTGGTACATCCTATCTTCTTGCCTCGTGTCCTTCTTCGCCCCGGGCCTCATCATGATCCTGGTGTACTGTAAGATCTATAAAGTGGCCAAGCAGCGCTCCTCCACTGTGTTCGTGGCTAAGAACGGCCTGGAGAGGCAGCCCTCTCAGTCGGAGACGTGCTTCGTGAGGAAGGAGCGGATGGAGATGGAGAGCCCCAGTAGCCAGAGCTCCGAGGACCACCACAGGCAGGAGGAGCTGGATTATATCGACTTAGAGGAGAGCTGCTGTGCGTCGGACAACAAACCACGGAACCACCGATTCTCCAAGCGTAGGAAGGTGGAGGTCTCGGACTGCTGCCCGCGACAGAGCTGCCGCCTCTCCTGGGCCTCAGCGCGCGCCTCACAGCTCTTCCAAGACCCCCAAAACGCTACCAACGCGACCCTGGTGGCCCAGCGACATCACCTCGCGGCCCATCGGCATCACCTCGCTGCGGCTGCGTCCAAGACCAAAGTGGCCCAGATGCGCGAGAAGCGCTTCACGTTCGTGCTGGCCGTGGTGATGGGGGTGTTCGTGCTCTGCTGGTTCCCTTTCTTTTTCACATACAGCCTGCACGCGATCTGCAGGGAGAGCTGCTACATACCCGGCGCGCTCTTCAACGCCTTCTTCTGGATTGGCTACTGTAACAGCTCAGTGAACCCTATCATATATACCATTTTCAACAGGGATTTCCGTAAAGCCTTTAAGAAAATCGTATGCCGGACTTCAAAACGCACTAATACCACTTGAAAAGAAGGGTCACTTTGAAGCTGTGACTGACTGACTGTGCGTCACTGCTCATCGAAACAGACGTCAGTTCTTCACCCAAGCACGCATCCCTGCACCTCTGAATGACTATATCCGTTCCAAAAGGAACGTTTTTATTTATTAATAATAATAATAATAATATGATATCAAAATATCTCGTGTTGTGCGCTAATGTGTGAATATTAGAAACAATGTACAGAGGAAATAGGATATATTAAACAAAAGCTAAATAGAGTATTGTCATTGATGATTTAATATGGCTCTACTGAATCATATTGACCCCTGCTTTCAAACTTAGGAATTCATTTAATATTCAGTGAGGTCCCTCGTATATTTAGGCCACAGCATAATAATTCCAGCGCCTTTTTACGACCCGTTCTTTTCTGCACTTTCATTAATCTTTCATGTCCCATAAAGATATGAAAAAAAATGTAGTTCAGAGGTAAAGTGAAGTCATAACTCCGATTTCAAGGCTGATGGAGCTGTGTGTGTGGCACTGGGAGGTTTAAGTTTTTCCCAAAAATATTCATCAAACTGTCATCTATAAGATATGAGACTGAGTTGACGTACATTTTTTTTTTTTACTTTGACTTTTTCAAAGAATCTCAAAACGCATAAAAAGTAAAAATAACAAAACAAAAAGTTGAAATGATAGAGATTGAAAGTGTCCGTCGGCTTCGGATGAAGTTGAGGCAGTTTGGACCGGAAAGGCAGTGTAGATTCACACTGTACACGGTTGTAGTATCTACTTAGGCATTTCTTTCATGAGTAGCCAAACTAATTAGGAATGACAGAAATTGCTTGGTCGAGTTTAATAGAGATGTGTCAAAATGTCATTCACTTTGAGTCGTTTTTAATCCATTCTTATCGAAAACGGTATCCGATTATGACTGATGTCAGGTGGGTTGATGACGCAGATCTCTTTGTGTGGGCTTCGGGTCTCCCTCCGCTGAACCCCTAAATAAATACATGCGCTGTTGTCCGTGGTGCTGAAACGCACTACGCTGATGGCACTTTGCTGTGACGCGAATGGCATATTCAATGGTTTGCAAAACCATATATGAACTGTTATTAATCAGACAAATATAGTGATATGGGAATATATCTCATGATATTGTGCCTCATTTAGACACTGTATGTAAGCAGATAGATCGATCACGCGTTGCGCTTTTGCTAAAATGAATGTATCCTCATAAGTGATGAGAAATGAAGATTGGGAGAAATTGCCTATGGTATGAGCCACCTTTATAGCATAAACACAATCTAATATGATTTATGCTGCAATTATTTTAATCTTCAGCCAAAGAAGAAGCTATTGGCCAGAAGATTAAAAACAGACCTTGAAATCATTACTCAGACATTCTTGAGTGTGCTCCATGTTTTAACATTTGGAAATAGAAAACTGGTGTCACTACAAGTGTGTCACTACATGCTCCATAATAGTGTGTGTGTGTGTGTGTCACAGGCGGCTGGTGGCACCTTCATTGGGGAGGACAGGCTAGAACGGCGTGTACTTAGCGGTGTAAAACACATCAAACACATAGTTTGATACCAATCCATTCACTTCCATTTCAAGCCATTAATATTAGCCATCCTCCTTCTACCAGCCTCACCATGTGTGTGTGTGTGTGTGAGAGAGAGAGAGAGAGAGAGAGAGAGAGAGAGACAGAGAGAGAGAGAGAGAGAGAGACGAGAGAGAGAGAGAGAGAGAGAGAGAGAGAGGAGAGAGAGAGAGAGAGAGAGAGAGAGAGAGAGAGAGAGAGAGAGAGAGAGAGAGAGAGGGAGAGAGACAAAGAGAGAGAGGGAGAGAGAGAGAGAGAGAGAGAGAGAGAGAGAGAGAGAGAGAGAGAGAGACAAAGAGAGAGACAAAGAGAGAGACAAAGAGAGAGACAAAGAGAGAGACAAAGAGAGAGAGGGAGAGGAAAAGATTGAAAACAACGACTACCTCTGTGTGTATGTTGTCTACTGCTACCTCCGTGAACGTCTTCAGCTTTGTGGTCTGCCAGGCCTCCGGTGAAATGGAGCCAGTATTTGTTCAATAATGGAGTCACGTCGTTACCCAAGCTTTGCTCTCTAATCCTCTTTGTTCCGTTTGATATTGCAGTATTATGCTAGGTCTAATTTAAACAGTAGGCTGAATGCTTTGAATTCCAACTCTTTATTTACTGTATCTACATTTTTTAAACCAACAAAGCCTCAGACTTTTCTACCATGACAAATACATCCACAATTGGCCATATTAAAGACAGGAGCGACATGAGAGTGATTCAGGGATGTCAAAGAAGACATGTGCGTTAGATCTCTAGATGTGTTGGATGTGGAGACTGACAATGGATGTTGTCATGGGTACGTCATATACTGTAGAGCTGCTGGGTGAAGGGTTAAGCAGAAGGTGATGTGGAGACTGACAAATTACATTATGAGGAAATATGGGCTAGCGACTCTAAGGCTGTGGTTTTCATACCCAGAGAAGCCACACACTTATCATGTAGGATAGATGTAAATGTTGCTTTGGACCTTTGTTCTATACATAGCCAATCAGAACATGTTACACTTGAACTGGGTCATGTCTCATGTTGGGTCGTTCAAGACATACAGGGGATGTAAATTCAAATACAGTATTATAGAGAATAGGGTGATATAGGGATACTAGTGCATGAGAAAAACAGAATGTGGTCAGGGAGAGGGAAGCCACCTTGGTTCTATTGTCTGAGCCCCTGGCAGGGGGTGAGAAATAAATACACTATTTATATCCACTGAAGAATGTCTTCAAAGTTCCTATGCCATCAGACGTATTGGCATGGTGCCAAACACACTAAACTGGACCAAGAGTATTTAACAGTCCAGTGGCTGAGAAAAATAAGAAATCAAACAAGGCATCATTCGGTTCCCCTGGGCTTTACTGAAGTAGAGATGCTTTAACAAGTTGTTTGGGTTTATTCAGGAGGTGGTTGTAAGGGGAGGGAGTGATCAGGCACTCTTTTTATGTCTATTTTATCTCTAAGGGAGATGGTTTGAAGAGTGATGCATATTATTTATAAACAGAAATAGAGATTGCATGAGATATGTAGGACTGATTTGACGACGGAGACTATATATTTAGCTCAAACACATCTGCTATTGGTGGAATTCATTCAAATGTTTCACATAAATAGATTTTTCCCCCAGGTATAACTCTTCACTTTTGACCTAAGAATGAATCATCATCAGCTTCATTCCAAAACAACTATTTTCAAACCAGCAAGGTCACAGTTCTCTAAATGTGTTATTGGTGTGTAATGTAATTTATCAATGGATATATACTCTATGTAGCATATATAGTGACTTCAGAAATTATTCACACTCCTTAATTTCCCCCACATTTTGTTGTGTTACAGCCTGGCCTGTACACAATACCCCATAATGTCAAAGTGCAATTATGTTTTTAGAAATGTTGACAAATGTATAAAAAATGTGGAGCTGAAATGTCTTGAGTTAATAAGTATTCAATAGGTATTCTACCCCTTTATACGGCAAGCCTAAATAAGTTACGGAGGAAAAATGTGCTTAATAAGTTGCATGGACTCACTCCGTATACACTAATAGTGTTTAACATGATTTTTGAATGACTACCTCATCTTCGTACCCCACACATACATTTATCTGTAAGGTCCCTCAGTTGAGCAGTGCATTTCAAACACATATTCAACCATAAAGACCAGGGAGGTTTTCCAATGCCTCACAAAGAAGGGTACCTATTGGTAGATGGGTAAAAAATAAATAAAGCAAACGCTGCATATCCCTTTGAGCCTGGTGAAGTTATTACACTTTGGATGGTGTATCAATACACCCAGTCACTACAAAGTACACAGGTGTCCTTCATAACTCAGTTACCGGAGAGGAAGGACACTGCTCAGGGATTTCACCATGTGGTCAATGGTGACATTAAAACAGTTACAGAGTTTAATGTCTGTGATAAGAGAAAACTGAGGATGGATCAACAGCATTGTAGTTACTCCATAATACTAACCTAATTGCCAGAGCAAAAAGAAGGAAGCCTGTACAGAATAAAAAATATTCTAAAAGATGCATCCTATTTGCAACACAGCATTTAAGTAATACTGCAAAGAAATGTGGCAAAGCAATTAACTTTTTGTCCTGAATACAAAGTCTTAATGGAGCAAATCCAATACAACACATTACTGAGCACGACTCTCCATACTTTCAAGCATAGTGGTGGCTGCATCATGTTATGGGTATGCTTGTAATCGTTAAGGACTGGGGAGTTTTTCAGAATAAAAAAGAAACGGAATGGAGTTAAGCACAGGCAAAATCCTACAGGAAAACCTTGTTCAGTCTGCATTCCAACAGACACTGGGAGATGAATTTACCTTCAGCAGGACAATAACCTAAAACATAAGGCCAAATCCATACTGGAGTTGCTTACCAAGGAGACAGTGAATGTTCCTGAATAGCCAAGTTATAGTTTTGACTTACTAATTCTACTTGAAAATCTTTGGCAAGACCTGAAAATAACCAATTTGACAGAGCTTGAAGAATTTTGAAAAGAATAATGGGCAAATGTTGCACAATCCAGGTGAGGAAAGCTCTTACAGACTTACCCAGAAATACTCACAGCTGTACTCACTGCCAAAGGTGCTTCCACAAAGTATTGACTTAGGGATGTGAATACTTATGTACATGAGATATTTCCGTTTTTCATTTTCAAAAGAATTTGTTAAACTTTCTACAAACATGTTTTCACTATGTCATTATGGAGTATTGTGTGTAGATGGGTGAGAAGAAAACAACAATTTATCCATTTTGAATTCAGGCTGTAACAACAAAGTGTTCAATAAGTCAAAGGGTATGAATACTTTTTGAAGGCACTCTACATTATACATGCCTTCGTCACCTTTCTAGGTGTCAAGAATGTGAAACAATAATCACGCACTTACAGGATATGTTATTTGTTTTGTGATAACAATGTGCTGTTTTCGATTACGATTGGACGAGACGTAAAACTCCCCTGTCAAATGTTGCTACCCAATTCAATTATCTATCTAATCAACTGCTCCATTGAGGCAAACATGGAACACAACGCTGTTTAATTAGCAGTGCTGTTTCTCCGTGTCCTGATCCATGTGTAATCTCTATGGGCCTCTTCTCTTCTCATGCTACACTAACACTCCCCAGAACCCTGTCTCAATGCCCAAACCACCCACTGGGCAAAAACCGGTTCAATCAACATTGTTTCCATGTCATTTCAACCCCCCCCAAAAAACCTATGTGATGACGTTGACACAACGTGGAAAACTAATTAGATTTGCAAAAAGTCATCAACATAAGTCTTTTTTTCACCCAACTTTTAACCTACTGTAAATCCAATGGCATGGTAAAATGTTTTATGTAATAGCCCAAACAGAGAACAATTTGCATCCCTAGGCGGTAGATATACTAGGTCGAGGCTAATGTTACAGTCAGAAGATCAAGGGTATGTAAGCCCCGCATGAGTGGGTGTGTGGCCATCAACTTTCTCGAGGGCCACTTCAGCTGCATGGAACAGCCTCTTATGTCCTCATATTCTCCGTTTTAAATAAAGCCACAGGGAGAATGGTCCAGGAAGAGAAGAGCTACATTGACGCCTGACCTCTCCCCTCCCATAGTACATAACGAGAGCTCCAGGCTTACGTGACCAGGACGGATGGGACCAAAACAAGGAAATCAAGGAAGCGTGAACTGCCCGTTTTTAAAGGAGAGGAAGGGATCAATCTGACGGTTTGAAGTTTCCGAGAAAGAGCTGCGAGGCGAGGGGTTGTTTAGGTCGACAGGATGAGCAAGGCTATTTGCTTCGCAGGCACAACAGACCCGGCACGGGGAAAGGTTACAAATGTTTCAAGATGGGGTGGAGGAGGAAAGTAAGGGTCTCCTTTGAAGACCAGAGAGAGAACGAGAGTAGCCTGGTTCTTACACCTGTTATGTTGTTATTGTTTCTGACACAATGGGAACACACAGGTAATTGCTTTTCTTCAATTGTTTTTAACAAGATAAGGCTGGAAGCGTACAAGGCCAGTCGATTCGTCAATCCCAGGACCTTTGTGTCTGCAGAAAGTGACACATGGCAGATTGTCACTAAATCAGCTGATGTCAGGGAAAGAGAGAGGGAGCAGATCACATAAGGCAGTGTCTGTCCCAGTGTAACTCAACCTGTTAGTGGTTGGTGACCTACAGCTAATACAACACTGGGCCCAGGAGCAGCTAACACTTAATACTGTTATCTGCAGGGGATCACTGGAGAGACTGCTATAGGGGAACTACAGGTAATACAATACCGGACCTGCTAACACTATAGCTACCCACCTTCTATTGGAACCTGGGAAATTACAGGAGAGGCAGCTATAGGGGAACACAGGATGAAGAACTGGTCCTAGAGAGCTAACTCTATACAGTTTCCTGGGAAAGTACAGGGTCCTAGAGGGATCAGCACTTCCCTTTAAGTAAAACAGAATTAACAATACTAACCACACCAGGATTTGCAAGAATATCATATCAAATTAAATGACAATTTATTTAAAGTGCATTTAACACGTCTCAATACACTTTACAAAATAAAAATGATCATAAAAATAGAACAGGTCTTTCAACATTACTTGGAGAGAACACAGGACCCAACCAGGTATAACTTCTGACACTGAGTAACAGCTGAGATTTACATTGAAAAAGGCTCTAGCTAACACTGTACAAAGCTGACTAACGGCGGGGGTGACGACAGTACAGTCTCCTAGAATGTGACTAATACCAGACAGACAGTTGTTTCCTCATTTACGTGTCTTTATCAATGTGAATACAGCAGAGGAGCGACTGTAATTTGCCTCCATGTGGCTTCTCTCTGCTACAGAGTGTTTAGCGTAATGTTGAAACATCAGTCAGTGATAATACTGTAGATGCTACTGACAGGCCTGTTGCGTATCCTCCCACTTCTAATAGGAGTCCATGGTGGGGAAGTGAACTAGAGTCTTTACAGGAGTAGGAGAGAGAGATTTACTGTGCGTCAGTTTAGATACCATTCAAATCATATCGCCTTTTCAAGCCCATGCAGACGTCTGTGCAGGCCGGAGATTTAAAAAGGGCCTTTTCTGTGCCGATCGCCAAATCCCATGTCTGTCCTTTTTGCTCTGGGCCTTCTGTTGCTGAGAATGGTGGCGTCAGCTGTTTCTTAAAAATGTAAGTTGTTTATCTCCAAATTAAATATGTACATCCCAGGAGATGCAGTGTCTGTTTGGGCGCCCATGCGTGCGTGTGTGTGTGTGTGTGTGTGTGTGCTCACGTGCATACATGCCTGCGTGTTGCAGGTTGGCATTTGTTGTCATGAATCTTGCCTTGGAGGCAGAACTGAGCGATTTACACTAGATTGGCCAGCTGCAAAGTCAACATTGGCTATATTGTAAAGATTCATGAAAATGTATTAGAGTTAGCAGTGTGGTTAAGTTAGAGTTAAAGTTAGGGTTTGGGTTAGGTTTAAAATCAAATTGTATGACTTTTTGGATGTGCCAGCTAGTGACTACTCTGCAGAGCTGCCTCGAGTACATGAGTCATCCCAATAAATGCCAACCTGTGTGTGTGTGTGTGTGTTCCTGAGTTGATGCGTACTGTATGTGTGTCCAGGTTCATATATACAAGTATCTCTAAGCGTGTGTTTGTTTCCAGGCACGTGTGTGGGTTAACTAGCTAAATCTGTTCATTCGTGACGCGGCCCGTCTACTGTGCCAGGGTACTTTGGATTGGGATTAATAAACTATTTGCTGTGTGCGCTCTCTCTCTTCTCTCTCTCTCTCTCTCTCTCTCTCTCTCTCTCTCTCTCTCTCTCTCTCTCTTGTCTCTCTCTTCTCTCTCTCTCTCTCTCTTCTCTCTCTCTCTCTCTCTTCTCTCTCTCCTCTCTCTTCTCCCCCTTTCTCTCTCTCTCTCTCTCTCTCTCTCTTCTCTCTTCTCTCCTCTCTCTCTCTCTCTCTCTCTCTCCTCCTCTCTCGTCTCTCTCTCTCCTCTTCTCTCTCTCTCTCTCTCTCTCTTCTCTCTTCTCTCTCTCTCCTTCTCTCTCTCTCTCTCTCTCTCTCCTCCCACGCATGTAGAACTCAAACTGCACTGTCATTTCTCAACCTAGACTACTATCATAAATCAAATCAAACTTTATTTATCACATGCGCAGAACACAACAGGTGTAGACCTTACCGTGAAATGCTCACTTACAAGCCCTTAATCAACAGTGCAGTTCAATAAGAGTTTTAAGAAAGTATTTACCAAATAAGCAAAAGTCAAAAATAATTAAAAGGGGTAGGGGGGGGTGGGTAAGGAGCCTTTTGGTCCTAGACTTGGTGCTCTGGTACTGCTTGCAATGCGGTAGCAGAGAAAACAGTCTATGAATTGGGTGACTGGAGTCTCTCAGCAATTTTATGGGCTTTCCTCTGACATCGCCTATTATATACTGTAGTTCCTAGATGGCAGGAAGCTTGGACCCAGTGATGTACTGGGCCGTACGCACTACCCTGTGTAGAGCCTTATGGTAATAAACGTGAATATCTAGATGCGAGCAAGACATCTTATTTCTACTCCCTGTCTCATAAAGTGAACATGCATTTACTTTTATCTCAACCAACAAGGTTATTTAATATTTTTGTTTTTATATTTGTTTTTATTTCTATTCGTTTTTTCCATTTTTATTTGAAATACAGTTTAGTTTCAGTTAGATTTCAGACCTGATTTGCTCCTTTTTATTGAGTTGTAGTTGTATAAAAATGTAATTTCTATATGATTTAGTTTCAGTTTTAGTGTCAGTGACAGATAGCATGGGTGGGAGGCTAGGAACCATTATTGTTGAATATTTTCTTTCATGTTTTTTAGGGATGTCACTTCTTTTAACTGGAGGGCAAGTCATAGGTTAGGGTCAGGTCATGAGTTAGTTTAGGTTTAAATTATAACGGCAATTTCAATGTAATTTGGATTTAAAAGGAATAGTGCCAAGACTCTCTCTTGCTAATGTTTATACCAATCCAATGCTTTTGAACTGTAGTTGTACATGTAAGAATAATCAAGTTAACCACCAATTACATTTTTTCAGTTTGCTAGTGATAGCTAGTGATAATGATGCACAAGCTAGGCCTATTTGAAGCATTGCCATCTCCTGGCCGCATTTACCCCCCAGGTTCAGTAACTTAAAAACCACCCCATTGAAAACCCCATTAGATTTTTACCCCAAATTTAGGTGGAAAAAACTCCAACTGAACATAATTCACAATTCATGGAATTGCCTGATATTATGACTGGAGTCATTAATGTAGGCTTCTGTTGCTTCTTTACTGCATCCTCCGCCGCCGCCTCCTCCTCCCCCTCCCCCTCCTCCTCCTCCTCCTCCAAAAATTCCTAAATCCTCCTCCTCGCATCTACGTCTCTTCCTCCCCTCCGCCTCTTCCTCCTCCTTTGCTTGCCTCCTTCACGGCCCCCTCCCCCTTTTCCTCCTGCACCTCTCCTTT
>NC_036845.1:28551972-28613126 GCF_002910315.2 Salvelinus sp. IW2-2015
CCCCCCTCCTCCCTGCTCATTATAAAATATATCAGTACAGGAGGTCATGGCATCCACACACCTTAGAAAATTACTGCTCTGTGTTATCTGTCCTTTGCTCATCAATATAAAGTTATGGGGTTCACCGGTATGCTTCAATGGGCATCATAACTCACATAGACAACCTAACCATATGATTGGTATCTGTATTGTATCTGCTCAACCTCCAGACCCAGCAGTTATACAACAGCTTGTATTTTGTCATACAGCCATTCGAACGACCACATACTGAGAAAGACGTGAGAAACAGCATTGCAGCTTTTTAAGTTGTGAGCAATGAGCATCCATTTCAAGCAGCAGTGAAGGCAGCTCACAATCTGTTGTGTTTCTTTGCTCTTTACTAAACATGTAGAAATAACAGCCTGTGTATCCTTTAATATTCTGCAAACAATATTGTTTTCAGAAAGAACGGGATATAGAGCCGTGGCTACCAAACCTTTAAAGCTCACGTGAGCCACTTAAAGTACGTGCATGTTTGTTTGTTACCCATGACTACATTTCTCACCAAAACTCAGGCTTTACCCATGACTCAGGAAGAACTAAAAGCAGCCTACCAACATTCAGGAAACACTGATAGAGATGCAGTTGAATACATAGTAAAAAAATAATTACACATTGTCATTTAGACATGGAGTCTGCTGGCCCAGAAAGAGGAGGGAGACGTGGGAGACATGAGGGAGTTTCTCCATCTCTGACCTTGACCAGACCCACCTACAGAGGAGAGGAAGCTGAGGAAAGGAGGGGCTCCTTTTTTTCCTACAAGGCTGATAGCCCAGTAGAGATTGGGCTATTGTGGCCATTGTTTTCTACTTTACCCTCCCTCTAGGATGAATTTATCATCATCAGCGTGGACAGGCTTCTGTTACAGTTTACATTGTTTCAAAACAATGCCAGTCGCGCCTCAAAATGGTGGAACAGCGCAGGGAAACAGAGCAGATCTGATTGTGCTGCCGTTAGAACACATGCTCTCTCAGGGTTCTAGAATGATGGTTGATAAATGGCACCGGTCAGTGGGGTAATTCACATGACAATCATCATCCCATGATGGCACGGTTCTCATCAGTCCCCACAATCTGACCGACAATAAAAAACCAACCAGCCACTGAGACCTACAAGTTGTTCCGTTTCCATCCAGACTTATTTCCAGACTAATTTTTCTAGCTTTCTTTTTGGACTCCCAAATATTTTAATCCCCAGAAGTAGACTTTGCGGTCAACGCTCCCAGCCACTAATGCTTTAGTTTAGAGGTTTGTGGTGGACAGAGAGACTGCATCCCAGACCAGGCTCTCAAGGACACCAGGAAGTTATAAATCAAACAGTGGTGATTGAGGGAGATTGAACAGCTTGGGACTGAACAGCTGTGTGGGACAGCAGCTTTACATATGTAACGGGGATCACTGCTATTCCTCTGTGGCAACAAAACAAACAGATAAATTAAACAGATCAGATGATGCCGTAAGTACAGGGGCAGGTTACGATGGCCCCCCCCCCAGAGGCAACTAAACAAAGCAGGGAGAACTCTAGGGGGATGGGTTTATTTACCTGACCCTTGACCCCTGTGGACACACACGCACACGCACACACACACACCAACCACACACACACACACACACACACACACACACACACACACACACACACACACACACACACACACACACACACACACACACACACACACTTCCCATATATTAAACCCTTTTCAACAAAAGGATGTATAGACTCAGTAGCTTTGAAGGTCATTTCACTGTACTATCACTGGAAAGGAAAACTAGCGTTCCAAAAGGGGTTGGTTCGGTTTTGGTTTCTATTATTTAAAAAATTATCACCGTTTTCGGTTTAGAATTATTTATTTTTTACATTAAATGCACTATGCATTATGTGTGTTGAATGCTCTAGTAACACAGAATAAACCAAGTAAATAAAAGTCCCATGATGGTAGTGACTGCCCATTACTGCTTATGACTTATTAACCATCATTTATTCACATTACTTGTATTCAATATTGTATTTGTTGTGTCTATTAAATTCGTTTTTTTTGGATGACTTTATTATTTCATTCCAAGTCATCATCTCATCTCTATAGAGTTGCTGCCTTTTCTGTCTGTTCACTATTTTAGTAGTTCTTCAAAGTAAATAAGGCATACATTCATGACTGCTGAATACCAACTATCAGTCACTTAGGTCATGCATTTTCAGGTTGAGTTACCTCGCCAAGCGACCGCTCTCTATCCCTCTCGATAAAGCATTCTTCTGTCAGTCTCCGAGACCGGACAACTAGGCGCGCAATGGATTTTGGTAACTGTAGTTAATTACCAGTATTAACATTCAGTTAATCGCTCAGCACTAACCCTTATACAAAATGAATTACTCAGGTCAACTATCTGAAGGTGGGAGTTCGTCCCCAGTCCCAACAAGCACCACTTCACCACTTTCTCTTCCTCTAATTGGCTGAATAAACTTTTATTTTATAACCACATGGTGTTTTGGGATCATGACAGGGAATTCCCAGAGGACCGAACAGAAAATCCATCCAACAATAGAGTGGAAATGACATTACAGTGCACCGTCGTGCCATTTAGTCTTGACACAGAGAGGGCGCCGGTGGGGGTGGTGGTGTTATCGAGCATTGGGCCTCCTCCGTCTCTCCTCTGCATGATTTCCTCTAAACCACTTAGAGGGCTCCTCGTCTTCTCTTCGCTCACCTTTTCTCTTCTTCACCTCCCTGGTTTCTTATTCATCTGCGCAACACCACCAAGTTCAGTCCTAGCGTTAACAGTTTCACATGTGATCCTAAATGCATACAGTAGCACATATGGGGTTGGCTAATGAGCCATCGAGGATGTTTGTTAATAAGCCTTATAGGACATAGTCTTATATGGCTAATTATGCCAATAATGTATTGGGCTGATGTCAGAGGGTATTAGTGTGCAACCACGGAGGACCAATTAGAAGTTCCCAAACCACTATTATTAGGCAGGGGGAATGTCTGCTGGTCTTCTTTATAGAAAACCTCCAGATAGGGTTACTCTCTACTTTATGTGTAAGGGTTGTGACCTGTGTGGGGTTGTGACCTGTGTGGGGTTGTGACCTGTGTGGGGTTGTGACCTGTGTGGGGTTGTGACCTGTGTGGGGTTGGTGACCTGTGTGGGGTTGTGACCTGTGTNTGACCTGTGTGGGGTTGTGACCTGTGTGGGGTTGTGACCTGTTTGGGGTTGTGACCTGTGTGGGGTTGTGACCTGTGTGCGGTTGTGACCTGTTTGGGGTTGTGACCTGTGTGGGATTGTGACCTGTGTGTGTTACCCTACACAGAACGCAGAACATGTAGAGGCGTCTATCTTCCTAAATAGTAATTGGTTATAATCTTTATTACAGTGTTACAGACCCAGTCAGCTCTTTGCTTACATGAGTTTTAAATTAATTAACTTATTCTTAAAAAATATATATCTATTAAGCTTAAGTTTACAGCACAACAATTCATTATAGAGGTAAGTGGAAACATCGTTATCAACTTTATCATTATTATTGTCCGCATCCCTTACCTATTCCCCAACTACCTTGAGTCAGTATGTGTGATCTCCGACAGCAGCAGGGTCTGGGTCGCTGAGTGTCCACTGTGAGAGTCACAATACTATGCGTCTATGGTACGTGTAGTCAACTAGTAAAATGATTTCTTATTATTATTATTTAGGTTCTGGTCTTCTGACATACAAAAGGGTATACAACAAACCAGATAACTATACAATTAAGCACAAAAAATAAAAATTACAAATAATTCATGTATGTTTCTGTAATGTGAGCTCGTGTGTTGCAAGACTCCCAGTAGATACATAAGAAACATGCGAGCAGTCCCTTACATTCTCCTCTCCCACTAATCAAGACAGAGCGAATGTAAACAGAGACCTTTAGGGACCATACATCATCCCTATGGGATCCCACTGATAAACACATGGAAGGGATATACTATTTGTGTTAGGTCATGCTGGATGGGCTAGCTTACGTCTCGTCATGTGCAGTGTCACTGTACCACACTCCATCTCCTTATGGGGGTCTCTGTTACAGTGAGAGGGTCCAGAGGAGCAGTGTACTCCAGCCTGATGAATGGGACGTTGTGGAGAGCTGGAGGCATAAAGTACAGCCTTATAGGAGTCTTCTCTCTAATAGCAGCAGTATCTCAGAGTCTCTGTGATAAGGGCCTCTCAGATTTGAACTTGGCTTGAAGGTCCTTCAAACATCCGTGTGTATGGGGTCTGGAATACTCCTTAGTCAGTGAGAGAATTATAAAATGTTTTTATTTTATTTATTTATTTAACCTTTATTTAACCAGGTAGGCAAATTGAGAACACGTTCTCATTTACAATTGCGACCTGGCCAAGATAAAGCAAAGCAGTTCGACACATACAACAACACATAGTTACACATGGAGTAAAACAAACATATAGTCAAAGATACAGTGAAAAAAATAAGTCTATATACAATGTGAGCAAGTGAGGTGAGATAAGGGAGGTGAAGGCAAACAAATATATGTATAAATAAATAAAAATATAAAAAGGCCATGGTGGCGAAGTAAATACAACACAGCAAGTAAAATAAAAACTAAAAACACTGGAATGGTTGGTTTGCAGTGGAAGAAAGCGCAAAGTAGAGACAGAAATAATGGGGTGCAAAGGAGCAAAATAAATAAATAAATACAGTAGGTAAAGAGGTAGTTGTTTGGGCTAAATTATAGATGGGCTATGTACAGTGCCAGTATTAAGCTGCTCTACAGTGTGCTTAAAGCTAGTGAGGGAGATAAGTGTTTCCTTTCAGGAATTTTTGTAGCTCGTTCCAGTAATTGGCAGCAGAGAACGGGAAGAAGCGGCCAAAGGAAAATTGGTTTTGTGGTGGACCAGCAGAGATAACCTGCTGGAGCGCGGCTACAGGTAGGTGTTGCTATGTGACCAGCAGCTGAGATTAAGGGGACTTTACCTGCACGTCTTGTAGATGACTCAACCAGTGGTTGGCACGAAGTATGAAGCGAGGGCCAGCCAACGAGATGTTACAGGTCGCAGTGTGGTAGTATATGGGGCTTTGGTGACCAAAACGGATTGCACTTGATAGACTGCATCCAAATTTATGAGTAGGGTTTTGGAGGCTATTTTGTAAATACATCACCAAGTCGAGATTGGTAGGATGGTCAGTTTTACAGGTATGTTGGCAGCATGAGTGAAGATGCTTTGTTGCGGCAATAGGAACCAATTCTAGATTTAACTTTGGATTGGAGATGTTTTGATGTGAGTCTGGAAGGAGAGTTTACAGTCTAACCAGACCTAGGTATTTGTAGGTCCACATATTCTAAGTCAGAGCCGTCCAGATAGTGATGTTGGACAGGCGGCAGGTGCAGCAGCGATCGGTTGAAGGCATGCATTAGTTTAACTTGTATTTAAGAGCAATTGGAGGCCACGAAGGAGAGTTATGGCATGTGAAGCTCGCCTGGAGGGTTGTGTAACACAGTGTCAAAAGAAGGGCAGAAGTATACAGAATAGTTTCGTCTGCGTAGAGGTGGATCAGAGAATCACCAGCAGCAAGAGCACATCATGATGTATACAGAGAAGAGAGTCGGTCCAAGAAGTTGAACCCTGTGGCACCCCCATGGAGACCCAGAGCGCCCGACAACAGACCCTCCGATTTGACACACTGAACTCATCAGAGAAGTAGTTGGTGAACCAGCGAGGCAATCATTAGAGAAACCAAGGCTGTCGAGTCTTGCCGATGAGATGTGGTGATTGACAGAGTCAACAGCTTGCCAGGTCAATGAATACGGCTGCACAGTATTGTTTTCCTATCGATGGCGGTTAAGATATCGTTTATGACTTGAGCGTGGCTGAGGTGCACCCATGACAGCTCTGAAACCAGATTGCATAGACGAGAAGGTATGTGGGATTCGAACATGCGTAATCTGTTTGTTGACTTGGCTTTCGAAGACCTTAGAAAGGCAGGGTAGGATATAATAGGTCTGTAGCTGTTAGGGGTCAAGAGTGTCCCCCTTTGAAGAGGGGATAACCGCAGCTGCTTTCAATCTTTGGGAATCATCAGACGACACGCAAAGAGAGGTTGAAAAGCTAGTAATAGGAGGTTGCAACAATTTCAGCATGAGTTAGTTGAGAAAGAAAGGGTCCAGATATCTAGCCCGGCTGATTTGTAAGGCCAATTTTGCAGCTCTTTTAGAACTATCAGCTGACTGTATTTGGAGAAAGAGAAATGGGAAGGCTTGGCAAGTACAGAGGGAAGGCAGTGCTTGTCCGGGTAGGGGTAGCCAGGTGGAAAGCATGGCCAGCCGTAGAAAATGCTTATTGAAATTCTCAATTATAGTGGATTTGTCGGTTTGACAGTGTTTCCTATCTTCAGAGCAGTTGGAAGCTGGGAGGAGGTTCTTATTCTCCATATGACTTTACAGTTGTCCCAGAACCTTTTTGAATTTGTGTTGCAGGAAGCAAATTTCTGCTTGAAAAAACTAAGCCTTGGCTTTTCTAACTGCCTGTGTATACGGTTTCTAGCTTCCCTGAAAAGTTGCCATATCACGGGGCTGTTCGATGCTATGCAGAACGCCCATAGATGTTTTCTGTTCTGGGCAGTCAGGTCAGGAGAGAACCAAGGGCTTAATCGTTTCCTGGTTCTAAATTCTTGAATGGGCATGCTTATTCAAGATGGTGAGGAAGGCATTTAAAAAAAATGCCAGCATCCCTATGTGATGAGCATCAATATCCTTCCAGGATACCCGCCAGGTCGATTAGAAAGGCCTGCTCGCTGAAGTGTTTCAGGGAGCGTTTGACAGTGATGAGTGGAGGTCGTTTGACCGCTGACCCATTACGGATGCAGGCAATGAGGCAGTGATCGCTGAGATCTTGGTTGAAAACAGCAGAGGTGTATTTGGAGGGCAAGTTTGTTAGGATGATATCTATGAGGGTACCCGTGTTTACGGAATTGGGGTGGTACCTRGTAGGTTCATTGATMATTTGTGTGAGATTGAGGGCATCAACCTTAGATTGTAGGGTGGCTGGGGTGTTAAGCATGTTAAAATTTAGGTCGCCTAGCAGCACGAGCTCTGAAGATAGATGGGGGGCAATCAGTTCACATATAGTGTCCAGAGCACAGCTGGGGGCAGAGGGTGGTCTATAGCAGGCGGCAACGGTGAGAGACTTGTTTTTAGAGAGGTGGATTTTTAAAAGTAGAAGTTCAAATTGTTTGGGAACAGACCTGGATAGTAMAACAGAACTCTGCAGGCAATCTTTGCAATAGATTGCAACACCGCCCCCTTTGGCCGTTCTATCTTGTCTGAAAATCTTGTAGTTGGGGATGAAAATGTCAGAATTTTTGGTGGTCTTTCTAAGCCAGGATTCAGACACGGCTAAAACATCCGGGTTGGCAGAGTGTGCTAAAGCAGTGAACAAAACAAACTTAGGGAGGAGGCTTCTAATGTTAACATGCATGAAGCCAAGGCTATTACGGYTACAGAAGTCATCAAAAGAGAGCGCCTGGGGAATAGGAGTGGAGCTAGGTACTGCAGGGCCTGGATTCACCTCTACATCACCAGAGGAACAGAGGAGGAGTAGGATAAGGGTACGGCTAAAAGCTATGAGAATTGGTCGTCTAGAACTTCTAGAGCAGAGAGTAAAAGGAAGTTTCTGGGGGCGATAAAATAGCTTAAAGGAATAATGTACAGACAAAGGTATGGTAGGATGTGAATACAGTGGAGGTAAACCTAGGTATTGAGTGATGATGAGAGAGATATTGTCTCTAGAAACATCATTGAAACCAGGTGATGTCATCGCATATGTGGGTGGTGGAACTGTGAGGTTGGATATGGTATAGTGAGCAGGGCTAGAGGCTCTACAGTGAAATAAGCCAATAAACACTAACCAAACAGCAATGGACAAGGCATATTTACATTAAGGAGAGGCATGCTTAATCGAGTGATCAATAAGGGTCCAGTGAGTAGAGGTTGGTTGGGGTCACGGCGATCCAGACAGCTGGATGTAGGAGAAGATCATGTTTCTCTCAGTGATGCTCACAAAGTGCCCAAACACAAACCACACGGCTCAGTCACTCAACATACCTTGTTCTGTTCTCTAACTCCCTGTGAGTGGTAGGGTACTGTAGTTACCCTAAGTGGTGTCTGAACGAAGGGCCTGTGCAGGGTGGCTGATGTTTAGGATTAAGATGGCTGATGGGTGGCTGATGTTTAGGATTAAGAAGAAGGAGGAACAGGAGGAACAGTCACTGTGCTAATTACAGATGGAGGGAGGGGAAAACCTGCCTTGCTCTGATTACCGGACAGATGGTGGGACACTGTACACAACCTGGAGGGGAGAATAGGGGAGGGGGAGGGGGTGTGGGCGGGGTAGGTGGGAGAGAAAGGCGTGAGGGGAAACAAAAAAAGAGAGCCAATGAGAGGTAGATGTATGCAGAGTGAGAGAGAGATGAGAGATTGGGATGGAGGGATGCGGAGAAAGACGTAAGGAAAGAGAGCTGGTTGGAGAGAGGGAGAGGTAGACAGAGAGAGACAAAGAGTACATGTGAGAGATATTGTACAACACAGTGGAAAGAGAGAGAGAGGCCAAAGCCTTCATGTCGGTGAACACAAAGGCTGCTAAAACATAGAATGGGAGGAGGGCGTACAAGTAAGAAAGAGCGACAGAGCGGAGAGAGAAAGCAAGTAAGAGAGAAACAACTAGCTTTTTAATTAACCATGTGGTAATCATATTCACAAGTTGGGTTTTTGCAGACATAGCAGAGTAAGCAGAGTTCTGTGTCCTCATATCCTCAACAGAACAGAGAGTGAGAAAACAGAAATGTCTCACTGGGGAACAGCAGCACATTGAACACATGAGTGCCCCCTAGCTGCTGGTGGATAGAACAACTTGACAAGTCAAAGATCAAATGAATGATGAAAGGACATAGGAAAACTGAGATTAATTCAGATGAATTCAGTTCACTTTTTATCCATTAGTTCTGAAAGTAGCGCTCAAGAGCCAAAAAGGGTAGCCGAAAAATGTGTACGACATCATATTGTCGTGTCTTTGGCATCATTAGACTGAAGACTTAATTTCTCAAATAACTCTCTAATTATTACGCGATTAAACTGATTAATCATGTAACTGTATTTAACTAGGAAGTCGGGGCACCAAGGAAAATATTCAGATTATAAAGTTATAATTTTCCTAACATAACTTTCAGATATTTGAATATCTGATCACTTAGTCTTCGAAATAATTAATTATTTACCTCATGTTAGTCTCATTCCAAACGTCGTAAATTGTTGGTTATCTACACGAACCCAGTCTTCACTATGAGTCATCCATACATCAATTGTCTTAAATCATTTATTTACTAACTAAGTAATTCACAGAAATGCATAAACAAACAGTAGATAGTTACAAGGAAATGATAACGGAGTTTCCCTAGTGGGATAAACCGGCATTGCGGCTAGGTGTATAAAAGGGAAGTGGGGGTCGACTGAGATAAGACAACACACAGTTGATAATTATAACAATTGAAATGCTAATCCTTTGCACATGAACGCTCACTCATTCGGGAACAATTGCAATCAATATATATATATTTACGCTCAGTGTGTCGTCGGGATCTCTGTTGAAAAGTTAGTTTCTGTTGGAGAGTCTGTCCTCCCTCTCTCTCTCTCTATCGTGGTTAGAATGGATAGTTCAGAGGGACATTAATTCATGTCGTTATAGAGTAGATGTTTCGGCGGTTGTCGGTCTTCGCGTTCAATGATACCGAATTCCTAGCTGCAAACTAGTAATTAATATCAAAGACTTGTTCTTATTCTGTCGGTATCGATAGTCTAAGAGTTTAACCACGTGGGATGGTTAAAAGATTCAGCAATCGTCTCAAACCTTGGCCCTCTCGTTATCGAGGTAAGCTGGTCTGCAACCTTTGTCCTCTTGTAATTGAGAGAAACACGGTCTGTTGAGAAATTCTCAAGGTGGGGGTTTTATTCGGAAGAGCAGAAAAAGGCTGTCTCATGACGCCAGGTCCTAACTGTGTTCATGGGGGCGTGCCAGTGACTTAAGTGAAACTTTACACAGAAATACAATTCTCTCACATTACATCATTACATAGCATCCCACAATTTCACAAATAGTTTAATCTTTCCTCATTCATCCTGAACAAAAATTAGATGTAAGCCTCATATCTGAGGCTATTATATAAACAGCGTTATGGTAATGTGGCCGTATTGTCTCCCATGAGTTTCACAAAATTGTACCAAACGGACCAGTTCGTAGCTGGATTCTTCACCGATCTTTTATACCTTCTCCAGAACGTAAATGTTGTTCGGACCTCAAGGTCGAAGAATTTCCTTTGTTCTCTCTATGAAAACTCACTCCTCCAGGAATTTACAACCTGAGGTCGCAGCAGCCTGAGTGTAGGAGACAGAGAGAGGGGGATGGGGCTTGCTGTACCCAAAGAGGGCAACGTCATGACAATATATATGCAGATATGTGCAGTACGTCATTGCTCTCTCGCTCTCTCTGCTGTGTCACTGATCCATTGTGCCCACCCTGCAACCTCATTGGATAATGCTGGGCAGGGCCAGCCTTCTTCTTCCACTCTGCAACTCGTCAATGTGCTAGTCACTCATTAATATGCTAGAACTCACACAAATGGCGAGGGGCTGAAGCTCGTTAGTTGGAACTCGAAATATTAGGGGGCTGGCCCATGTGGGCCAAGCTTGCAGTACTCAAAATGGAGCCACACAACTCTTTCAAACTAGGGACTTTGTGGTTAATTGAGGTAAGACAGTAATTCTACTTATAGATTATGCATGTATGAACTACACATTGACACATCCAGCCCAAAGCGGGAGGTTTCAAAAAAGACTTACTTAGTCGTTCCAGAACGTCTTTTTAATCCAGCAATACTATGATTCTTGATCAAAGAGCAAATTTCCCCATCCAGGAATTGAATGGGTTGTCATTGTACCCACACCACACCCACCTCGATAAGCTACAGCTGTCACGCCCTGATCTGTTTCTGTGCTTGTCTCCACCCCCTCCAGGTGTCGCCCATCTTCCCCACTTATCCTCTGGGTATTTATTCCTGTGTTTTCTGTCTGTCTGTGCCTGCCTGCCGTCCTGTACCTTTGCTCCTACTCTGGATTATCGGCCCCTGCCTGCCGTCCTGTACCTTTGCTCCTACTCTGGATTATCGGCCCCTGCATGCCTTGACCTGTCGTTTGCCTGCCCCTGTTGTTACAATAAACATTGCTACTTCACACAGTCTGCACTTGGGTCTTACCTTGATCCGTGAGAACAGCAAGTCACTATGCCAAATAATGCAAACCCGAACTGGGTTACCTTCAGATGAGTCACGTGACACTTGTGGAAAAAACAGAGCACGCCATCATGTTCATGAGAATCTCATCTTTCGATAGAATGGTCATGTCAGCTTGTAGGACAAACCGTTCGGACACTACAGACGTTTTTGTGAGAAGATACGTTTTCGGGATTTGTTTTACGGTCTGACAAACACAGCTGCAGCTTAGCCACCTTCCACCGCAGATGCAGAAAGTCGATATGGGCGGATATAGTGGATATCTGAAAAAAAACTGATATCTCTAGCTTAAACTGACAGATTTTCGATGGGGATTTTTTTAAATCTTCCGTGTATTGACACGCAGGTCCAAAAAATACACTTAAGCATTAGTCTACCTAAGGCACAGTGTATTCATACGGGAGGTTTGCACTCTGCGTACTGTCCTGAACTACAGCGGAACAACCACAGCGATTATGGAAGCTGAATACAATGACAGGCCCCACCAATATGAATTATGTAATACTCAGGTGGCTTACAATGCCTTACAATAACAGCCTGAGCCTGGGAGAAATATGCAGTATTTTTTACATGGGTGGCTCAGCACTTAAATCCTCAGTCCAGATTGCTTTTCACAGCTTTGTGAAGCCCTCCCAAATTGAATGTGGATTTCTTCCAGATGTTCATTATGAAAAGGCATTAGAGAGCCAGCTGATTTCTGGTGCCTGTCTCTTTGTTTAACATAAACCCGTCAAAACCGTCTCTCGCTTGTTCTGAAAGATTCATAGCTGACGTTTTCGGATCGTGACGCACACCTCAGTGTGTCACTCTGGAAGAGAGAGCCGGACAGACAGACATGAAGACTGGTTCTAGAGTGGTGTGTGCTTAAAATCTGCCTTGGATGTTCACAAGCTCGTTAACTCCACTGTTTGCTCAATTACTGTACCATAGACTTAGAGATACCTTATTAAATAGCCAATGTTCCATCCAATTGGCGACAGATTTTCATGCGAGTATTCTAAAATCCGTATTTAGAAAATATGTTTAATGTGTTTCCATCGCATTTTCAACTCTACCGATTTTCTTTTTAATCACAAAAACTGTTGCAGTAAATAGCAAATGTGTCTACTCAAATATTGTCATGTGCACTCTAGCCAACAGCTTGCAGATACAGTGTGGGTAAACTGTGTGGGTACAGTCTACATGATGAGATTATTATGGATAATGTGAGAATATGTTTTCTTGTCAAACGGCAGTGAAGCGTCGATCATCACGTCATCAGACTAAGACCTTCGATATTTATTGGAAAGGAGCGTCAAGATCACAGTGTACTTTCACCACCCTGTGAAGTAAATCATAACTTACAGTATTTCCTCTGTTGCCTAATAAATTGCATGGTTTCCCAAGTCGTAGTGGGAGGACCACACACCATATCCAAGTTTACCTTTTATGTGTTTGGGCGTACTTGCTCATTCATATGATTTTGTACTGGCCTCAAACATACAACAGTCCTCTCAAGCCTAAAATAAAGCATGTCCAGATGTGCATGGATCCTCCAGTCCAGCTCTATATATGGTTCCAATTTTCACAACCTAAGCCTTTTGGAATGAATTATTACTACCTTTTGCAGCTCTGTTTCTGTTCTCTCTCATCTCTACATTTTTCCAACCTTAACACAACAAACAGTTCCAAACTGCTCCTTGACCCTCAGCTGGTATTTCCTAAAACCTCGTTCCACTCCAAGCGCTCCTGATGGACTGAGTTAAACTAGGCATAATGTTGTTCTTATCGTAACCTTACTAATATAACATTCATGTCGTGATATTCTTAGGACTCTCAACATTCTGGTTGTTCATGCAGTAGCCTCTCCTGATAATCTTGCTTTTATAGCTCAAAGGACCCTGATTGTGGAACTGGTGAAATTGTCCTGAAAATATCTTCTCGTTATATAGAGAAATCCTTCTCTTTATATAATACAATAGTAATATATAATATATACCATTTAGCAGACGCTTTTATCCAATGCGACTTATGTATGTGCATACATATAATTTATACATATAATTTAAAGGAAAATGATGTCCACGGTATGCTGTTTCCCATCCCAAAGTGGTGAAACGAAACCCCACTGCAATCCCAAGACTTGGATAGGGTAGCCCACGTCATGAAAACGCAAACCCCAAACCATTTACAGATCCTTGCTTACTCACATTTCCCCATCATCAGTGTGTTTGGGAGTAAATAGATAACTGAATGATATACAGGTAACTGCGAAAATAAAGGAAACACCAACATTAAGGGTCTTACAGGTTTTTTCAATCACGTCGGCGCAATTTTCACAAGTATGTGGTACATTTCCACAATTCTAAGCACAAAATCTAAACAGATCATCAAAACTCGAAGCACATTTTCAATTGGTTGAGTACAACAAACACCTGGTTGTCAAACAACTCATTCCAAAATCATGGGCATTAATATGGAGTTGGTCCCCCCTTTGCTGCTTTAACAGCCTCCACTCTTCTGGGAAGGCTTAACACTAGATGTTGGAGCATTGCTGCGGAGACTTGCTTCCATTCAGCCACAAGAGCATTAGTTTCCACTGCTCCAGAGTCCAATGGCGGCGAGCTTTACACCACTCCAGCCAACGCTTGACATTGTGCATGGTGATCTTAGGCTTGTGTGAGGCTGCTCAGCCATGGAAAACCATTTTATGAAGCTCCCGATGAACAGTTCTTGTGCTGACGTTGCTTCCAGAGACAGTTTGGAACTCTGTAGTCAATGTTGCAACCGCGGACTGACGATTTTGACGTCCTACGCGCTTCAACACTTGGCGGGCCCGTTCTGGCTGAGCCGTTGTTGCTCCTAGATGTTTCCACTACACAATAACAGCACTTAGACTTGACCAAGGTAGCTATAGCATGCCAGACATTTGACAAACTGGCTTGTTGGAAAATGGCATCCTATGAAGGTGTCTCGGAGCTCTTCAGTAAACCCATTCTACTGACAATGTTTGTCTATGGAGATTGCATGGCTGTGTGCTCGATTTTATACACCTGTAAGCAACGGGTGTGGCTGAAATATCCGAATCCACTAATTTGAAGTTGTGTCCACATGCTTTTATACATATTGTGTATATACACTGAACAAAAATATAAATGCAACATGTAAAGTGTTGGTCACGTGTTCCAAGTGTTGAAATAAAACATCCCAGAAATGTTCCATACACAGAAAAAACTTTGCGGTTTGCTGATGTCAACAGCAGCAGTAAAATAACAATAGTGAGGCTATATACAGGGGGTAAAGGTACAGAGTCAATGTGCAGGGGCACCAGTTAGTCAAGGTAATTGAGGTAATATGACCATGTAGGTAGAGTTAAAGTGACTATGCATAGACAATAACAGAGAGTAGCAGCAGCATAAAAGAGGGGTCTGGGTAGCCCTTTGATTAGCTGTTCATGAGTCTTATGGCTTAGGGGTATAAGCTGTTAAGAAGCCATTTAGACCTGGACTTGGCGCTCCGGTACCGCTTGCCGTGCGGTAGCAGAGAGAGCGGTCTATGACTAGGGTGAATGGAGGCTTTTAGGACCTTCCTCTGACACCGCCTGGTATAGAGGTCCTGGATGGCAGGAAGCTTGGCCCAGTACGCACTACCCTTTGTAGTGCCTTGCGGTCGGAGGCCGAGCAGTTGCCATACCAGGCAGAGATGCAACCAGTCAGGATGCTCTTGATGGTGCAGCTGTAGAATCTTTTCAGTCTCCTGAGGGGGAATGGGCTTTGTCATGCCCTCTTCACGACTGTCTTAGTATGTTTTGACCATGATAGTTTGATGGTGATGTGGACACCAAGGAACTTGAAGCTCTCAACCTGCTCCACTACAGCCCATCTTTGAGAATGGGGGCATGCTCAGTCCTACTTTTCCTGTAGTCCACAATCATCTCCTTTGTCTTGATTACGTTGAGGGAGAGGTTGTTGTCCTGGCACCTCACGGCCAGGTCCCTGACCTCCTCCCTATAGGCTGTCTTGTTGTTTTCGGTGATCAGGCCAACCACTGTTGTGTCATCACCAAACTTAATGATGGTGTAGGAGTCGTGCCTGGCCATGCAGTCATGAATAAACAGGGAGTACAGGAGGGCATTGAGCACGCAGGGGCCCCCGTGTTGAGGATCAGCGCGGCGGATGTGTTGTTACCTACGCTTACCACCTGGGGGCGTAACATCAGGAAGTCCAGGATCCAGTTGCAGAGGGAGGTATTTAGTCCTAGGGTCCTTAGCTTAGTGATGAGCTTTGAGGGCACTATGGTGTTGAACGCTGAGTTGTAGTCAATTAATAGCATTCTCACATAGGTGTTCCTTTTGTCCAGATAGGAAAGTGTAGTGTTGAGAGCAATAGAGGTTGCATCATCTGTGGGTCTGTTTGGGCGGTATGCAAATTGGAGTGGGCCTAGGGTTTCTGGGATAATGGTGTTGATGTGAGCCATGACCAGCCTTTAAAACACGTCATGCTATAGACATGAGTGCTATGGGTCGGTAGTCATTTGGGCAGGTTACCTTAGTGTTCTTGGGCACAGGCACTATAGTGGTCTGCTTGAAACATTTTGTTTTTACAGACTCATTCAGGGACAGGTTAAAAATGTCAGTGAAGACACTTGCCAGTTGATAAGCTCATGCTCGGAGTACACGTCTTGGCAGCCTTGTGAATGTTGACTTGTTTAAAGGTCTTACTCACATCAGCTAAGGAGACCGTGATCATACAGTCGTCCGGAACAGCTGATGCTCTTATGCATGTTTCAGTGTTACTTGCCTCGAAGTGAGCTTAGAAGTAGTTTAGCTCGGCTGGTAGGCTCGTGTCGCTGGGTAGCTCGTGGCTGTGCTTCCTTTTGTAGTATGTAATAGTTTGCAAGCCCTGCCACATCCGACGAGCCTCAGAGCCGATGTAGTACGCTTCAATCTTACTCCTGTATTGACGCGTTGCCTGTTTGATGGTTCATAGGAGGGCATAGCAGGATTTCTTATAAGCTTCAGGTTTAGAGTTCCACTCCTTGAAAGCGGCAGCTCTAGCCTTTAGCTCAGTGCAGATGTTGCCTGTAATCCATAGCTTCTGGTTGGGGTATGTACGTACGGTCACTGTGGGGATGACGTCATCGATGCACTTATTGATGATGCCAGTGACTGATGTGGTGTACTCCTCAATGCCATCGGAATAACACCGTAACATTTTCCAGTCTGTGCAAGCAAAACAGTCCTGTAGCTTAGCATCTTCTTCATCTGACCGTTCTTATTGAGCGAGTCACTGGTGCTTCCTGCTTAGTTTTTGCCTTTAGGCAGGAATCAGGAGGATATAATTATGGTCAGATTTGCCAAATGGAGGGCGAGGGAGAGCTTTGTACGCGTCTCTGTGTTTGGAGTAAAGATGGTGTTGAGATTTTTTCCCTCTGGTTACACATTTAACATGCTTGTAGAAATGAGGTCAAACGGATTTAAGTTTCCCGGCATTAAAGTCCCCAGCCACTAGGAGGAACACTTCTGGATGAGCATTTTCCTGTTTTCTTATGGCCGTATACAGCTCATTGAGTGCGGTCTTAGTGCCAGCATCGGTTTGTGGTGGCAAATAGACAGCTACGAAGAATACAGATGAAAACTCTCTAGGTAGATATTGTGGTCTACAGCTTGAGATCATGAGATACTCTACCTCAGGCAAGCAAAACCTCGAGACTTCCTTAGATATCGTCGACCAGCTGTTGTTTACAAAGTATACATAGACTGCCTCCCCTTGTCTACCAGTGGCCGCTGTTCTATCCTGCAGAAAAAGCTTAAAACTCACCAGCTGTATGTTACTCATGTCGTCGTTCAACCAAGACTTGGTGAAACATAAGATATAAAAAAATGTAATGTCCCGTTGGTAGGATATACGTGCTCGTAGCTTGTCTATTTTGTTATCCGATGGTTGTATGTTGGCTAATAGGACTGATGGTAAAGGCAGATTACCCGATCTTCGTCCCCAATATCTCTGTCTCTTTCTCCTGCGAATGACGGGGATGAGGGCCTTGTCGAGCGTCTGAATAAATCCTTCCCGTCCGACTCGCTAAAGAAAAAGTATTCCTCCAGTACGGGGTGAGTAATCACTCTCCTGATATCTAGAAGCTCCTTTCAGTCATAAAACACGGTAGCAGAAAGATTATGTACAAAATAAGTTACAAATAACACAAACAATCACACACACAATAGCACAATTGGTTAGGAGATTGTAAAACGGCAGCCATCTCCTCTGGTGCCATTATCCTGTGTTTGTATTGTATAAGGATATTGAAACTGTAAAACAGATATTTCTCAACATACTCACAACCTGCAATTGGTAACAAACTATTTAACCAAAAAATTGCATGTCAAGTTATATTAAAATATTGTTTGGAAAATTATATTTACCATCTACTATTCTTTCTATTAAACACTTCAAAAAGAACAGTTTTGAAATGTGTATCTTGTTTTTTTTGCTATTGGATTAAATGGTAGTTAAAATGACTAAATGCTTACCTTATCATTCATTAGCTGATGTATTGGGGGCATCTGGAAGTAATATTTCAGCACACAATGTTCCCCAGTTTCTGCAGGGGAGAGAGAGCGATGTGTAAAATGCTATGTTCTGATTGCAGTGACCGTACATGGGCGAGAACTTGCAGAGAGACTGTCCTCGGGGGCTGCTGTGTGTGTGTGTGTGTGTGTGGGGGGGGGGGGGGGGGTCTTGTATTACTATCCTTGTTGGTAACGGAAATCCCCCAAAGTTCCCACAAGGATAGTAAAACAAGGAAAATTCTCCCTTGTGTGGGTATTTCCCAGATTCCCAAGAGGACAAAGGTTTAGGGATTATGTTTAGGGTTAGGCTTGCAATTAGGCTTAGATGTTAGGGTTAGGGAAAATAGGATATTTAATGGAAATACATTTTAGGTCCCCACAAGAATAGTAAAAAATATGCTGTGTGTGTGTGTGTGTGTGCGCGCGTGTGTGTGCATGTGTGTGTGTGACTCATGAGTTTAGGGTCATGAAATATTGTGTGGATGAAGGGCGGGTGGGTGGCGGTCGGGTTGAATAAAACAAAACAATACATGAACAAATCCATAAATGTATCATTCTTGTGCAAATATCTATAGGCTACACTGAGGTTTTTCTTTCGTTATTTTTAGGCTATCTGGCATTAGTGGGTAAGGGCTAAATGCCAAACGCTTTTGAGGTCTGAATACTTTCAGAATGCACTGTATGCATCCAATTTGATCTAAAATCTTACTAGAAACATGTTGGGTCATATTCACAGCTTCTATTTCCTTACAACCGGTCAAACTGATGTCATTTGGCAATTTTGCACAGGAAACATTTTAGCGTTTTTGCATTTTCTATTGTTCCTCGAAAGCAGCAGAGATGACACAGAAAACTTTACCGATGTCAACTCGATTGAAGCATTCACTCTATAATTTCTGACATTATTCTGGTGAGCAAGTGTTTATTTAGTCGTCTAGGGCCACATCATGTAATGACAGAAGATAAACTGCATGTATCTAATTATAGACAAGTTCACCAACAAATAGCCTACCAATGGGTGTAGATGGGTTATTAGCAATTGCAGGCGGGTACAGAGGAACAAACAGCTGGCGCACGCACCACTAGTGTATGTGTCAGTTTGTGAGTGAGTGTGTGTCATGGTTGGGGGTCAATTCAGAATTGGGTAGTGAATTGCTCTTTAATTCCAATTCAATTCTTGAAATGAAATTGGCCACACTCCACTGGAAGCAGAATTTGAATAGATTTTGAATTGAAGGAAGTAGAATTTAATTCAATGAAATGAAATTCAAATGGCTTTTTTGTTCTACCTATCACTACAAATGTTTATTTTGACATCATGTATTGTTACTAATGTCATGTAGTATTATGGTTGAAACATTTCATTTTTCAACTCTTTCCCATAAAACTACTTTAAATAAAACAGTGGTCTGGAAATATTTTAAGAACTTGTTGAGGGTTGTCTTTAAGAAATCATATTTCCCTTAAAGTCGCAGTGCAGTCAAAAACTAGATTTTCCTGTGTTTTATGTTTATTTCTACGCTATGTGGTTGGAATAATAGTCTGAAATTGGGAAAATTATGATAATGCCCTTTTAGTGTAAGAGCTGTTTGAAAAGACCACCTGAAATTCCAGCCTGATTTGGTGGGATAGAATTTTGGCCTGCCTGGTGACATCCAAACCTACCTCTCTGCAAATAAAAGCTTGTTTTCAGTTTCCCCCTCTTCGCTCAGACCACTCCCAGACAGTCTTAGCAAAATTGCTAACTGGTAAGAAGCTATTTTTGTTTCTTTTTTAACATTTTAATTGAAAACAGTAAGGTACTTAATCAAAATCAAATCAAATCAAACTTGATTTGCCACATGCGTAGAATACAACAAGTACATTTTCCGGTGGCGATTTTTATGAATTGTTCAGCAGTCTTATAGCTTGGGGGTAGAAGCTGTTTAGGAGCCTTTTGGTCCTAGACTTGGCGCTCCAGGTACCGCTTGCCATACGGTAGCAGAGAAAACAGTCTGTAACTTGGGTGACTGGAGTCTCTGACAATTTATATAGGTCCTGGATGGCAGGAAGCTTGATGTACTGGGCCGTTCGCACTACCTTCTGTAGCGCCTTACGGTCAGATGCCAAGCAGATGCCATACCAGGCGGTGATGCAACTGGTCAGGATGCTCTTGATGGTGCAGCTGTAGAACATTTTGAGGATCTGGGGACCCTTGAGGAATCTTTTCAGTCTCCTGAGGGGGAAAAGGTTTTGTTGTGCCCTCTTCACAACTATCTTGGTATGTTTGGACCATGATAGTTCGTTGGTGATGTGGACACCAAGGAACTTGAAACTCTCGACCCGCTCCACTACAGCCCCGTCGATGTTAATGGGGGCCTGTTTGGCCTGCTTTTTCCTGTAGTCCATGATCAGCACCTTTGTCTTGCTCACATTGAGGGAGAGGTTGTTGTCCTGGTACCACATTGCCAGTTCTCTGACCTCTTCCCTATAGGCCGTCTCATCGTTGTCGGTGATCAGGCCTACCACTGTTGTGTCATCAGCAAACTTAATGATGGTGTTTGAGTCGTGTTTGGCCACACAGTCATGGGTGAACAGGGAATACAGGAGCGGACTAAGTACACACCCCTGTGGGGCCCCAGTGTGAAGGATCAGCATGGCAGATGTGTTGTTGCCTACTCTTACCACCTGGGGGTGGCCCGTCAGGAAGTCCAGGATCCAGTTGCAGAGGGAGGTGTTTAGTCCCAGAGTCCTTAGCTTATTGATGAGCTTCGTGGGCACTATGGTGTTGAACGCTGAGCTGTTGTCAATGAACAGCATTCTCACATAGGTGTTCCTTTTGTCCAGGTGAGAAAGGGCAGTGTGGAGTACGATTGAGATTGGGTCATCTGTGTATTTGTTGGGGCGGTATGCGAATTGGAGTGGGTCTAGGGTGTCAAGGAGGATGCTGTTGATGTGAGCCATGACCAGCCTTTCAAAGCACTTCATGGCTACCGACTTGAGGTGTTGATCATTTAGGCAGGTTACCTTCACTTCCTTGGGCACAGGGACTATGGTGGTCTGCTTGAAACATGTAGGTATTACAGATTCGGTCAGGGATAGTTTGTTAATGTTAGTGAAGACACTTGACAGTCGGTCTGCGCATGCTTTGAGTACACGTCCTGGTAATCCATCTGGCCCAGCGGCTTTGCGAATGTTGACCTGTTTAAACGTTTTGTTCACATCGGCTACCAGAACAGCTGTTGCTCTAATGCATGCTTCAGTGTTGCTTGCCTCGAAGCGAGCATGAAAGGCATTTAGCTCGTCTGGTAGGCTCGCGTCACTGTGCAGCTCGCGTCTGGGTTTCCCTTTGTAGTACGTATTAGTTTTCAAGCCCTGCCACATCCAGTGAGGATCAGAGCCAGTGTAGTGGGATTCAATAATTGTTACCCAGAAATTATTTTATATAGAGATCATAAATGGCTGCATTGGACTTTTCAAGTTTAAAAGATCAGAAAAAATGCATTTCCCCGGGACATTCTTTGCATTAATAAGAGGCTATCACGTTTCAGTTATGACCTAGATGCAGACAGTGTTTCTTGCAGACAAGAAAGAAAAGATTATTTCTAATATTGGGGCAGGCAAACGACAGGTCAAAGGCAGGCAAGGGTCAGAAATCCAGAGAAGGTGCAAAGGGTCCAGAACAACAGGCAGTCTCAGGGTCAGGGAAGGCAGGGGTCAATAATCCAGTGAGGTGGGGAAAGGTATAGAACGGCAGGCAGGCTAAGGGTCAGGGCATGCAGAAGGGTCAAAACCGGGAAGGACTAGGAAACAGGAGCAAGAAACAGACAGGAGCAGTGGAACAAACGCTGGAAGGTTTCACAAACAAAACAAACTGTCAACAGACCAACAGAGAACACAGGCATAAATACACAGGGGATAATGGGGAAGATGAGCAACACCTGGAGGGGGATGGAGACAAGCACAAAGACAGGTGAAACAGATCAGGGTGTGACAGAGGCAGACCCTTTTGATAAAAGATTTGTTAAATAAATATTTCCTGTCACACTGAATCAGTGTCCCGAATCGGAACAGTTGCTGCTCAATATGTGATATTTGACTAGAATGGCATTGTAAACAAAAGCCAACTTTCTGGGACATATACATGTCTTGTATGATCAGAAAGATGATTGTTAATCTAACTGCAGTGTCTAATTTAAAGTAGCTATTACAGCGAAAAAATACCATGCTATTGTTTGAGGATAGTACACAACAACAAAACACTTTTATCAAGGCAACTGGTTTGATACATTCACCTCTGATGGTATATAATCAAATCAAATCAAATTTTATTTGTCACATACACATGGTTAGCAGATGTTAATGCGAGTGTAGCGAAATGCTTGTGCTTCTAGTTCCGACAATGCAGTAATAACCAACAAGTAATCTAACCTAACAATTCCACAACTACTACCTTATACACACAAGTGTAAAGGGATAAAGATCTACTTCCGGCGCCGACAGAGATGGCCGCCTCGCTTCGCGTTCCTAGGAAACTATGCAGTATTTTGTTTTTTTATGTGTTATTTCTTACATTGGTACCCCAGGTAATCTTAGGTTTCATTACATACAGTCGGGAGGAACTACTGAATATAAGAGCAACGTCAACTCACCATCATTACAACCAGGAATATGACTCTCCCGAAGCGGATCCTGTGTTTTGCCTTCCACCCAGTACAATGGATCTGATCCCAGCCGGCGACCCTAAACAACAAGGGGCAAACGAAGCGGTCTTCTGGTCAGGCTTCGGAGACGGGCACATCGCGCTCCACTCCCTAGCATACTACTCGCCAATGTCCAGTCTCTTGACAACAAGGTTGATGAAATCCGAGCAAGGGTAACATTCCAGAGAGACATCAGAGACTGTAACGTTCTAATGTACTTACATTCAGTAATCTTGCTCTGATTTGTCATTCTGAGGGTCCCAGATAAAATTTAGCGTAGATTTGTTTGATCAAATCCATTTTTACATCCTAACACGATCCATGTTGTATACAGCGTTTCACATGAATTACAACTCTTTCAACTTCCAACATTCTATGAAATCTAAATGGCATAACTTTGTTTCACCCGGTCAATGTCGGTGAAAGAAACAAATCCTCAGACACTCTAGAAGGCAACCATACTTTCTTTCATCATTCTACATTATGTATTGGCTACACAACATGTCTATCAGCTCACAAAGGACAGACATAATTAAGCATCAATGAGACGGGCCGTGTTCATTTGATTGACAGCCTCTTGGTCCAATGACCGCCTATACTTTTTAATAAAGATACCAGTTGAGGACTTATGAGGGGTCTGTTTCTCAAACTAGACACTCTAATGTACTTGTCCTCTTGCTCAGTTGTGCACCGGGGCCTCCCACTCCTCTTTCTATTCTGGTTAGAGCCAGTTTGCACTGTTCTGTGAATGGAGTAGTACGTAGGGTTGTACGAAATCTTCAGTTTCTTGGCAATTTCTGACATAGAATAGCCTTAATTTCTCAGAACAAGAATAGACTGACAAGTTTCAGAAGAAAGATCTTTATTTCTGGCCATTTTGAGCTTGTAATCGACCCACAAATGCTGATGCTCCAGATACTCAACTAGTCTAAAGAAGGACAGTTTTATTACTTCTTTAATCAGCATAACAGTTTTCAGCTGTGCTAACATAATTGTAAAAGGGTTTTCTAATGATCAATTAGCCTTTTAAAATGATAAACTTGGATTAGCTAACACAACGTGGAACACAGGAGTGATGGTTACTGATAATGGGCCTCTGTACACCTATGTGTGCATTATCAGCATTGTTTTTTTAGATCTCCTATGAATTCTCAGAAGGCAGCCCGCCCTTTGGACCCTTTTTCTCTGCCTCCTCTTCATGCAAATTCATGCAAATCATTTTAGGCGGAAATTTAGATGAAGGGTCAGATCCTTATTAATTTGGTTTGATTTGCTTTGAATTCAACTCTACTTCCTACAATTCTAATTCTATTCAAATTCTGCTCCCTGTGGGGTGTGGCCAACTCAAATTCAATTCAAATTGACCCCAAATTGACCCCAACCCTAGTGTGTGTTTTTGTGTGTTTGTGTGTGAGTGTGAGTGTGTGTGTATGCGTGTGTGAGCATTTATATCTGTGTGTGTATTTGTGTGTGTTAGAATGTGAGTATATGTGTGTGTGTGTGTGTGTGTGTTTGTTTATCTGTGCGTGCAAGGGTCTAATCTAGTCACGTTCCTTTATTCCCTATTCCCAGAGGCCGGGCCAGACTTCCAAATCTCTGCCAGATGTTAGTTGTTGCTAGGCAGCAGAGTCGTCCAAAGCGATTGGATCAAGCTGAAGGGGAAGGCGGGTGACTCAACAAGCCACCTCTTCAACTGCTTCCTGCACGGGAACGCCTGGACAGGATGTGCCTGAGATCTACCACCTGCTTTTTTTCCAACCCTGCACTTACTCAAAATGATGAAACAAATCAATGAATCACCAATCCTTTGATTCGATGAAACAGGTGTTTAAGTACTGGGTTGGAACAACAAAGGGACAGGATTGGAGAACACTGTCTTGGAAGGATGCAGGATCTACAAAAAACTAAGTGGAGGCAAAGCTGGTTGTAATGATGTCAATCAAACAGTTTTGTCCTTCGTGTCAACAATTGTTTTGACTAGGGCAGGGACAGTGCATCAGCGAATAGCGTAAAAGGCAAATATTGTCCATTTTTTATCAGGAGTCATTTTTATTTTTCTCTTAATGGGAAATCCTTTATTTTAGACCCCATGGACAGCAGTTTGACACTTGTAAGAGAATGGTAAAATAATGTGCGATCCGCTCGCTGCATCATATGACTTTGGAATGCATTCTGAGTTTCACTGATGTTTACATCTTTCACGCCCTTCTTCTCCCTCTCATGTCAATTGAATCTCATTGAAGCGATCAGGTACATTTAATGTAACCATGATACATAGGGACCAAAGGGAAAGGAACACAGCCACTACCCGAAACACAGCCACTACCTTGTTCTCCAAACACGGTGTATGAACTGAGCAAACTGAAGTGAAGAGGAAACTCAGCAACTCTTGGCGGTGGAATTTAACACAAATGCTTCTTTATTTTTAAGACTAACGCGTTTCATCGTTTTTTTTTTTATTCAGAGACCCTGCACAACACGCAGCACAAGCACCATGCACAACATGAAGCACCAACACATTTACTTTGACCATTTCCTTCTGTGGTTCCAAGAATATAAAGTATATCACGCATTCTGTTAGACCAGAACAATAAACACAAACACTGTGGATCTTCAGAACTAGGTTTGGGTTCTGGGCTTACAGTCATGTTTCATTGTCTGAGCCAAGCCAATCAACATTCATTCTGTGAGATGGAGAAGCCATGGCAACTGCAATCTCGCTCTACAGCACATGTCACTGTGCTGCCATATTGCTTATAGGCTACCCATTCATCTTCCAGAATGAGTTTCGTCACATAACAAACAACGTCTCGCACTGCAGGCTCATTTGGATGAGTGAAATGGAAACGTTTGTCCTACAGATGTAGGATCTTAATTTGATCACTCTTATTACTGACAATTTTCCTGCATAGTTTAAAAAGGCTTCTAAAGGTTGTAATTTACACTTTAAAATATCAGACTTGATTTGCCCTAACAAAAAATGTATCAACCAACAACMAAAAAATGTAATTCATTATAATCCACATAATAATTCACATTTCCTGTTGCTGCAGGATTATTTTCCTGCTGTAGCAAACTGGCTCAAATTAAGATGCTACATCTGTACTGTATAATACAGGCCACATCTCTGTGTGTATGGATCATTACTCTCTCCCTCCCTGGTCATTTGATAGGCAAGACTTAAATTAAAATGTCCCGCTGTGTGTGTGTTTATGTGTGTGTGTGTGCGCGTACAATCTGTGTGTGTGTGTTTGTGTGATGCATTGGGACATAGGCCACAGTCCAGTCCAACAACTCCCCATTCCCTATTGACAGTGTGTTGATAAAGATGAGAATAAAAAACCTGCTATTACATGTAGCTCCTCCCAACGAATGTGTTTGTTTTGTTGAAAGAAGAGATAAATTACACACTGTTGTAAGCTGGAATTGTTTCCATAATAAAAACAGCTCTGCTATGGCATTAACGTTAAGATAAATTGTAAACACAGTGTTCAATTTAGATTTGGATTGCCTGTTTGTAAAAGTTTTGTTACAATTTAGTTGTTTGTTTTGCTATACTTCTCTGAGGCCCTTTAAAGTCATTGCAGGCAATTCTTTACGTAGTTGATGAGTATGATGACACCGACAATGTTGTTGAACTAGATAAACAGCTCTTGTGAGGTTAAATTGGTATATAAATTGCTTTTCAGTGGTAGAGCTGTCCCCAATATGTGACTGAAATTAATTTCCTCTTCTTTCTGTTCCACTCCCTACCCCTTCAATTTAACCCCTAGTTGAAACACAATTTCCATCGGAATACTAAATCAAGTACTGAAAAGTGAAGCAGAGGCTCTGTGTGTGTATTAACGCTCGCTGTCTTTCATACACACCCACATAGATATACGCACGTGCACACAAATACACACACACACACGCACACATCAACACCAGGCAGGTCTATCAATCAATAACTGCCGCCTCGCACATCTAAGAGAATGATAACAGTGGTTTCTCTGCAGCATATGGCAATGGAATGCATTCTTTTTCCAGTGCTTAGTAAATCTTTCACTTTCTCTCTTTCATGTGACTACAGTGCTATCAGGGAGATTAAGGCACATTCATCACCTTAACTTCTCTGCGCTACGGATCCCTTTTACGGGATAATTTTCCTAAACAACCGCTGAATTGCAGGGCGCAAAATATTACTAAAAATATTTATAATCATGCAATCACAATTGAAATATACCAAGACACAGCTTAGCTTGTTATTAATCCACCTATCGTGTCAGATTTTGAAAATATGCTTTACAGAGAAAGAAATCCAAGCTTTTGTGAGTGTATCAATCAATGCTACAACAGCTAGCCCCAAATTAGCATGGTCACGAAAGTCAGAAAAGCAATAAAATGAATCGCTTACCTTTGATAATCTTCGGATGTTTGCACTCACGAGACTCCCAGTTACACAATAAATGTTATTTTTGTTCGATAAATATTACTTTTATAACAAAAAAACGCCATTTGGGTTGCGCGTTATGTTCAGAAAACTACAGCCTCGTTCCGGTGCTGAAAGGCAGAAGAAAATTCCCAAACGTATCAGATACAAAAATATTACTAAAAATATTTATAATCATGCAATCACAATTGAAATATACCAAAACACAGCTTAGCTTGTTATTAATCCACCTATCGTGTCAGATTTTGAAAATATGCTTTACAGAGAAAGAAATCCAAGCTTTTGTGAGTGTATCAATCAATGCTACAACAGCTAGCCCCAAATTAGCATGGTCACGAAAGTCAGAAAAGCAATAAAATGAATCGCTTACCTTTGATAATCTTCRGATGTTTGCACTCACGAGACTCCCAGTTACACAACTTTTTGTTCGATAAATATTACTTTTATAACAAAAAAACGCCATTTGGGTTGCGCGTTATGTTCCGAAAACGTCTCTTATACACATCTAGATGTGTATAAGAGACAGGTTTCTAACAAACATTATTAATAATATTTCAACCGGACCGTAACCTATTCAATAAGAGAGAAAAAGAAAATGGAGAGCTCCCCTCTCGTGCTCAGGAACTATTCAGAGGACACCTGACTACTTTTGAAAAATCTCGCTCATTTGTCAAAATAAAAGCCTGAAACTATATCTAAAGCCTGGTCACAGCCTGAGGAAGCCATTGGTAAAGGAATCTGGTTGATACCCCTTTAAATGGAAGAAAGACTGGCCAGGAAACACAGATTAAAAAAAATAATAACTTCCGGGTTAGATTTTCTCAGGTTTTCGCCTGCAGAATCAGTTTTGTTATACTCACAGACAATATTTTGACAGTTTTGGAAACTTTGGAGTGTTTTCTATCCTAATCTGTAAATTATATGCATATTCTACGATCTTGCCCTGAGAAATAGTCAGTTTACCTTGGGAACGTTATTTAAAAAAATAAATAATAATAATCTGACCCCTAGCGTCAAGAGGATAATAGACCCATTACCGTATTGAGGTACAGCCTGAGGACCTGGGTGATAGAGCTTCAGATTAGTTAATAAGAGATGTTGTGTTAATCATACCATGAGCCCATCACAGATATTTATTATTTTGTTTTCTCTGCAACTAAATTGAAGKCTTAAATCGTATTACTTTTCATTAAATGTCCTAGTCCCTCTGTGCCCTCCTCTGCCTCTGGCATATGGAATGTTTACATCAATACGACACGGCAACGTTCTGACATTTTAAGAGGTCTCCTGGGAGACATAGMTTTATAATGACCAATAGAACTGCGACTCTGCTGCTCAGCATCACAGCATGAGAATATGAACGGGGGTGTCACTTTCAGCTCCTTGACAAGGTGCGTGGCCCACTAAAGATCTTAACAAGAGTCACTTTGTTGATAAATCCATTGGCCTCATATTGTGAATGCTCATAATTTTGCTTGGTTGGGGCCAAATTAATTCCAYACCGTCTCCGTTAGATATGCAACAACTAATTGGGAAATGCACATAATGACAAAAAAAATCCCCATTAAATGGTGTAATTACTTGATTAGAATGTATTGAAATGGTCTAGATGTAGATAGAAAATCGAACCCAATTTTCCAAATGGAAATAAACTAAATGTCTCCTCTAACCAAGCCTCAAGTCCAATTTGTGGTAATTGTGGTGATAACGGCACATCAAACTACTGACGAAAAAAAGGCAAATTAATTTCCTTTTCCCAAAAGGCTATTAAGGATATTTCAGTGTGTACCCAATCGTGTCTCCAGAGATGAGCTGATGAAAGGGATTGTCATATGAAAGACTCCATTGACATGATAAATGCACACTTTCAACAAATGTCTTCTTTGTACTAAACACAGAGATAATTGACAGTGCAATTAATGTTTCACCTTGATAAATAACACTTTTTTTTATAGAAAATTGTTGAGTGGAAATTCATTACTGTTACTTTCCCCTCTGAACTGCTACCTTGCTGTCACTGTATGAAGCGCTCACTGTCAATCTCTCTATCTCTCTCTCACTCACTCACTCACAGTTCGGGTACAGTGCTTCACAAAATGAACATCAGTATATCATTTTTTACAGAAACACAGATACTTGCTTTAATGATTATAGCCCAGACCTAGAGTCTTGTTGAGAAAGCATCTCAGGCCTGTCCATCAAAGATAACACACTATAACCTTTTACCTGTAATGGTTGTTACAGTGGTGGGAGATGGCAGGTGCTGGAGAAGAGTGGGCTAATTCAGAAAAGGTCTTCCATCTCTGTTCCATCAACAGCTATGACCTGATGACACCATCATTGTGTGACGCAGTGATATCCTCATTATGGGACGGCAGAGAGCAGCAGCAAACAAGCCCATGCTTCACCTTCATGATGAATCATACACAACCCCTCAAACCTACAACCAAATGCACACACTGACAGTACGCAGACTTTCCCTGAATCTCTGAATATGATTATGACATTGTGGATTCCATCTCTCAAAACACACACGCGCGCACACGCACACACGCACACACACTAGACATAAATCAGTCAGTGACAGGCTTATACAAAATCAATCAATCAAATGTATTCATAAAGCCCTTTTTACATCAGCAAATGGCACAAAGTTCTTACACAGAAGCTCAGCCTAAAACCCCAAAGAGCAAGCAATGCAGATGTAGAAGCACCGGGGCTAGTAAAAACTCCCTAGAAAGGCTAGAACCTAGGAAGAAACCTAGAGAGGAACCAGGCTCAGAAGGGTTGCCAGTCCTCTTATGGCTGTGCCGGGTGGAGATTATAAGAGTACATGGCCATTAAGGCCAAATTGTTCTTCAAGWTGTCCAAACGTTCATAGATGACCAGCAGGGTCAAATAATGATCACAATGGTTGTAGCGGGTGCAACAGGTCAGCACCTCAGGAGTAAATGTCAGTTGTCTTTTYATAGCTGAGGATTCAGTGGTCGAGACTGCAGGTGCAGTAGAGAGAAAGGGAGGGAGAGAGAGAGATGGAGAGGGAAAGAGAGGGTTGAAAACAGCAGTGGCCCCATCCGTCGATGCCYCCGGCAGGGMCAACCATGCAGGATATAACCCCACCCACTTTGCCAAAGCACAGCCCCTACACCACTAGAGGGATATCAATAGACCACCAACTTACTACCCTGAGACAAGGCTGAGTATAGCCCACGAAGATCTCCCCCACCGCACAAGCCAAAGGGGGTGCAAAACTGGACAGGAAAATCACGTAAGTGAATCAACCGACTTAAGTCAAATACAGTGGGGGAAAAAGCTGCCATGATGTGAGGCACCCCTCCAAGGAGCATCATGGGAGAGCATAAGTAAGTGCTCTCCCACTTACTTGTGTGAATCCGAGTGGAGAGAGGGGAGCCGGCCAGGTAGAGACAGCAAGGGCGGTTTGTCACTCCAGTGCCTTGACGTTCACCTTTGCACCCCTGGACCAGACTACACTTAATCATAGGACATACTGAAGAGAGGAGTCTCCAGTAAAGACTTAAAGTTTGAGAATGAGTCTGCATCTCCCACATGGATAGGCAGACCATTCCATAAAAATGGAGCTCTACAGGAGAAAGCCCTGCCTCCAGCTGATTAGCTTTTCTGCATCATTTTTGGACAAACCTTTCGGATTTTTGCAATGTTATGAAGATGGAACAAAGCTGCCCTTGAAATATTTGTGCTATGTTCATCAAAAGAGAGATCAGGGTCGAGAGTAACGGCGAGGTCCTTCACAGTTTTATTTGARACAACTGTACAACCATCAAGATTAATTGTCAGATCAAACAGCAGATCTCTTTGTTTCTTGGGACCTAGAACTATCATCTCAAAAAAGTAAAACAGTTGCCTCCATCCACTTCTTTATGTCTGAAACACAGGCTTCAAGGGTAGGCCATTTTGGGGCTTCACCATGTTTTATCGAAATGTACAGCTGTGTGTTGTTTGCATAGCAGTGAAAATTGACATTGTGTTTCCGAAGGACATCACCAAGAGGTAGAATATATGGTGAAAACAATAGTGGTCCTAAAATGGAACCTTGAGGAACACCGAAACGTACCATTWATTTTTTTCAGAGTACAAACCATACACAGAGACGAACCTATATCTCCAACAGATAAGATGTAAACCAGGCAAGAACTTGTCCATGTAGACCAATTAAGGTTTCCAATCTCTCCAAAAGAATGTTGTGATTGATGGTGTCATTAAGGTCAAGGAGCACAAAGACAGATGCAAAGCCTTGGTCTGACACCATTAAAGAGATAATTTCCACATTCACGAGTGCGGTCTCAGTACTAAGATGGCGTTTCATATAGATTATTTGTCTTTAAGAAGGCAGTGAGTTGCTGCGCAACAGCTTTTTCTAAACTTTTTTAGAGGAATGTGAAATTCAATATAGGGCACTAGTTTTTTTACTTTTCAGGGTCAAGGTTTGGCTTTTTCAAGAGAGGCTTTATTACTGCCAGTTTGAATGAGTTTGGTAAATATCCGAAGGTAAGGGATTAGTTTATTATGTTCAACATAGGAGGGCCAAGCACAGGAAGTAGTTATTTCAGTATTTTAGTTTGAATAGGGTCCATTAGGCAGCTGGAAGGTTTAGATGCCATGACATTTTTTGTAAATGTGTCGAGAGATACAGGATAAAAAAACATTGGTGTCTCCATTGATTCTAGGTCCTGGCATCCTAAGCATTGCTTTCCTCCAACTCTTCTGCTCTAGCAGCTTTACTATGTGTGAGTGACAGAACTGGCATGCTCTTCTCTTGGGTGTATTGAACATTTGGGAGTTCAAATAATGCTGTCCACAAACGTAATTCTTGGGTCCATATTAATACAGTGTGCATAAAGGGCAATGTTGCTGTCACGATCGTCGTAGTGAGGAGACCAAAGCGCAACGTGATGTGAATACATCTTATTTAATGACAACGAAAGAACACCAAAACAAACGAGACGCTAATAATAACGAGTGCAGAAATGCAACATCAACATAGACAATCACCCACAAACCAAACTAGAAAATGGCAACCTAAATAGGATCCCCAATCAGAGACAACGGTAAACAGCTGCCTCTGATTGGGAACCAATCCAGGCCACCATAGACCTACGTATGCCTAGACTACACACACAACCTAGACATACAAAAACCCTAGACCAGAMAAAATACACATACCACCCTCGTCACACCCTAACCTAACCAAAATAATAAAGAAAACAAAGATAACTAAGGTCAGGGCGTGACAGTTGCTACGACAGACTCCAAAGACACCTCACCTTATGACATACTGTAGGCCAACCAGGGATCATAATCTAGATTCAGCTGCAGGACAATATTTTCTTGAGCGGATGGTCCGGGGTCGGAATATAATTACAAATAATTTGTAGAAGGCAAATTGACTGCAAGAAGCCCAATCATATATAATGTTTTGACTAAAACATAACCATTTCAAACGTTGCTTACATTTGTATATGATCACATTTCACCATCAARTAAACACTGAGTGAGAGCCTGTCCATTGTAGTGTTAATCTGCACTGTTCTCTTGAGAGCTCAAAGCAGACACACCACAACCCCAGTGACCTCGCGACCTTCTAACTCCTCTACATGCAATATTCTCACTGTGGATGGCTCCCTCATGGGGTTGTCATGGTTACCTCCTGACCTCCCCCCAGCTCTTCAGCATCATCTCATCTTCATGGGAAATGAGTGGGAAGGGTGAGAGGGGAGGGGGACAGGAAGTAGAAGTCAAAGGTGTGGTGGAAGGGAGGGTGATTATGGGAGAGGGGTTAGCATATGGAACCCGTAGCTTATTAATACAAAAAGCTACATTTTAAGTATTACCTCTGGGAATCTATTCAATTGTCCTCATCTTGATATACTGTATACCCATTGGTTCTTAAAGGGGGAATCTGCAGTTCAAACAACAACAAAGACACTGTTTTGGTAAAAAAGCTAATGAATTGGGGGTGGAGAAATGCAACCACTGTCAAATTCATCAATAGAACTATGGATCCTAAGTTACAATTTTAACCATATTCAGAGGCTTTAGTGTTTGTTTACAATTACATTGTTTATTAACAATTTAGCAAAACAAGCATATATTTTGGGTTCTGATGGGGTGCGACAATTGGACATTCAATTTGAACATATTTTCTCTAAGGGCCCACAATAAGAGCAATGAGTACCCTGGGTATTTCATTACGCTGTACGTGATCTTCACACAATCGTGTTCCGCTTCTGAACGGAGTACATAATCCCAGGGTTTCACAATGTAAGACAAGATGGAGGAGAGCCTAGTCTCTCAGCAGATAGGAAAATAAAAGCTTTTCATTCAAGACAGGAGAAACATATTGTTTCAGATGATAATAAATCATGTTTTGTTTAGCTGCTTTTTCCTGAACTTTTCTCTAACCTTCTAGCAAGTCAAGCTACCTTACAGAGTAGCTACTAGCTAGCTAGCTAAAAGCTAGGCTAGGTTGAAGATACTGTAGCTAGTGACCTCCACCTAATAATTATCATAAAAAACAAATGTTATTAGCATCACAATAAACTAAAACGGGAAGCAACAAGTCATATGATATAATTGGCTTAACAGACAATGTGTAATTGTTTACAAGTTGCTAGCTATCCCAYAAAGCCATCGCCGAGAACCACATACTTTCATCTTGTTCTGTGGTCTGGTAACTCCTGTTCTATCCCAGCCCCCCACAAGGGGGCGATGTGATACCACTCCGTAGCCCGATGGCCCCCATTGAAATATATGACATTTGGCGCAATGCAATGGACTGCTCAGATGTAATGTGAATTAGAYATTAGCTAGCTAGGTAACATTACACCATGAACATAGGCACTAGTTAGCTAACCACATTGCTAGTTAGCTAACTAGCTAACTAGCACAACCAAAATGAACATTGATAACTAGTTAAGTATTATATAAGATTTAACTTTCACGTTATAATATTATAACTTTAGCTAGCTAGTCAGTGAACATTAGCTAGGTAGCTAGCTACAATCAGGTTTGTTCAATTGTGGTTCACAACATCRGCTAGCTAGCTAGCTAAAATTAGCTATACTAGTTTGGTAGCTAACGTTAAGGTTTGCGACCTTTAACAAAGAAGGTGGTGACGTATCGCTCAATGTAACACAGGTATCATTAACAACTGTAGGCTTGCTAGTTAGCTTCCCATTTTCATGCTAGCTTGTCAGAGAACGTTAGCTAGCAATAAAGTTGTAACATTAGCTAGCTTGACAGGTATTTTTTTACTTAGCTAGCTAAACATTGCTTTGATCTAGCTAGCCAACGTTATCAACCAGAGAGACATTCCGCTCATAAACATCCTAGCTTGGTGTCTTATGTTAACGTTATCTATAACCAGGCAGCTGAGTTGACTTCCTATTTCTAATGCTCTGTGTATACAAGCACGCGGTGACGTATGGCGAAAGACCACTTCCCATTCATTTTCAATGAGAGAGCGGGGGACCGTTGGGTGTGAACGTGGCATGGGAGGCTGTGAAAAAGTTAAACATTTCCCAACTTTATGGAAACCAATCATATAGAGTGGTTCMCATAACGAATTTGATGCTACAGTGGTTCCTCCTTTAAAAGTTGCGAGCTTACACCGTGGGACATAAAGGTATTCAGCGTCACGGCTTCATTGCTCCAGACCACCGCAAGGAGGAGTTAGAGCACACATTATGCATTTGGGTCCCAAGGTTTTCAAATGACCAATCATATCGAGTGGTTCCAATGATGAATTTGATGCGAGCCATCCGTTGCTGGTGACTTTCTTCAGCAAAGATGGCTGACTAAACATTACGGTGGAAGCAAATGTAAGTAATTATAAGTCATAACAAGWCAAGCAAAAAATGTAGAATTGAGAGGAATATGTTAGTTAACGTAGAGACAAACGAGTGTGCATATTYTTTTTGTCATAAAGTTAATTGTGTTAGCTTGCATTGCTTATATTTGCCATGTAGTGCAGCTGAAGTAGCATAGCTAGCAAACTATTTCTTTGCTTATTGTGTWACATAACTGTATGCCTATGGATGTGTAGCTAGCTACAGTATGTAGCCGATCTGCGTATGGACCCTAAAACATTTGGTATGAATATTAGTTTAGAACCTATGAACCTCAGCTATCATAGTTGATGTATCGACTTCAAGTCTGAATGGCATTAAGGTTGTGTCGATATAGGACTCGTTTTACTGTGGATATAGATACTTTTGTACCTTTTTCCTCCAGCATCTTCACACGGTCCTTTGCTGTTGTTCTTCCTCCAGCATCTTCACACGGTCCTTTGCTGTTGTTCTGGGATTGATTTGCACTTTTCGCACCAAAGGTACGTTCATCTCTAGGAGACAGAACGCGTCTTCTACCTGAGCGGTATGATGGCTGCGTTGTCCCATGGTGTTTATACTTGTGTACTATTGTTTGTACAGATGAATGTGGTACCTTCAGGCATTTGGAAATTGCTCCCAAGGATGAACCAGACTTGTGGAGGTCTACAGTTTTTTTTTTTAGGTCTTGGCTGATTTCTTTAGATTTTTCCATGATGTCAAGCAAAGAGGCACTGATTTTGAAGGTAGGCCTTGAAATACATCCACTGGTACACCTCCAATTGACTCAAATTATGTCAATTAGCCTATCAGAAGCTTCTAAATCCATGACATAATTTTCTGGATTTTTCCAAGCTGTTTAAAGGCACAGTCAACTTGGTGTATTTATCTTCTGACCCACTGGAAATGTCATACAGTGAATTATAAGTGAAATAATCTGTCTGTAAAGAATTGTTGGAAAAATTACTTGTGTCATGCACGAAGTAGAAGTCCTAACCGACTTGCCAAAATAGTTTGTTAACAAGAAATTTGTGGAGTGATTGAAAAATTAATTTTAATGACTCCAACCTAAGTGTATGTAAACTCCCGACTTCAACTGTAAATAGAAGAATACTCTTATTTCAATGTCGATGGCTCTTAAAAGAGCATTTGGTTGTGCATAGTGTAGTCTATGGTGTTGCCTGGGAACAGCACCCTCTTTGAAGAAGTAGGAGGTAAAGATCTCCCGCACATGGACTGCCTCCCATGCTGCGTTGTTGGCCCCCATCCTTSACACATCCTGCAGAGCCCACAAAGAAAATAACGCCTTTACCCAGGACAAACATTGGTACAAGGTACACATCAAAGAATGGCCATTTTTACAAGTATCGACTGATACCGACTCAATGTAGTTGGAACTTCACTCCGCCACACCCCAAGAGAARCACACACACTAATSACCAATCCCATGTATCTCTCTCTCTATCAGTCAAATCACCAAAATACAGATGAAAAGTTAAACGAGTAGTCCACATATGACTTCACCCTCTCCATGTACAGCTAGGCTAGCTAGCTAACTTTAGTTCATTCAGTTTTGGCGCCTTCTTGAAATTCTCAAAGTTGAACACCTCCATCATAAACAATTTCACTAGCCTAAATATATACATCAGCTTTATGATAGACCTGCTGGATATCATACGTTTGTTGCTGCTSGTGTGTTAGCTAAGTTAACTACTAATGTCACAGTAACGTTAACATTGGGTAGCGTTAGCTAGCTGGCTGCAGCCAGGGTCGGACGGTAAACGCTGTCACTTGGCACGGAATTAACGTTGGGCTAGCTATTTTAGCTAATTTAGCTTAACGTTCTGGTCTGGGTTTCTCAAAAGCATCGTAGCACTAAGATCATCTTAATTCCATTCAAACTAAATGGACGAAAGATAATCTTAGTGCTATTAACATTATGCTTTTGGTAAACTCAGCCCTGGCTATCATGCATCTCAAGGCCCCGCATGGTAATGAGTRAGTGAACAAACTCCCATACGAGAACATTATGAATTTGCTAGCTATCTAATGTGGTGAAAGGATGCTGTCCTGACAGCTAAATTAGTAGTTTGTTAGCTCACGCACACATTCAGATTAACTTGGCTAACATCAACTAGCTAGCTATTTAGGTATCTTAACAGGAGAGCTAGCTAGCTCAAGTCAGTTCAAATAGCAGGAACCAGGATTGCCATGTCAATGAAAGGCTCTTTTTTGTCTCCTTTATCCTACTTTCAGACGCAATTATGATGACTTGTGGTATTTSTGACTTTAAAATTGTCTCAGTTATCACACATGTGAAGCACTACAGGTCACACAGACATAGCTAGCAATGTCAGTTTTCCATGTGGTTATTCCGATTATGGAAGGGTTTCTACATTCAATTCCTTCACTCTTCACATGTCTAGAGTTCACCCTGACAGAAGGGCACAGCAAACTTTAAAGGGAAATGTGTCTGTACAGTGTAATGTTCATGAGATTTCTGGAGCAGAGAATTAGTCATTTGGAAAGGGCTTGTATCTCACTTGAGTGCCCACAAACAAGAAGATCTGAAGATAGCCTGTCCCTTTGAAGGATGTTCAATATACGTTTAATGTAAAGTCATCCTTCTGCTCCCATGTCTCCAGATATCTCAAACAGTGGGATGAYACTCAAATAGCACCTGTTCACCTATGTAACAAGAACTGCAATGTGTTGGGTTTTCCTGTGTGTATCAAGAATGGTTCACCAGCCAAAGGACGCCCGGCCAACTYGGTACAACTGTGGCGTTGTCACTGATCTACTCATCTACTGAGCAAAGAGACCAGGCCCGGAAGAGGAAAGCTGCAGCAAGTTGCTGAAGAGATTGTAGAGAAATATCCCTGTTCTTTCCAAGAAAAAAAGTGGAAAGAATGTCATTGGAACACCATATGATTCACTCCTTGTACATATGGRAAAATTAAACAAAAACTCATCGAGGCTGACCCCGGCACAAACAGAGAGATAAGCAGAGATGGGAGAAGGAAGTCAAAATGTTCCGATCGCTATGGATGCGTGGAGTGGCAGCCTGACTCTCTCGGAAGAACTGAATGAAAAGAAAACAGAGCTGAACAATGCGTCGGAAAACATTTGTATCCAGCTCATTAAAATTAACATGGAAAGCAGTGTGAACACAGCAATGGAGGAGTGGCCCTACCTGTTTGAGGCGGCCAATCTCTTAGATCACACAAACACCCTCCTTGGCATATCGTTGCAAACAAAGCTGGCTGAGGAAATCTCRAGAAAAGCAAAGAGYATCAAGGACTTCCTTGAAACAAAAGTGATGGGGACAGAGCCAGTAAGACTAATATCCAGCATCACATTCCTCCCAAACAGCTCCAGTTCCTGTCTGAATTGAACGACTTTGAAAATCCTTGGAAGCGTGGAAAGGTGAGCATTTCTATTCAAAGCACTCCATTGCTTACTAAACGCCATATTCTTCTTCAAAAAACAATCATTTTTTCTATGCACTGACACATGCAGTAGAGAACTAAAGGCTAGATTGTATGTAGGTCATTGAAATAGGCTATCTGTTGTTTCCTGCTGATGCCATGTGCTTTGTGAAAACCATGCAGGTTAGAAAGAACATGCGGTGGTGTGCTGACAGTAGAAAGTACTGCATTAAGTCTTAATAATTCTTTCAATCTCACTCTCCTCCCTCCCTCTGCTTCTCCCACTTCCATCTCTTTCCCCTGTCTGTTCTTCTGTCAAACTCCTATCAAACCAAGATTGGTTATGTTCCCAGAACAGAAGAATTGTCGAGTTGTACTGATAATTATAAAATGTTTGTGTAATTGACTCTATGTTGCAAGAACGTTCCCAGAACACATTTTGTCTGTTTTTTATTTTACCAACCTGGAAGACGAGGTGTGTTGAATTTTTCCCTGAACTGATCAATTGGCTCAGTTGGTCAAGTGTGGTGCCTAGGTGGAACAAAATCCTGCAGGACATGCAGCACTCCAGGAACAGGGTTGCCKACCCCTGGCCTAGGCCCTCACCTTGAGCAAAGATTCAGCTATTTTAACATGGGTTAAATGTCACATATCTCGCTCTGTGGGGAAGATTTCCTTATTACTTAAATGTAATTGAGATGATTATTRTTTAGATTGTTTTTATGTATACAGTGCCTTTGGAAAGTATTCAGAACCCATGATGTTTTCCAAACAAATGTACGTTACAGCCTAAAATKTCTTACAAATAGAAACAAATCCTCAGCAATCTACACACAATACCCCATAACGACAAAGCGAAAAAAGATACCTTATTTACATAATAATTCAGACTCTTTGCTATGAGACTCGAAATTGAGCTCAGGTGCACACTGTTTCCATTGATCATCCTTGAGATGTTTCTACAACGGAAAAGTGGTGCATTCATATGTATTCACTCCCTTTGCTATGAAGCCCCTAAATAAGATCTGGTGCAACCAATTACCTTCAGAAGTCACATAATTAGTTCAATAAAGTCCACCTGTGTGCAATCTAAGTGTCACATGATCTGTCACATGATCTCAGTATATATACACCTGTTCTGAAAGGCCCCAGAGTCTGCAACACCACTAAGCAAGCGGCATCATGAAGACCAAGTAGCTCTCCAAACAGGTCAGGGACAAAGTTGTGGAGAAGTACAGATCAGGGTTGGGTTATAAAAAAAATCATAAACTTTGAACATCCCACGGAGCACCATTAAATCCATTATTAAAAAATTGAAAGAATATGGCACCACAACAAACCTTCCAAGAGACGGCCGCCCACCAAAGCTCACGGACCAGGCAAGGAGGGCATTAATCAGAGAGGCATCAAAGAGACCAAAKATAACCCTGAAGGAGCTGCAAAGCTCCACAGTGGAGATTGGAGTATCTGTCCATAAGACCGCTTTAAGCCGTACACTCAAAAGAGTGACCAGAAAAAAAGCCATTGCTTAATGAAAAAAATAAGCAAACACGTTTGGTGTTCGCAAAAGGCATGTGGGAGACTCCCCAAACATATGGAAGAAGGTACTCTCTTCAGATGAGACTAAAATTTAGCTTTTGTCCATCAAGGAAAACGCTATGTCTGGCGCAAACCCAACACCTCTCGTCACCCCGAGAACACCGTTTTTCATCGTCAGGRACTGGGAAACTGGTCAGAATTGAAGCAATGATGGATGGCGCTAAATACAGGGARATTCTTGAGGGAAACCTGTTTCAGTCTTCCAGAGATTTAAGACTGGGACGGAGGTTCACCTTCCAGCAGGACAATGACTCAAGCATACTGCWAAAGCAACACTTGAGTGGTTTAAGAGGAAACATTTAAATGTCTTGGAATGGCCTAGTCAAAGCCCAGACCTCCATCCAATTGAAAATCTGTGGTGTGACTTAAGCGGCGGCGGAACCCATCCAACTTGAAGGAGCTGGAGCAGTTTTGTCTTGAGGAATGGGCAAAAATCCCAGTGGCTAGATGTGCCAAGCTTATAGAGACATACCCCAAAAGACTTCACCCCCCCAAAGTCTACAAAGTATTGACTTTGGGGGGGCGAATAGTTATGCACGCTCAAGTTCAGTTTTTTTGTCTTATTTCTTGTTTGTTTCACAATTAAAAACATTTTGCATCTTCAAAGTGGTAGGCATTTTGTGTAAATCAAATGATACAACCCCCCCCCCCAAAAAAAAATCCATTTTAATTCCAGGTTGTACGGCAACAAAATAGGAAATAATGCCAAGGGGGTGAATACTTTCGCAAGCCACTGTATGCTAAATAATATGTGTGAAATTTGTTTTGATTTAGAATTGACCATGATCATGCACCTTTATCGAAACAGGGGCAGCGGGGAAAAATACATGAAATCTATGCACTTACAGTAAATAGCGAATGGAGGATGCTTTTCCCCATGGTTTATTTTCATGCCAGCCAGGTAGGCTATATTCCTGTTGTAAATATAAGCAATGTGCTTAATATTAGGATTATTGAGATATAGATACAGTATTCCTAGCCTATAGAATGCTGATGGGATCTTTGTCTTTTTTATTAGCGGCCATCATGCGGTTTTCTCCCGCAATTGCATAGACTATCGAAATGTTGGGCAACATGAGCTCATGGGCTCATGTTGTGTTTGATTAGATTTTCGAAAACATTTGCATTGATGTCAGTGATTAGAGGGACAATAGCGTGCTGAGTACCAGGCAGTTAGCAAGTTTGGTAGGCTACTAATAACCAGCAGCAGCATCAGAGCTTGGATGAACCTAATTACCGTGATTAAACGGTCATGTCGAATTTGACTGCCTTCATGAATCGTGACCACAGGTGTGGCGGTAATACGGTCACTGCAACAGCCATAGTCTCTATGCTCACTCACAAGGCCCTACACACTTTGTTCACTAATACTCCAACATGCATACAAACACTCACTCCATCATTTGCTCCCACACACATACATTTATACTGACTCTACACATACCCACTCACATACAACCATCATGTACACTGCTGCTACTCTGCTTATCATATATCCTGATGTCACAACGTCTGGAGTGGTGGGTGCGGAGTCAAACGGAGAGAGCAGAGGATACTGGGGAAACCGGAATTTATATACGTTCCAAAGCTAACGCCCAAAACAACAGGCGAAATAAATACAAAATTGTCCAACCCAACACAGGGCACAAACGGACAGGAACACTACACGCACAACCTGACTAACAGAAAACAAGCCTGCACAAAAACAGGCGGGCCTAACCGGCTTAAATAGTACTGAATCAAAAACAAAATAAGAGACAGGTGCAACCAATAAGACAAAACAAACTGAAAAGGGGATCGGTGGCAGCTAGTAGACCGGCGACAACGACCGCCGAGCGCCGCCCGAACAGGCAGGGGAGCCACCTTCGGTGGGAGTCGTGACACCTGATGCCTAGTCACCTTACCCCTATACATACAGTATCTACCTCTATCGATCAGGTATCTCTGACACCTGATGCCTAGTGACCTTACCCCTATACATACAGTATCTACCTCTATCGATCGAGTATCTCTGCACCTTGTATATACACTGCTCAAAAAAATAAAGGGAACACTTAAACAACACAATGTAACTCCAAGTCAATCACACTTCTATGAAATCAAACTGTCCACTTAGGAAGCAACACTGATTGACAATAAATTTCACATGCTGTTGTGCAAATGGAATAGACAAAAGGTGGAAATTATAGGCAATTAGCAAGACACCCCCAAAAAAGGAGTGATTCTGGCAGGTGGTGACCACAGACAACTTCTCAGTTCCTATGCTTCCTGCTGATGTTTTGGTCACTTTTGAATGCTGGCGGTGCTCTCACTCTAGTGGTAGCATGAGACGGAGTCCTACAACCCACACAAGTGGCTCAGGTAGTGCAGTTCATCCAGGATGGCACATCAATGCGAGCTGTGGCAAAAAGGTTTGCTGTGTCTGTCAGCGTAGTGTCCAGAGCATGGAGGCGCTACCAGGAGACAGGCCAGTACATCAGGAGACGTGGAGGAGGCCGTAGGAGGGCAACAACCCAGCAGCAGGACCGCTACCCTCCGCCTTTGTGCAAGGAGGTGCACTGCCAGAGCCCTGCAAAATGACCTCCAGCAGGCACAAATGTGCATGTGTCAGCATATGGTCTCACAAGGGGTCTGAGGATCTCATCTCGGTACCTAATGGCAGTCAGGCTACTCTGGCGAGCACATGGAGGGCTGTGCGGCCCACAAGAAATGCCACCCACACCATGACTGACCCACCGCCAAACCGGTCATGCTGGAGGATGTTGCAGGCAGCAGAACGTTCTCCACGGCGTCTCCAGACTCTGTCACATGTGCTCATGTGCTCAGTGTGAACCTGCTTTCATCTGTGAAGAGCACAGGGCGCCAGTGGCGAATTTGCCAATCTTGGTGTTCTCTGGCAAATGCCAAACGTCCTGCACGGTGCTGGGCTGTAAGCACAACCCCCACCTGTGGAGTCGGCCCTCATACCACCCTCATGGAGTCTGTTTCTGACCGTTTGAGCAGACACATGCACATTTGTGGCCTGCTGGAGGTCATTTTGCAGGGCTCTGGCAGTGCACCTCCTGGCAACAAAGGCGGAGGTAGCGGTCCTGCTGCTGGGTTGTTGCCCTCCTACGGCCTCCTCCACGTCTCCTGATGTACTAGCCTGTCTCCTGGTAGCGCCTCCATGCTCTGGACACTACGCTGACAGACACAGCAAACCTTTTTGCCACAGCTCGCATTGATGTGCCATCCTGGATGAACTGCACTACCTGAGCCACTTGTGTGGTTGTAGACTCCGTCTCATGCTAACACTAGATAGAGCACCGCCAGCATTCAAAAGTGACCAAACATCAGCCAGAGCTAGAACTGAGAAGTTGTCTGTGGTCACCACCTGCAGAATCACTCCTTTTTTGGGGGTGTCTTGCTAATACCTATAATTTCCACCTTTTGTCTATTCCATTTGCACAACAGCATGTGAAATTTATTGTCAATCAGTGTTGCTTCCTAATTGGACAGTTTGATTTCACAGAAGTGTGATTGACTTGGAGTTACATTGTGTTGTTTAAGTGTTCCCTTTATTTTTTTGAGCAGTGTAGTATGCTTACTTACTTTATAGTGTTCGTCATATTTATCATTTTTATGCAGTATCTCATTTACATTACATTTACATTTAAGTCATTTAGCAGACGCTCTTATCCAGAGCGACTTACAAATTGGAAAGTTCATACATATTCATCCTGGTCCCCCCGTGGGGAATGAACCCACAACCCTGGCGTTGCAAGYGCCATGCTCTGTGTGTTTTTGTTCTACCTTGTTATTTTTGGTATCAAATTGTTATTTATTACTGCACTGTTGGGATTAGAGCTTGCAAGAAAGGCATTTCACAGTACTTCTGCATGTGAAAATTAAAACCTTGAAACTTGATACTTTCTGAGTAGCTTGAGTCATTCATTATGATGAATCATCAATTCCTAATTACTAAATGGTTTGTTAATTGTTTGTAGTTATTGTATTGTTGTTTTACAGGTACATCTCTCCTTTCTCTGTCTCTATCTTTGTGAGCTGTTTTATGAGAAAAACTAACGTGGACTGAGGAGTCCAAATATCGTACAAAACATTTAAGCATTATTAATGTGTGTGTGTGTGGTTACATTCACAGACACAGAAATCAGCTCATCGTGGGTGACTTGGGAGCACAGTGCTTTAGCAGGTGGGACAGAGGAGACGGCAACAGAGAGAGCTTTATTCTGGTGACACACACACACACACACACACACAATGTGACACACACATGGTGAGATACACACAGTTTTGATGCACTTGTCCCAGTTTTGATGACCTGTACTGACCTCGCGTTCAAATAAAAATAAAATGTTATTAGTCAAAATAATACGAATAAGAAATAAAAGTAACAAGTAATTAAAGAGCAGCAGTAAAATAACAATAGCGAGACTATATACAGGGGGGTACCGGTACAGAGTCAATGTGCGAGGGCACCGGTTAGTCGAGGTAATTGAGATAATATGTACATGTAGGTAGAGTTATTTAAGTGACTATGCATGGATGATAACAACAGAGAGTAGCAGCTGTGTAAAGGGGGGGAGGGCAATGCAAATAGTCTGGGTAGTCATTGGATTAGATGTTCAGGAGTCTTACGGCTTGGGGGTAGAAGCTGTTTACAAACCTCTTGGACCTAGACTTGGTGCTCCGGTACCGCTTGCCGTGCGGTAGCAGAGAGAACAGTTTATGACAGGATGGCTGAAAATCTTTAGGGCCTTCCTCTGACACCTCCTGGTATAGAGGTCCTGGATGGCAAGAAGCTTGGCCCCAGTGATGTACTGGGCCGTTTGCACTACCCTCTGTTGTGCCTTGCGGTCRGAGGCTGAGCAGTTGCCATAACAGGCAGTGATGCAACCAGTCAGGATGCTCTCGATGTTGCAGCTGTATAACCTTTTGAGGATCTGAGGACCCATGCCAAATCTTTTCAGTCTCCTGAGGGGGAATAGCTTTTGTCGTGCCCTCTTCATGACTGTCTTGGTGTGYTTGGACCATGTTACTTCGTTGGTGATGTGGACACCAAGGAACTTAAAACTCTCAACCTGCTCCACTACAGCCCCGTCGACGAGAATGGGTGTGTGCTCGGTCATCTTTTTCCTGTAGTCCACAATCATCTCCTTTGTCTTGATTACGTTGAGGGAGAGGTTGTTGTCTTGGCATCACAAGGCCAGGTCCCTGACATCCTCCCTATAGGCTGTCTTGTCGTTTTTGGTGATCAGGCCTACCACTGTTGTGTCATCAGCAAACTTAATGATGGTGTTGGAGTCGTGCCTGGTCACGCAATCATATGTGAACAGGGAATACAGGAAGGGACTGAGCACGCACCCCTGAGGGGCCCCTGTGATTAGGATCAGTGTGGCGGATGTGTTGTTACCTACCCTTATCATCTGGGGGAGGCCCATAAGGAAGACCAGGATCCAGTTGCAGAGGGAGGTGTTTAGTCCCAGAGTCCTTAGCTTATTGATGAGCTTTGAGGGCACTATGGTGTTGAACACTGAGCTGTAGTCAATGAATAGCATTCTCACATTGGTGTTCCTTATGTCCTGGTGGGAAAGGGAAGTGTGGAGTGTAATAGAGGTCTGCTTAAAACATGTTGGTATTACAGACTTGGAGAGTTTGAAAGTGTAATTTGGTCAGCGCATGCTCACAGTACACGTCCTGGTAATCCGTCTGTCCCTGCAGGCCTTGTGAATGTTGACCTGTTTAAAGGTCTTACTCACATTGGCTGCGGAGAGCGTGATCACACAGTCTTCTGGATCAGCTGGTGCTCTCATGCATGTTTCAGTATTATTTGCCTCGAAGCCAGCATAGAAGTAGTTTAGCTCGTCTGGTAGGCTCATGTCACTGGGCAGCTCTCGGCTGTACTTCCCTTTGTAGTCTTAATGGTTTGCAAGCCCTGCCACATCCGACCAGCGTCAGAGCCAGTGTAGTACGATTCGATCTTAGTCCTGTGTTGGCGCTTTGCGTGTTTGATGGTACGTCAGAGGGTATAGCGGGATTTCTTATAAGCTTCCAGGTCAGAGTCCCGCTCCTTGAAAGCGTTAGCTCTAGCCTTTAGCTCAGTGCGTATGTTGCCTGTAATCCATGGCTTCTGGTTGAGGTATGTACGTAAGGTCACTGTGGAGACGACGTCATCGATGCACTTATTGATGAAGCCAATGACTGCTGTGGTGTAGTCCTTCCTCAATGCCATCGGAGGAATCCCAGAACATATTCCAGTTTGTGCTAGCAAAACAGTCCTGTAGCTTAGCATCTGCTTCATCTGACCAATTTTTTGTTGATCGAGTCACTGGTGCTTCCTGCTTTAATTTTTGCTTGTAAGCAGGAATCAGGAGGATAGAATTATGGTAAGATTTTCCAAATGGAGGGTGAGGGAGAGCTTTATATGCATCTCTGTGTGTGGAGTAAAAGTGGTCCAGAGTTTTTCCCCCTCTGGTTGCACATTAAACAAGCTGATAGAAATTTTGTAAGACTGATTTAAGTTTCCCTGCATTAAAGTCCCCGGCTACTAGGAGCGCCGCCTCCGGGTGAACGTTTTCCTGTTTGCTTATGGCGTAATACAGCTCATTGAGTGCAGTCTTAGTGCCAGCATCAGTCTGTGGTCGTATGTAGACAGCTTCAAGATATACAGATGAAAACTCTCTAGGTAGTTAGTGTGGTCTACTGCTTATCATGAGATACCCTACCTCAGGCGAGCAATAGCTCGAGACTTCCTTAGATATCGTGCACTAGCTGTTATTTACAAAAATACATAGTCCACCGCCCCTTGTCTTACCAGACGCAGTGGTTCTATCCTGCCGATGCAGCGTATAACCAGCCAGCTGTATGTTGATAATGTTGTCGTTCAGCCACGACTCGGTGAAGATGTTACAATTTTGAATGTCCCGTTGGTAGTTTAATCTGCCGCGTTGGTCATCGATTTTATTGTCCAAAAATTGCACGATGCTATTAGAATGGAAAGCAGTGGGGGTTTATTAGATCGCCAACGAATTCTCAGAAGGCAGGCCACCCTCCAGCCCATTTTTCTCYGCATTCTCTTCACACAAATGACGAGGATCTGGGCCTGTTCCCGGGAAGCAGTATGTCATTCATGTCGGGCTCGTCGGACTTGTTAAAGGAAAAAAAGTATTYTGACAATTCGTTGTGAGTAATCGCAGATCTGATGTCCAGAAGTTATTTTCGGTCGTATGAGACGGTAGCAGCAACATTACGAACAAAAGAAGTAAAAAAGAAGTTACAAACAACGCAATGAAACAAACAAAAAAACACAATTGGTTAGGAACACGTAAAATGTCAGCCTTCTTCTTCAGTGCCATTTTACTTCTGGATGATAGTGGGGTGAACAGGCAGTGGCTTGGATGGATGCTGTCATTGATGATATTTTTGGCCTTCCTGTGACATCGGGAGCTGTAGGTGTCCTGAAGGGCAGGTAGTTTGGCAGACCGCACCACCCTCTGGAGAGCCCTGCTGTTGCGGGCGGTGCAGTTGCCATACCAGGCGGTGATACAGCTCGACAGGATCCTCTCAATTGTGCATCTGTAAAAGTTTGAGGGTTTTAGATGCCAAGCCAAATTTCTTCAGCCTCCTGAGGATGAAGAGTCGCTGTTGCACCTTCTTCAACACACTGTCTGTGTGGGTGTACCACTGCAGTTTGTCTGTGATGTGTACGTCGAGGAACTTGAAGCTTTCCACCTTCTCCACTACTGTCCTGTTGATGTGGATAGGGGTGTGCTCCCACGATCCTCTCCTTTGTTTTGTTGATGTTGAGTGAGAGGTTATTTTCCTGGCACTACACTGCCAGAGCCCTCACTTAATTCCTGTAGGCTGTCTCGTCATTGTTGGTAATCAAGCCTATTACTGATTGATTGATTGAATTGGAGGAGTGYGTGGCCACGCAGTCATGGGTGAACAGGGAGTACAGGAGGGGTCTGAGCACGCACCCTTGTGGGGCCCCAGTGTTGAGGATCAGCGAAGTGGAGGTGTTGTTTCCTACCTTCACCACCTAGGGGTTGCCCGTCAGGAAGTCCAGGACCCAGTTGCACAGGGCGGGGTTCAGACCCAGGGCCTCAAAGCTTAATGATGAGCTTAGAGAGTACTATGGTGTTGAATGCTGAGCTATAGTCAATGAACAGCATTCTTACATAGGTATTCCTCTTGTCCAGATGTGATAGGTTAGTGTGCATTGCAATTGCATTGTCTGTGGATCTATTGGGAATGTAAGCAAATTGAAGTGGGTCTCGGGTGACAGGTAAGGTAGAGGTGATATGATCCTTGACTAGTCTCTCAAAGCACTTCGTGATGACAGTGAGTGCTACGGGGCGATAGTAATTTAGTTCAGTTACTTTTGGCGCTGTGTTACCCTCAAAGGGTGCGAAGAAGGTGTTTAGCTTGTACGGAAGCAAGACGTCGGTGTCCACGACCTGGCTGRTTTTCCTTTTGTAGTCCGTGATTGTCTGTAGACCCAGGTCAGATTTGTTGGCATCCCAGTACTTGGAGTAGCAATGGTCAAGTGTTTTGGCAGCGCAAGCACTACAGTATAAGTGTTGATCGAACCTTTGCAGGCTTTTTCTCAAATTTGCTTAGTTAAAATCCACAGCTACAATAAATGCTGCCTCAGGATATGTGGTTTCCAGTTTGCATAAAGTCCTGTGAAGTTCTTTGAGAGCCGTTGTGGTATCGGCTTGAGGGGTGATATACACGGCCGTGACTATAACCGATGAAAATAATTTTGGGAGATAATACGATTGGAATTTGATTGTGAGGTATTCTAGGTCGGGTGAAGAAAAGGACTTGAGTTCCTGTATGTTATCACAATTACACCAGGAGTCATTAATTATGAACCTTCCTGGAGAGATATTTATTCCTGTCTGCGCGATGGACTGAGAACCCAGCTGGCTGGACCGACTCAGACAGTATATCCCGAGAGAGCCATGTTTCCGTGAAACAGAGTATGTTACAATCCCTGATGTCTCTCTGGAAAGAAACCCTCGCTCTGAGCTCGTCAACTTTATTATCCAGAGACTGMACATTAGCGAGTAATATATTCTAGTTGGACTAGAAGACCACTCCGAGTACTTCTCCTTTGCCAGTGTTATTATGGGTCGGCCTCTGGAATCAGTTCAATTGCCCTGGTTGGTGTGAACAAAGGATCCACATTGGGAAAGTCATATTCCTGGTCGTAATGCTGGTAGTGCTGGTGAGTTACCGTCGCTCTGATATCCAATAGTTCTTCCCGGCTGTATGTAATAACACAAAACATTTTCTTGGCAAATAATGTCTGAATTAATACAAAAAAATATTAAATACTGCAAAGTTTCCTAAGARCTAAAAGCAAGGCAGCCCTCTCTGTTGGCGCCATTTTCACATGTCCTGTTGCTGCAGGATTATTTTCCTACTGTAGTAAACTTGCTTAAATTAAGATCCTACATCTGTATGTAAACATGATCCATATCTACGGTAGACAAACATGATACAACAAGCAATATACTGTAGATTTGAAAGCATGCATTCAGGTTAAGCCTTTATGCATGTTACAGTACATTGTGAAATTGTACTGTGGTAGTATCCTTGTTTGCAAACAATGCCATCGTAACAGTATGTATGATTTTCAGATGATCATGGTGACAGTCTACCAAAAAGCTGTATGATGAGGAAGACCAGAACCACATGCCAACCAGAGGCTCAGACACAATGGTCTCAGATTCCACTTAAGATCCAGCACTATCCAATCACTGCAACATGACGTTGCCTGAAGCTTGGCCTAGTCCAAGGCCATCTCCACTGCACTAGGACACTAAAATGGATGAAAACAGAGATGCCTTCATTCTACCACATTTCACAAAGTCATTTAATGTTTGATTCATGCACCAATATATTATAATATTTTTTTTAATAACCTTTATTTAACTAGGCGAGTCAGTTAAGAACAAATTCTTATTTACAATGATGGCCTACCCTGGCCAAACCCTAAACCGGACGACGCCGGGCCAATTGTGCGCCGCCCTATGGAACTCCCAATCATGGCCGGTTGTGATACAGCCTGGAATCAAAACAGGGTCTTTTAGTGACACCTCTAGCACTGAGATGTATYGCCTTAGACTGGTCTCATCACCTKCCTACTGCGTTTCGAGAAGTTGCTGATGAATTACACTTGCCAGAAAGTGAAGCAAGCCAAGGACTTGAACCTCACTGGTGTAAGTGTTAGATGGAACATCAGYGTTAGTGCAAAACGGGAATTGTTTTGATTAGCTAATATGTTGGGTTGATGCAATTGCTATTTCATGTTGGCTTGTATGACCTGAAGTAAGTGAGCTGTCTGGATAATAGATCCTTTTCTACAGCACTACTAATATCCAACTTCGACTTGAATAATGTCTCTTCATTACCATCAATATTTAGCTTTCTTGCTGCCCAGGCATTGCAACCTGGTTGCGTGAGCAGCCAGGCAGGATGGAACAGGCTGGACAGCTAGCTAACATTACYGATCGGCAAATAGGTCAAAAAGTATTATACAGGCTAGATATATACTGTAGCCAGGTTTCAGTTTGATATGTCACACCCCCGAACATAGAAAAAATAGATATCCAATCAAGACATGCTGCATTTCTCACTTTGAATGAGACTGTAATGATCTATATGTAATTACTTAGGTTTCCTTAATTTTTTTATGGAAAAGATAGCAGAGAAAATATTGATTTTAATTACATCAACAACACCTTTCTCGGATATTCAAATGGAAAGCACTTCTGATATTTAATCTTTCTCTGTGAATTGAGGTTAACTGTTGACTATTTAGAGGAATTTCTTACATTTCTCCTGAGCTCTCACCTATGGGATAATGCTAATATTTTAATCCCCCTTTTTAGGAAGATCACAGCACCATCTGGTGACCATTTAGGGAATGGAGTTCTCAGCTGAGCTGCAAAATTTTGTTCAGGAAAATTGAGTATTGACGGAGAAAAGAGGAAAGGAAAAAGTTATTTKAACATGCATTGGCCAATCAAAACCTAATATAGACGTGACGATAATGGAACATTAACTTTTGTTGCATTGTAATGTGAGTAGGGGAGATTGTAGTGGTTGTAAGGGTGCACTGTTTTAGGGTCTCTTTTCCTATCTAAAACCCCTGTACTCAGGGTAAAACAGTTGAGTAAATCGGACAGGGTTAGGGGGATCCTGCCTATGCTATGCTCCTGTACTAAAAACATAAATCTTCATCTGGCTCAATCCTGCTCTATTGTAATGTGAGTGGATAAGGGTTCAATGGATTGATATGGTATGATGTAATACACAGGAGGGTTAAGGCAAGCAGAGAAAATTTGCCTTATCAATACCTACTAATTACYTTTATTGATGGATCCTGCACATTTCCACGTCTCATGGGTACTGTACACGTGCATTTCTTCTAATCTTCTTTTTCTTCTGTCCATATACACACCCGATTGTGTCACRCAAGACCAGTGTATTTGCACATGAAAAGTGTTCTGGTGGAAAATGTGGCGAGGAACAACAAACAGCTATTCTACTCTGCATATGTTATCTGGCATATTTTTTAAGAAAAGTTTGTTGGAGCTCTCTAGGACAGTGTTTAATCTTAGTGAGGGGAGAGAGAGTGAAATTCCACTACAACAAACTCATGTTTCTTATGTTATCTTAGTACACACATTTTGAAGAACGCTCAAAGTGTATTTTCTTGCCAAAAATAGACGTTTCAAACCAAACAATCAGTCTGTTTTTCTATTCACTTGAAACTTGCTGGTGTAAGGTGTAATTACTGTATAATTGTTCTTTCTTATCAAAAAGGACATATTTCCAGCAGCAAACAATAGATTGTAGGCCCAGTGCATCACTCTGTGAGTRCCAATGGAAAACTGACATTAATGTTATCCGGGCCACCGTTTATGAGAGTAATTGATTCAATTCCCTGATCAGCAAGATGAGTCAACAAACATCCTCAGTCTTTGATAACAAAGGGGAGACCAAAACAAAACAGTATGGAACATCCTTATGCTGAATCAAACTCTCACTGCTTTCAAACTATCTGAATATAAGATATGGAATCACAGACAGCCTTGGACAGACTCTCCTTAGACATGATGTTGCCTTATAAGACAAGCAATATAGTGAATACCTACCTGCCTACTGAAACATGTCCACCAACGCCTTGCTGACCGGGATTCAATCCAATGTGTGTTTTAGCGAAAACAATTGCACTTGACTTTGAAAAGGTCATTAAAAATTTCACATGTAGACTTCCAGAGCGCCGGCATCTGCAGCACCAACATCCACAATCTCTGCAAATGTTGGTAGCATTGTTGACAAACCACCTTGGATTGCATCCAACCTCTCTCTCTCTCATCACGTCGCTGTCTACTTTCTGAGTTGATGAAAGGGGGATACCTAGTCAGTTGTACAACTGAATGCCTTCAACTGCAATGTGACTTCTGCATTTAACCGAATCCCTCTGAATCAGAGAGGTGTGGGGGACTGCCTTAATCAACATCCACATCATTGGCGCCCAGGGAACAGTGGGTTAACTGCCTTGCTCAAGCGCAGAGTGACAGATTTTTGCAGAGTCAGCTCGGGGATTTAATCCAGCAACCTTTCGGTTACTGGCCCAACGCTCCTACCCGCCAGGCTACCTGGCACTCAAAATAGGGAAAGGGGGAATGGGATGAAGTGGGATGACGTGGGATGATTTAACACCACTTTACAATTCTGAGGAGTAAAAAATAAACACTGATTCAACCCAGTGAATGAGTAATCAAAAGTGAATCAACAGTTCCACTCCGGATAATATTTCCTTTACTTTCTTGACATAGGCAGGGTGATGACTCAGAGGATGCCTCATACAAACATGAAAGATTTGACCAAAGTCTGCAACACTAGAAATCATTCACATACTGAGCAACGCAACCAAATCAAAGTACTGGATTGGACTGATGGTTATTCATTTCCTGCTGCACATTACTTAGCTTTCGTCTCTCTTCCATCCTCTACCTTGAAGTGATCAACGTATGTGTGTGGTTTGATTTTGCTATTCTTGCGGGGACAAGAAGGGTTAGTGATTAGGTATAGGGTTAGGAGGTAGGGTTAGGTTTAGTTTTAGGGATTTGGCAATAAGGTTAGGGTTAGGTTAAGGGTTAGGGAAAACTTTTTTTCTTATAAGGACAATTATTTGGGGTCCCCACAAGGATAGTAAAACAAACATGTGTGTGTGTTTACTGAAACAGGAAATGAGAGTAAGTGCTCTGTAAGCCCAGACACACTCATCTATGACTCCRTTTCACGACAGCAGACATTAAGAAAGAAGAGCCTTCAGTGGACAAAATAACAACAAACCACCCACTTAGCCATCGAAAACCAAAACGTGCACCCAGGGGGGGTTAAACGAACCCTCTTCAGTTGGTGWTGCTTCACATCACTCATCAAGTTTCCCTAAATAGGTCTTAGTCCAGTTTGAGGAATCTTGGCTATCACACAACAAGTACTGTGACTCTTGGGAAGGGAAGTCCATACTGTACACTAGCACTATAGTGAGTATATGGTTAGAATTKAATTTAACAGTGACCAGCCCACACAGTCTGAAGTTTGRATTCACATTAGCTGTTGCAAAAGCAGCAGCTACTATTGCTTGGGTCCATAAACCTGACCTAATACGGAACATTTCAGACTACAATAGCTCAAGGACAGAATTATAGAACTAGATCAATTATCTCTGAAGTTGAACTCTCAGCCTTTCCGTCTCATCTCCCTGGATCAATGCATATCCCTTTTCACTGCTTGAATATGCTAGAGCTGAGCTAGTATCTAATTGCCTCTCTGTTTGTCTCGGCGATGCTGCTTACGGAGGCAGTGAGGAGGGTACAGATGTACATATGTTATTACATGTGTACCTGGAGTGATGCACTCTCGTTGTTTCCTAGAAGTCGTGATCAATGTGAGTTAGATGGAGTCATTAGAAGTCCTTACCAGCTTCCTCTATTACATGATCTGTTATTCTCTCCTTTCCCTCTCTCTCTCTCTATCTTTCTCGCTCTCTGTTCCCTCTCTCTAACCAGCCCTGCTCGTGGGCTGATGTGAGCCATTCAATAGCAGGGTGTCTGTGCTGCTGAAGGAGTAATCAACAGCTAAAGACAGAAACMGCAGACAAAGGAGAAAACATTGCCTTTAAGCAAGGGCGTAGGAGGGTGTGTGTGTGTGTGAGGGCACATGTCCTCCGAATGTTAGAAGCAGGTAAAATGGTTCCCCCAATATATAAAAAGACATGTGAAAAAAAGAGTTGCCAGATTTGTTAAGAGATTTTAATTTTGAAAAGGCCTACGCTGCTGGAACGTGAGTCACTTCCCCCGCCCCCACYGACTGCTTTGTTCTCACTCTCGATTGTTACAAGCAGTGAGGCAGTGTGTTAGTGAGAGAAAAAGTACTGTGCAGCACCACCATCATTAATTACTCACCGCACCGGATAGAGTAATTGTTTTTGGCAACAACGCAGTAAGTTTAAGTAAAAAGTGCATGAATGTGAATAAACGTTGATATATTAGAACGAACATGAGAAGCTATAAGCTTTTTCCTGACTAGTAGCTAGTTACCTTTAAATTGTCAGGTTAGTCATTTTTAGCTGTGTCAGGTTTTATCAAACTAGCTAACGCTGGGTAGTTTGGCTGTGTGAAAAGCCMAAAATACTTGTTAGCTACAGAATTACTTGCACAATTACTGTCTTAGTCTTCATCATAGGGTCAGCAGGGTTAACAATGGATGTGCCACCAGTCACGAAGATAAAAAAAATAGGACATAAAAGTTAAAAGACTGTAAGTAAGGTTATTGGCAACTGCCCAGACACCTTGGCAAACTAGCTGGCAAATGTGAGTGCTTTCAGCTTAAATGTCTTTATCTTCATCAAAGTGATTATGAAGCTGTGTTCCATGTGTTAAGACTTTGTTTGGCACTATTATGATCATGGCAGGAGAATGACAGTCTGACCAGACAGACAGGGAGAGAGAGAGGCCACAAACCAACAGTGAGAAGTGCCTCTTCAAGCCCATAGAGTTCATAGACTGATGGTCTGACATAGTGTGAATAAATCTGAATGATCATTTAAGATCTCTGATGAAATGATAGCAGCTTAAGTGTAGAGGGTGTATTGCATGTGTTAACTTCATGCAGGACAGTGGCTACCATCATGATATTTTATGTTTTATAATTGTGGAGATTGATAAATTTCAGTTTACCTTTCATGCCTACTTTCTTTTTATTAAAACAGTATAATAACTGTATTRTAAGTTGAAAATATTACATTAAGTTTCAAACCATACAGTAGTAACAACCTGACATAGGGGAAGTGAGAAAAATACCAGGAAATGAATCATACATTAATAGAGAAATAGTACAAAATAGTTGTTTAATTGAATATATCCACATTAACAGTCACACTGGTATTAAAAACCATTCTTTCCACTTCCCTGTCAGGTTGTACCTACGTATGGTTTGAAACTTAATGTAATATTTGTCAACTTTTAATACAGTTATTATACTGTTTAATAAAAAGAGAAAGTAAATGAAGGTTAAATGCTGATATTTATCAATCTCCACAATTAAAAACATAAAATATCATGATGGTAGCCACTGTCCTGCAGAAGTTAACACATGCAATACACCCTCTACACTTAAGCTGCTATCATTTCATCAGAGATCTTAAATGATCATCAGATTTATTCACACTATGTCAGACCATCATCTATGAACTCTATGGGCTTGAAGAGGCACTTCTCACTGTTGGTTGTGGCCTCTCTCTCTCCCTGTCTGTCTGGTCAGACTGTCATTCTCCTGCCATAATCATAATATGCCAAAAAAGTCTAACACATGGAAACACAGCTTCATAATCACTTGATGAAGATAAAAGACATTTAAGCTGAAAGCACTCACATTTTGCCAGCTAGTTTGCAAGGTGTCTGGGCAGTTTGCCAATAACCTTACTTACAGTCTTTTAACTTTATGTCCTATTTTTTATCTTCTTGACTGGTGGCACATCCATTGTTAAACCCTGCTGACCCTATGATGAAGACTAAGACAGGTAATTGTGCAAGTCTGCGTAGCTAACAAGTATTTGGCTTTTCACACAGCCAAACTACCCGAGTTAGCTAGTTTGATAAAACCTACACAGCTAAAAATGACTAACCTGACAATTAAAAGCTAACTGCTTAAGTCAGGAAAAAAGCTTATAGTTTCTCACTTCGTTCTAATACAGCTGCTCAAAAAAAATAAAGGAACACTTAAACATCACAATGTAATCCAAGTCAATCACACTTCTGTGAAATACAAACTGTCCACTTAGGAAGCAACACGTATGACAATAAATTCACATGCTGTTGTGCAAATGGAATAGACAAAAGGTGAAATTATAGGCAATAGTAAGAACACCCAAAAAAAGGAATGGTTCTGCAGGTGGTGACCACAGACCCACTTCTCAGTCCTATGCTTCCTGGCTGATGTTTTGGTCACTTTTGAATGGTGGCGGTGCTTTCACTCTAGTGGTAGCATGAGACGGAGTCTACAACCCACACAAGTGGCTCAGGTAGTGCAGTTCATCCAGGATGCACATCAGGCAGCGTGTGCAAAAGGTTTGCTGTGTCTGTCAGCGTAGTGTCCAGAGCAGGAGGTCGCTACCAGGAGACAGCAGTACATCAGGAGCGTGGAGGAGGCCGTAGGAGGGCAACAACCCAGCAGCAGGACCGCTACCTCCGCCTTTGTGCAAGGAGGAGCACTGCCAGAGCCTGCACAAATGACCTCGCAGCAAGCACAAATGTGCATGTCTCTCGCTCAAATGGTCAGTAAAAACAGACGCCATGTAGGGGCTATGAGGGCCCGACGTCCACATGTGGGGTTGTGCTACAGCCCAACACACCGTGCAGGACGTTTGGCAATTTGCCAGAGACGACCAAGATTGGCAAATGCTGCCCACTGCTGCCCTGTGCTCTCCACCAGATGAAAAGCAGGCTTCACACTGATGGTGAACATGAGCACATGTGACAGACGTGACAGAGTCGTGGAGACTGGGTGGAGACGTTCTGCGCCTCAACATCCTCCAAATGACCGCGTCTTGGCGGTGGGTTCAGTTCATGGTGGGGTGGCATTTCTTTGTGGGGCCGCAAGTCCCTCCATGTGGCTCGCCAGAGGTAGCCTGACGCCATTAGGTACCTGAGATGAGATCTCCCAAGATCCCTGTGTTGAGACCATATTGCTGACACATGCACATTGTGGCTGCTGGAGTCATTTTGCAGGGCTCTGGCAGTGACCCCCTTGCACATAAGGGGAGTAAGCCGGCCCTGCCTGCTGGGTGTTGCCGCTCTCTACGGCTCCTCCACTGTCTCCTGCCATGTACTGGCCTGTCTCTGGTGAGCGCCTCCATGGCTTTGGACACTACGCGCTGACAGACACAGCAAAACCTTTTGCCACAGCTCCGCACTCTGATCGTGCCACCTAGGAAGAAACTCGCACGTACACCTGACCCACTCCTGTTGGTTTGTCACTCCGTCTCATCGTCAGCCACCTAGAGTGACGAAGCAGCACCGCCCATCCATTCAAAGTCGCACCAAAAACAAATCAGTCTCCAGCAAGCCATATGGCCAAGCCTGTACGCAATTGTCCTGCCCTGTCGTCACGTCCAACCCTGCAGACAATCGAGCTTGCACTTAAATCATCTTGGGAACCATGTTGCGATCTAAGTGCGCATATCAATGTATTCGACCGACGCTTCGTGTCTAGCCCTTGCAATATCTTGCGACAACAGCACGCTGACAATTTAACTTGTCCCAATCAAGTGTCTGCCTCCCTAACCGTGGACACGTTTGATTTCACAGATCACGTGCTATTGACTTGCGGAGATTACACCTTGCTGATGTTGTAAGCTGTTCCTTTATCTCTGAGCCATTGTACTCACTCAATGTTATTCACATTCATGCACTTTTTACTTAAACTTACTGCGTTGTTGCCAAAAACAATTACTCTATCCGGTGCGGTAGTAATAATGATGGTGGTCTGCAGCACGACAGTACTTTTCTCTCCACAACACACTGCCTCACTGCTTGTAACAATCGAGAGGAGACACAAACAGCAGCTGGGGGCGGGGAAGTGACTCACGTTCCAGCAGCGTAAGCCTTTTCAAAATTAAAATCTCTTAACAAATCGCCAACTCTTTTTTCACATGTCTTTTATATTGGGGAAACCATTTTACCTGGCTCTAACATTGAGGACTGTGCCCTCACACACACACCCCCCTACGCCCTGCTTAAAGGCATGTTTTCTCCTTTGTCTGCGTTTCTGTCTTTAGCTTTGATTACTCCTTCAGCAGCACAGACACCCTGCTATTGAATGGCTCACATCAGCCCACGAGCAGGGCTGGTATGAGAGAGGGAAAGAGAGACGAGAAAGATGAGAGAGAGAGAGGGAAAGGAGAGAATAACAGATCTGTAAGAGAGGAAGCTGGTAAGGACTTCTAATAGACTCCATCTAACTCACATTGATCACGGACTTCTAGAAAACAACGAGAGTGCATCACTCCAGGTAACCATGTAATAACATATGTACATCTGTACCTCCTCACTGCCCTCCGTAAGCAGCATCGCCGAACAAACAGAGAGGCAATTAGATACTAGCTCAGCTCTAGCATAATTCAAACAGTGAAAGGGATATCAGATATCCAGGGAGATGAGACGGAAAGGCTGAGAGTTCAACTTCAGAGATAATTGATCTAGTTCTATAATTCTGTCCTTGAGCTATTGTAGTCTGAAATGTTCCGTATTAGGTCAGGTTTATGGACCCAAGCAATAGTAGCTGCTGCTTTTGCAACAGCTAATGTGAATCAAACTTCAGACGTTGTGGCTGGTCACGTGTTAAATTAATTCTAACCATATACTCACTATAGTGCTAGTGTACAGTATGGACTTCCCTTCCCAAGAGTCACAGTACTTGTTGTGTATAGCCAAGATTCCTCAAACTGGACTAAGACCTATTTAGGGAAACTTGATGAGTGTGTGAAGCAACACAACTGAAGAGGGTTCGTTTAACCCCCCTGGGTGCACGTTTTGGTTTCTCGATGGCTAAGTGGGTGGTTTGTTGTTATTTTGTCCACTGAAGGCTCTTCTTTCTTAATGTCTGCTGTCGTGAAGGAGTCATAGATGAGTGTGTCTGGGCTTACAGAGCACTTACTCTCATTTCTCGTTTCAGTAAACACACACACATGTTTGTTTTACTACCTTGTGGGGACCCCAAATAATTGTCCCTATAAGAAAAAATAGTTTCCCTCAACCCCTTAACTACCCTAACCTTATGCCAAATTCCCTAAAATTCTAACTGTAAAACCCTACGTCCTAAACCCTATCACCCTAATCACACCTTTGTCCCGCAAAGAATAGCAAAAATCAACCTCACACAATACGTTGATCACTTCAAGGTAGAGGATGGAAGAGAGACGAAACTAAGTAGCGTGCACAGCGAAATGAATTAACCATGCAGTCCAATCCAGACTTGTATTTGTTGCGTTGCTCAGTATGTGAATGATTTCTTAGTGTTGCAGACTTGGTCCATCTTCATGTTTGTATGAGGCATCCGTCGAGCACACCCTGCCTATGTTAAGCAAGAAAGAAATATTATCCCGAGTGAACTGTTGATTCACTTTTGAGACTCATTCACTGTTGAATCAGTTTTATTGTTACTCCTCAGAATTGTAAAGTTGGGTTAAATCACCACTCATCCTTCATTCCCATTCCCCTTTCCCTACTTTGTGAGTGCCAGTTTATAGCCTGGCGGGTAGAGCGTTGCCAGTAACCGAAAGGTTTGCGGATTAAAATCCCTCGACTGGACTCTGCAAAACATCTGTCAACCTCTGCGCTTGAGGCAAGGCAGTTTTAACCCTGTTCGCCTGGCGCCACTGATTGTGGATGTTGAATAAGGCTGAGCTCCCGCCACACCTTCGATTTCAGAGGGGATTCGTTTAATATGCAGAAGTCCACATTGCATTGAAGGCCATTCAGTTGGTACAACTGACTAGTATCCTCTTCCTTTCATCAACTCCAGAAAGTAGACAGCGCGGAGATGAGGCAGGAGAGGTGTGATCAATCAAGGGGTTTTGTCAACAAGCTTACCAACATGTGTCAAGTTGTGATGTTGTGCAGCAGATGTCGGCGCCTGAATCTACCATGTGAAATTTTTGGATGACCTTCAAAGTCAAGTGCAATTGTTTTCCTAAAAACATCACATGGATTGTAATCCGGTCACAAGGCGTTGGTGGACATTTTCACAGTAGTATGCACATATACTTCTTGTTCTTTATAAGGCAACATCATGTTAGGAGAGTCTGTCCAAGGCTGTCTTTGAATTCCATATCTATATAGATGAGTTTGAAAGGCAAGTGAGAGTTTGATTCAGCATAAGGACATACTGTTGTGTTTTGGTCTCCCCTTTGTTATCAAGTACTTGAGGACGTTTTTTGAACTCAGCTTGCTGAGATCAGAGAATGAAAATCAGTTTAAACTTTCGAGAGAACCGGTGGCCCGGAAAAATTAAAGTCAGTTCCATTGGCATTCGACCAAGAGTAGCACTGGCCACAATCTATTGTTTGCGTGCTGGAAATATTCCTTTTTGATAAGAAAGAAGAAATACAGTAATTACACCTACAACCAGCAAGTTCAATGAATATGAACAACCACGACTGATGTGGTTGAAACGTCTATTTGGCAATAAAATACACTTGAGCGTCTTGTCAAAATGTGTGTACTAAGATAACATAACAAAGCGATATTATTGTTGTACGTGGAATTTTCCACTTCTCTCCCCCTCACTAAGACTAAACCTGGTCCTAGAGAGCTCCAACCACGACTTTTCTTAAAAATTATCCAGATCAACAGTATGCAGACTAGAATACTGTTTGTTGGTTCCTCCCACAAGTTTCTTCACCAGAACACTCTTCATGCCAATAATACACGCGTCTGCGTGACACAATCGGGTGTGTAATGACAGGAAGAAAAAGAAGATGCAGAGAGAATGCAACGTGTACAGTCACCTCATAGACGTGGAAATGTCAGGATCCATCAAGCATAGGTATTAAGTCAGGTATGCTAAGCAAATTTTCTCTGCTGCCCTAATCCTGTGTATTACATCATACCATAGTCAATCATTGAAGCTTATCCACTCACA
>NC_036845.1:28613151-28623500 GCF_002910315.2 Salvelinus sp. IW2-2015
CATCCAGACGCTTTAACCACAGAAGACAGCGTGTGCCAATATCAGCAGCTGTATTCCAGGACAATACTGGTATTGAAAGCTCGTAGCTACATGTAGTCAATCAAATGTATTTATAAGCTATGATGAAACTACATGTAGTCCATGATGAAAGTATGTGTTAAATCCAATGGCTATTTCAAATATCCGCAGTAGCAGAGAGCAGATGCTGCCATTTGACAGAGAAAGCCTTCGTCACGCTTGTATCATTGAGTCGGAGACAGACCAGGAATGCGTAATAGAATTTTCTTTTATTGCACCCAAATGGACGTGCGTGCCGTGTTAAAGGCACGGGCGAGAAGACCAAACAAAGGCTATACAAGAACACAGGTAGAAAACCCAAACAAAAGAGCCAGGAGTACACCTTGAATAAATAACACAAGGCAAAGCAACGATAACACATGGCGACCCAAAAACTGCCGCCAAATCCACAAGGCACGAAAGCCCAAACACCACAGCACCAAGCTACTCAGCCATGCACCAACAGACATTTCACAACAAGCAACCACCCAATGGAAAACCTTAGAAGGTTGGACATACTATACACAAATTTCAATCCAGTCGAGGAATCAGTGACCACGTGTGCGTAGTATGAAGCGTTCCGGAGACGGTGGCTGACACGCTGAGCCATTATCTCAACCTTAATCATGGCTGGAGGCAACGATTCTGTATTTTCTCCATGTCTCTAAGAACTTTGCTGATTTCACATGTTATTTATATTTACAGATTATACATTACAAGTTGTTATTAAGGGCACATGAACGTTTACCATGTTATTTGAGTTGACAAACATTGCCTTCCGACCAATCCCCTGTGTGTTAAGGGCATGCCACCTTTTCCTCAATGACCTAATTCCCACAAATTCACAGAAACATAGCCCCAAAAGCTACCATGACATTTCTTCTCACAAATAAGTTGCCTGTACAGCAATAAGTCTGACGAAGAGACCTTAGTCATTTTTAAGACCCTTACTTGGATCTCAAAGGCATAATAAAGCCGTTTTTTCAATAAAAGTAACCTACAGAAATCAAATATAGCGAAACAACAATATCTCTGCACTAAGGTTAAGCCACGAAAACATTTGTCTTGATGAGTCGTTTTGTTGCTGCAGTTGCTGTACAGATGATATATAATATGTAAAAGCATTACTATCTAGATATCCACACTCTGAAAACCTGAATGACCCCAATATGATGACTGCGACAGTACCATGCAGCCAGGGTAGAACTGGTGTGAGTGACTTCTATAACCTAGAAACGCGTGGAAGTCTATAAACACCACCTGTTATAAGGTTTCTATCTTATATAAGGAAGGTCCTTGGTTTAACATGAGTGAGAGTTGTGCCTGTACTGTGTGCTGTAATAGCCTTGTTAAATGCGCTTACATTCCATTACTAATGTGCTTGGCTGGAGGTGAGGCTAATCTTAATCCTGTCTGAGCCATTAGTGTGAACATGTGATGGCTGGCCTTCTCTCACTGTGAAGGATCAGCATGCTAGCACATACCAATACAAGATAAGTCCCATGTCTGTATGGAGAAGCCAATCATATGAGATGGGGTTTGGTGCAATGTATTATAATGTGAAACCCCTCTGTGTGTTACAGAAAGGGAATTATGTAGAGTGGGAAGCGCGACAGCATGTGAATGTTCCATGACAACCAAGGTATGTGACAGGCTCCAATGGTGCAGTGGTATTAAGACACTGCATCTCAGTCTAGGGGTGTCACTATAGACAACCTCGTTCGAATCCAGACTGTATCCCACACCAAATGATTGTGGCCTGTGGAATGTACTGTAGTCCCACTCCTCTTCAATGGCTGTGCGAAGTTGCTGGATATTGGCGGGAACTGAACACACTGTCGTACATGTCAAAACAGAGCATCCAATGGGTGACATCTCTGGTGAGTATGCAGGCCATGGAAGAACTGGGACATTTTCAGCTTCCAGAATTATGTGTCGATACTGTGTCTCTCTGCATTAACATTTCCATACCACAACCCCACTGCCACCATGGGGCAATCTTCACAATGTTGACATCAACAAACGCTCATCAAACGACCCATACACTGGGTCTGAAGTTTGTCGAGACCTCGAATGGAGAACTATTGTATCCACAACCACGTATTTATCTACATGAGATTTCGTTTTATCAAAAATAACGATTTTGTTGATGGAATGTAGCGTATGAGGCCCCTTTTATCACATTAGGCTCGTTTCATTATTCATAAAGAATCACTCAGTAACCGCTTCCCAATTTACTAACATTGGCTAAGACAGAGCATACCCAATGCAAGTTGTGTGGCCCATCTAAGTTTCTACACTTTACCTAAATTAAAATCAGCGTGAAGAATACTATTAACGCGCAATATTTGCATCGGCTCCCACGCGTTCTGGCTCATTCGAGATCTTATGAGCAAGCCTGATCTTGTTTGAAGCATTTGGTTTTGGTGGTACGTATTGACATATAAAACTGCATGATACTTTCTAAATGCAAATATAGTACCGTTTAAGCTATAATCTATCACCTACCACGCAGCAACAACAAAGAGGTTGCCTAACAACACAAGCAATCTTGTTAATTACTAGAATATCATTACAGTCTTGTGTTGATGTTGACCTTTAGTTTCACTACAGCTGTGCCAAATGAACCGATAGAGCCACTCAAACCTTGTCGTGTAGGTGGATATCTTGGCAAAGGAGAAATTTCTCACTAAAGCGATTTGAAAGAGCGAGCAAAGCAAAATAACGTCATAACCGTGCGCGTGGCCTCCCAACAACAAAGCCTGCTACATCCAAATGGCTTTAAGCGACCAACCTTATTTAATCCCCAATGAGACTCACAAAAAACTATCTCTTGTAACATTGGAAATTATAAATATAGCTAAACTACGACTTGCGTACTGAAAATCAAGACATTATGTAACTGCGAAAACTTTGCTTACTATGAGATCTGGTCAAGGCTCAGTTCTGAGTCTGGCTCAGAAGTAACGCCGTGAGGTATTATATCCCATCCCTTATCGTTGCCCCTGCCTGCTAAGATTACTGGGAGTCGCAACGTTGGACTCCGCGTTCTCCGCATAGGAAAGCCAGTGATGGCTCTGATAAGTTACCCTAGCGTAAACCCCCATTTATTGAACTTTTAATGTAATGACTCCGTTTGTAAAACACTTGAAATCTCTAAAATTATGACAGCCGTGAAAATATTATAGCACTCAACAACCAAACGACAGTTTCCTGTTCCTTGTCTGTTTGGTTTTTTTCGATCCCTGCAACCAAAATAATTGCGTTTTTCAATTACCCAAATATTCCGCCAATCAAACGCCAACAATTATCTCCATCTCTTTAGCTATTCATACTCTAATGTGAGAAACTTTAGTTTAATACAAAACTCTCCGTGGCCCCGGTGTCGCTTCCAGTGAGATGAGCTTGTGTGAGTTGCCCAGAAAATCTACATTTGATTTGCGACTTTTCACTCTAACGCCGCGTTATATCTTGTTGCAAAACCCCGACAATGCTAGAGCCTCAAGGTTATAACCCAAATTATATTACACCAGTACAGCCACACCAAAACAATTTCCAAAACCATAACATAAGCCTGATCACTATTCGACCCCCCCAAATAGACATAGACAGAAGCTTACATGGCAGGAACCAATTGCCGAAGATGCTTTACAATACAATATACTCCTAGGGCTCTTGATACCAGCCCCCAGCTCCTAAACTTATAATCTCTCACCCCATAAATACATGAGCTATAGCACCGGCTTATAAGGGTTATGCTGACTATTTTATCCTTAGGAGCCGCCATATATACTCAAAAAATCCAGCGTCATTATCTTCGTCCATTTTAAAACAGTTGTATTGCTAATTATAAATACCATGATCCGCCTGTATATACTCAACTTATTATGAGACACATCGCTAAAAAACGTTACCCAATTAGAATCCAGCAACTTTAGCCTATATTGCGTGCAGTTCAATACTTATAAATATCAACAAGAGTAGTTGTGCGCCTTCCTGTATTGAGTAGTAGTATGGACACACTCGCCTATCGATAGTAATCCGATCTATTATGGTATCCATCCCATAGAATACTAACGAAAGTAGTGTCAAAACTAACAAAGATAGTTTTTTGTGTGCGAGAGCTGATTATGATTAATGTAGAACCCCTCCAAGTTGGATTCCTATACTCTAAGGCCACCATTGACGAATCATGTGCAAATAAAGCGATCGCTGTGGGTCATCCTATGTGTAGCGGTAGGTTTTGGTGCTGCAGAATGCTCACCTTTTCAAGAGGGGTCATTATAGTGGTTCCCAAAACTGTCAAGGCGCTACGAGACACAGAAGTTGGCTTGATCCTTATCAGACTTCAGGACGAGTCCCAAGATATTTTGGTGGTCGTAAAGCATCGTATCCCGACGAGTCTCATTTCCATAGGAGGTATCATTAATGTTTATAGCCAAATCCGGTTCAACTCTACAGGCTATTTTTTTAAAACCGATTTTCGGGATGTCTCGTGGTCCTGACAAACACTGCCTGCTACTCTTGTCAACGCTTTGCAGTGCAGAGCGGAATGTGCGAACCATCGGCCGGATGGTATGCGATTGAGACGCACTCCAGCTTGCAAAACAACGTAGATACTCTAGCTTAAAGTGACAGATTCTATGGAGTTTTGTATATAGGCTAATTAAATTTATCGGGGGGGGGCGACATCGACCTCCCAGGCGGACCAGGAAATGAATCATACATTAATAGAGAAATAGTACAAAATAGTTGTTTAATTGAATATATCCACATTAACAGTCACACTGGTATTAAAAACCCCTGGAGTCGATGTCCGCCCCCCCCCCATAAATCTAATTAGTATAATACAAAACTCCCATAGAAATCTGTCACTTTAAGCTAGAGATATCTAGTTTGTTTTGCACTGGATGCGTCTCAATCCAYCACATCCGCCGATGTCGCACTTCCGCATCTGCACTGAAAGGTGACAGAGCTAGAGCAGTGTTTGTCAGACCACGAGACATCCCGAAAATCGGTTTTCTCAAAAAATAGGCTGTAGAGTCTAACYGGTTTGGCCTATAAACTATTATGATACCTCTATGGAAAAATGAGACTCTCGCGAATACGATGCTTTACGACCCCCACAAATRTCTTGGGACTCGTCTGAAGTCTGTACAGCCGATCAGCCAACTTCTGTGTGTAGCGTCTGAACAGTTTGGGCAACCCACTAATATGACCCCTCTGTGAAAAGGTGAGATTCTCACAAACACATACAGTACATAGGATGCCCACAGGCCTCACAAGACTTGCCTGAAGGTCCCYTGCTACCAGTTGAAAAAAATTGTGTGACTCGTTTCAGGAAACTAGGCGTATGTAGCGAGTCACTACTTCACAGGAAAGCCACGTTTTTTGGCAGAAATGCATTCTGGATCATGTTAACTTTCATGTGCCTTAATACACCATCTGTATATACAAATACAACTGTTAAATTACGAGCCTATTTGGTTTAGCCACGGAAAAAGTCAGCAACCTTCCTGCTAGCCATGATTGGCTGAGATAATGAGTGGGCTGGACATGCCGAGAGATGAGTTCGGATTGGTCTGCCATGTAGCTTCTGTCTATAACATGAGCTGGTCAGTATGTGTATAATGTGTATGTTTATAACATGGCTTTTTTTGAAAGATAACACGTAGTAGAACTGCATAAGTGTTGCTCTCCACTTTCTGGAGGACCGAGTTTTGAAATCAGTTTAATTAGAGTATGATAGCTAAAGAGATGGAGATAATTGTGGCGTTTGATTGCAAATATGAAGAAGGAGTCGAAAAAAAAAACACACAGAAGGCTGTTGTATAAAACACCTGTCTTTRGATTACTGTTACATCTTCAAACTAAGGGCAACCATGGCATCCGTGACAGAGAGGGAGGAGTGTCCATCCATATATACAGGTAAGATGGACTAGCTTGCAGATATTACACGTTAATAATTTTGTCAGAATGTCGTTTTAATTTCAAGTTAAAGTGTATTGTTTTGTTAGCTAGGTAACGTTAGCTGGCTGGCTTGCTAGCTAACATTACTTGTATGATCTGTCTTAGTGAGAATTTCTCCTTTGCCAAGATAATCCACCTACCTGACAGGTGTGGCATATCAAGACGCTGATTAAACAGCATGATCATTACACAGGTGCACCTTGTGCTGGTGAAAATAAAAGGACACTTTAAAATATGCAGTTTTGTCACACAACACAATGCCACAGATGTCTCTAGTTGAGGGAGCGTGCAATTGCCATGCTGATTCAGGAATGTCCACCAGAGCTGTTGCCAGATAATAGGAATGTGAATTTATCTACCATAAGCTACCTCCAACATCGTTTTAAAGAATTTGACTCTACGTCCAACTGGCCTCACAACTTCAGACCACGTGTATGGCGTCGTTTGAATGAGCGGTTTGTTGATGTCAACATTGTGAACAGATTGCCCCATGGTGGCAGTGGGGTTGTGGTATGGAAATGTTAATGCAGAGAGACACAGTATCGACACATAATTCCTGGAAGCTGAAAATGTCCCAGTTCTTCCATGGCCTGCATACTCACCAGAGATGTCACCCATTGGATGCTCTGTTTTGACATGTACGACAGTGTGTTCCAGTTCCCGCCAATATCCAGCAACTTCGCACAGCCATTGAAGAGGAGTGGGACTACAGTACATTCCACAGGCCACAATCATTGGGTTGGGATACAGTCTGGATTCGAACCAGGTTGTCTATAGTGACACCCCTAGCACTGAGATGCAGTGTCTTATACCACTGCACCACTTGGAAGCCTGTCACATACCTTGGTTGTCATGGAACATTCACATGCTGTCGCGCTTCCCACCTCTCATAATTCCCTTTCTGTACACACAGAGGGGTTTCACATTATAATACATTGCACCAAATCCCCATCTCATATGATTGGCTTCTCCATACAGACCATGGGACTTATCTTGTATTGGTATGTGCTAGCATGCTGATCCTTCACAGTGAGAGAARGCCCAGCCATCACATGTTCACACTAATGGCTCACGACAGATTAAGATTAGCCTCACCTCCAGCCAAGCACATTAGTAATGGAATGTAAGCGCATTTAACAAGGCTTATTACAGCACACAGTACAGGCACAACTCTCACTCATGTTAAACCCAAGGACCTTCCTTATATAAGATAGAAACCTTATCAGGTGTGTTTAATAGACTTCCACGCGTTCTAGGTTAATAGAGTCACTCACCCAGTTCTACCCTGGCTGCATGGTACTGTCGAGTCATCATATTGGGTCATCAGGTTTAGAGTGTGGATATCTAGATAGTAATGCTATTTACATATTATATATTCATACTGTACAGCAACTGCACAACAAAAACGAACTCATCAAGACAATGTTTTCGTGGCTTAACCTTAAGTGCAGAGATATTGTTGTTTCAGCTATATTTATTCTGTAGGTACTTTATTGAAAAAGGCTTTATTATGCCTTTGAGATCAAAGTAAGGGTCTTAAAATGACTAAAGGTCTCTCGTAGATTATTGCTGTACAGGCAACTTATTTGTGAGAAGAAATGTCATGGTAGCTTTTGGGGCTATGTTTTGTGAATTTGTGGAATTAGTCATTGAGGAAGGTGGCATGCCCCTAACACACAGGGGATTGTCGGAAGGCAATTTGTACTCAATACATGTAAACGTTCATGTGCCTTAATAACAAACTTGTATGTAATCTGTAAATATAAATAACATGTGAAATCACAAAGTTCTTAGACATGGAGAAAATACAGAATCTTGCTCAGCCATGATTGGTTGAGATAATGGCTCAAGGTGTCACCGATCCCTCCGGAACCTTCATTACGCACACCTGGTCCACTGATTCCCACTGATTGAATTTGTATATATGTCCCCTTCGGTTTCCATTGGGTGGTTGATTGTTGTGACAATGTCTGTTGGTGCATGTGAGTACCTGTGCTGTGTGTTTTGGCTTTCGTGCCATTGTGGATTGCGCAGATTTTGAGTCCCATGTGTTAATCGTTGTGTGCTTGTGTTATTTATTCAAGGTACTCCTGGCTCTTTTGTTTGGGTTTCTACCCTGTGTCTTGTATAGCGTTTGTTTGGTCTTCGTCCCCGTGCCTTTACACGGCACGACGTCATTTGGGTGCAATAAAAAAAAACGATTACGCATTCCTGCGTCTGTCTCCCGACTCAATGATACCAGCGTGACAGAAGGCTTCTCTGTCAAATGGCACATCCTGTTCTCTGCTACTGCGGATATTTGAAATAGCCATTGGATTTAACACATATTTTCATCATGGACTACATGTAGTTCATCATAGCTTATAAATACATTTGATTGACTACATGTAGCTACAGCTTTCAATACCAGTATTGTCCTGAATACAGCTGCTGATATTGACACAGCTGTCTTCTGTGGTTAAAGCAGTCTGGACTGGTTGAAGCCGAGTGGGAAGGATTATTTTGTGTTTGTCTGCCATGAATCATCATAATCCATACACCGGTAGCTAAGAGTCTACAGTTAAAATGCCAAGAAGGCTACGTGTAAATACGTTATTGTCTCAACTGTATCAAAAAGTAATTTTCCTTTTTAGCTAACTAGCTAGACAGTTGCATATGTTATCTCTTGCTTCGTCCCGCAATGAACCATTGTTTACAGATGGCACGTTGTGGGATGAGGCAATGTTAAGATGGCTGAGCTGGCCAGTTGCATTCTGCTGTTAATTTTGATTGCTTGTGATGTTCTAAGGCATGCATGACATGATCATCTTTTTAATGTTTGCTAGCTACTGAAAATAGCCACTGGTGTGAATGCTAATTGATTAGCAAGTTAATCAAACCCCATGTTATGTTATAGGGACACGTGCTAAGTTGGCTGGCTAGCTAACCACGATGAAAGATTATACATTTCAAGTCTTTTTCTTTTTTTGCACGTTCAACTAGCTGGCTGGCTAGATGAATACCATTTACGTATAGCCAGCTGGTAATTATGAAGTGAAATGTTTGCTAAATCTAGCTAGTTATCGTGTCTGCATTGCCATTGTTGGGCTAGAAGCAGGTGTGAACAGGGCTTTGTCGTACATCTGTAGCAGTCAACAGGCAATAACAAGCTATAGGACATGAATTAATTCATGTTTTAGCCTATTTTCTAAAATGTCTTTCAGCATAAACCTGCTTTCCGCCACCAGTACAAGGAGATGATAGAGGGTGAACAAGCTACAATCCAGGTAGTTTGTCTTTGTACTTTGAAAACAAAGTTTGAGCTTATTGCTTGGATTTGGGGGTCAATTAATATTGCTGGTATGCAAGGTCTTAATGTCTTGTCTATTTTGTCTGCTTTCCTCCTTCACAGCTTTAATTGTCTGGAGCCTGGTGTTGTGGCCAAGGACCTTTCACTCAGACGGAACCAGGTTTCAGCTGCTGTGCAATGTTGACGTCCTTCCTCCCAGAGATGTGAAATCATCACACGAACTGGACACAACCCGGCAACCATATATTTTTGAGAAGATCAGGACTTTTGCAATGAGAAGGCCATGGTCATTACATGTCCTGCTCCGAAGGGCAGTATGCTCTCAGGAAATATGCTCTCAGGCTAGATTCCTTTGCTCATATCATAACCTAAGCCAAGTTACTCAAAGGACCTTATGATATAGGTCTAGATATTGTTTTTGCCTAAGCCTTTGTGGTAAAGTTTTTCCTAATTGTGGGCTAATATCTTTAGCACAAGTTTTTTTTATTGTTGAAATATTTTATTTGTCTTTAAGCACTAGCTCACTGCTTTGGCACATGGCCACATTCGCATGTGTTCCAATGTGAATTCTTTAAGAGATGGGTGGGTCTAAGGCTTTAGAGGGTGTGAACGATGCTAAATGGGCATAAACAAAGAACAGCACTGTAGCTGTTCAATTATACAACAATAGTAAATGTATTCCTGTAAATGGTTTGCCTAATGGGGTAACTTGGTGAGATAATTTTCAGAGGATCCATTTTGGTGAAAGTATTCCTTTTCTAAATATGTTTTTCAAGGATTAATGTAGAGCAAGTGTGACAATCAGAGCAAAATGTTTGAATGCTTTTGTCTCCTAAACGGGATTATAAATGTATCTACTTTTAAAGCAGCGTGTTTCCTCCAACTGCAATGCATGATATGCCATTTTGAAGCTCTGAGTTTGTACTTTCATCCAATGCAAAAAAAATGTCATTTCAAATTTTGGAACATAAGACAAAATAAACAGTGGGTCACATTTTTGTTGAAGCCCCGGACAAGCAAACCTAATTCAACT
>NC_036845.1:28623519-28641084 GCF_002910315.2 Salvelinus sp. IW2-2015
TTTGAATGCTTTTGTCTCCTAAACGGGATTATAAATGTATCTACTTTTAAAGCAGCGTGTTTCCTCCAACTACAATGCATGATATGCCATTTTGAAGCTCTGAGTTTGTACTTTCATCCAATGCAAAAAAAAATGTCATTTCAAATTTTGGAACATAAGACAAAATAAACAGTGGGTCACATTTTTGTTGAAGCCCCGGACAAGCAAACCTAATTCAACTTGTCACGCACAGCCCTTTATCCACAAGTCAAWTTGATGGAAACACATCTCTGGTGGGAAAATGCTCATATTGTTTTTAGAATATTCGCAAGAMAATCTGTTGCCAGTTAATATCAACAAAACAAAATACGCTAGACATGGTGGGATATTTCTTGTTGGTGAAATAGATTCTGCCTCAATTGCGGTGGAAACTCTAACAAATATTGACAGAACCGTCATGACGCAGTAAACTTGGTGCCCCGCGATAACGTGGAATGATTCTAGTGACATGTTGATCGGTGCTTGGCTGCAGAGTTTTTTTTTTTTTTTTTACGATATTGCTTCTATAGCACCATAATCTCTTCCTGCACTACCACTCACAGTATACATAGAGAGCTTGACAACATAGCTGTATGTGTGTGTACTCGCATGCTTGTGTGGATGCCTGTGAGTATGTGTATGTCTGTCTGTGTATGCGTCTGTGTGCATGCATAGGCCACCTGTATACATCTGTATGTGTGTCAGGCGKTAGTGAAGATGTGTCGACTCATTCATTAGGCTCCTGTCCTCTCTTTCTTGGCTGCAGTACTGACAAGGTCCCTAGGCAGAGGTAAGGAGATAATGAGGAAGGATGCCAGCAGGACTGTGGCCCCTCCAGCCTGACCCAGAGACAGGCATTGATTAATTTATTTWATTTAACCCTTATTTTACCAGGTAAGTTGACTGAGAATCTAGAGRAAAAAGAAACGCACTCCTTTTTAGGCGAGGTGCTGGCTAGCGGAGTGGAAAACTTGAAAATAAAGGAGAGCCGCACACTCTAAGAGCTCAGATGCAAAAATGTATTGTCCAACGTTTCGACAGGCAAGCTGTGTTCATCAGGGTATAATCACAAACACTGCAGGGTGACTCGTTTWTATAGTGTCAAAAGACACACACACAGGTGTCTGTAATCATGGCCAGGTATGGCCTAATATCATTGGTTAATTMTCAAATATTAAAATGACATACAAAGAACATACAAAAAACAAATGGATAGCATACAATCATAGATTCAATTTAGACTACATAAGCCTACAAAAAATTACAATGGCAAAGTCACAATAATCACAAGAATGGCTTCAGATCAATGTCTACGTTGAGATCGAAGGGAGCAAGGGTCTTTAAATTAAAGATCCAGGCAGCCTCTCGTTTTAACAATGAATTATCGAGGTCACCCCTTCTCCTGGGGAGGGTGACATGTTCGATGCCAATATAACGCAGAGACGAAATCGAGTGGTTTGCTTCCAAAAAGTGGGCCTCAACTGGGTAAGTCGAGTTTTTGCACCTAATGGTGCTACGATGCTCTGAGATACATACTTTTAATTCGCGCTTTGTTTTGTTGACTGAGAACACATTCTCATTTACAGCAACGCCCTAAGGGAATAGTTACAGGGGAGGATAGGGGGGATGAATGGGCCAATTGGAAGCTGGAGATGATTAGGTGGCCATTATGGTATGAGGACCAGATTGGGAATTTAGCCAGGACACTGGGGTTAACAAACCTACTCTTACGATAAGTACCATGGGAGCTTTAGGGACCACAGAGAGTCAACACACCCGTGTAACGTCCCATCCGAAAGACGGCACCCTACACAAGGCAATTTCCCCTGTAGTTAAACGCCCTGGGGCGTTGAGATATTTTTCTTAGACAAGAGGAAAGAGTGCCTCCTACTGGCCCTCCAACACCACTTCCAGCAGCATCTGGTCTCCCATCTRGGAAAAGATCAGGACCAACCCTGCTTAGCTTTAGAGACAAGCCAGCAGTTGGATGCAGGGTGGTATACTGCTGGAAGTTCGATCRAGCAGTCAACTCCTGTGTCATATCCTTCTCCATGCCTGATCATCAGTAATCATATCAGCTCATATGAGCTCCCATCCCAGCCTGACTGACAAGTGGAGGGTGGATGGTGGAGGGCTAGTCACTGACAAGGTGGAAAGTAACTGACTGTCAGGGTGGAGGGCTACTGACGGAATGACTGACAGGGTGGAGGGATACTGAGGGGAGGGGAGGATCCATGTTTGGTTTATTTARATCCCCATTAGCTTTTGCAGAGGCAGCAGCTATTCTTCCTGGGGTCCACAAAAAAACACAAAACATGACAAGTAACAAAACACTGGCACACAAGGACAGTCACACAAATGTAAAATACAAATATATAGAAACAATACAAAAATATATACAGTATACATATAATAATACAAACAATTTCAACTTAAACAAATGTGTGTGTTAGAGTGTGTATGTGTGTGCATGTGTTTGTTGTCCCTGATGTTCCATGCCGTTTAACTTCTTATGGCTGCAGGGTCAGTATTGAGTAACTTGGAAAAATGTGCCCATTTCAAACGGCCTCGTACTCAATTCTTGCTCGTACAATATGCATATTATTATTACTATTGGATAGAAAACACTCTCTAGTTTCTAAAACCGTTTGAATTTTTTCTCTGAGTGAAACAGAACTCCTTCTGCAGCCCACTTCCTGACAGGAAGTGAGATTTCTGAAATCGAGGTCTCTGTTCAAAGGCTTGCCTATAAATGGGCATGATACGTATTGGTATACATACACGTCATACACCTTCCCCTACTGTACTTAGAAACGAACGTGAAGAAACTATACAGCTTTCCTTTCCTGACTAGTCAGGCTCAGTTAGCTTTAAATTGTCAGGTTACGTCATTTTTAGCTGTCGGTCCAGGCTTTTTTATCAAACCTAGCTAACGCGCTCGGGTAGTTTGGCTTGTGTGAAAAGCCGCAAAATACTTGTTAGCTACGCCGATTATCCTTGCAAATTACCTGTCTTAGTCTTTCATCATAGGTCAGCAGGGTTTAACAATGGATGTGCCACCAAGTCAACGAAGATAAAAAAAATAGGACATAAAAGTTAAAAAGACGTAAGTAATGGTATTGGGCAAACTGCCCTAGACACCTTGGCAAACTAGCTGGCAAATGTGAGTGCTTTCAGCTTAAATGTCTTTATCCTTCATCAACGTGATTATGAAGCTGTTGTTCCATGTGTTTAAGACTTTGTTGGACTAATTAATGATCATGGCAGGAGAATGACAGTCTGACCAGACAGACAGGGAGAGAGAGAGGCACAAACCACAGTGAGAAGTGCCTGCTTCAAGCCCATAGAGTTCATAGACTGATGGTCTGACCTAGTGTGAATAAATCTGATGATCATTTACGAATCTCTGATGAAATGATGCAGCTTTAAGTGTAGAGGGGTGTATTGGCATGTGTTAACTTCATGCACGGAACAGTGGGCTACCATCAATGATATTTTACGTGTCTGTTGTAATCGTGTGGAGATTGCAATAAAGAGGATCCAGTTTACCTTGTCCGCATACATATCGTCATTTTCTATTAAAACCAGTATAAATAGACTGTATTCTTTAATAGTTGTTACATTGAAAATATTACATTAAGTTTCAAACCATACAGTAGTACTGACAAGTAGGTGTGAGCAAGTGAGAAAATACCCAAGGAAGGTGATCATACAATTACGTAGTAGAATAGTACAATAGTTTGTTTAAGCTTGACACTCATATCCACATTAAACAGTCACATCGCCGATCATTAAAAACCAACCCCCTGGGTGTCGCATTTGTCCGCAGGTCTGTTTCCCCCCCCATAAATTCTAATTTAGTATAATAAAAACTCCATAGAAATCTGTCACTTTAAGCTAGCAAGATATCTAAGTTTGTTTTGCACTGGATGCCGTCTGCAAATCCATCACATCCGCCGGATGTCGGCACTTCCGCAATCTGCACTGAAGAGGTGACAGAGCTAGACGAGTTTGTTGTTGATGTCTCTGGTCAAGACAACCAACCCGCAGACACCTCCCCGCGAGAATCGTTTTTCTCTAAAAATAAGGCCTCGTAGAAGTCTAACGGTTTGGCCTATAAACTTAATTTATCTGATAAGCCGTTCTCTTTAATGGAAAAATGAGACTTCTGCGCGAATACGATCGCTCTTACGACCCCCACAAATATCTTCGGGACTTCGTCTGAAGTCTGTACAGCCGATCCAGCCAACTTCTGTCTGTGTGCTAGAGATGCTGGCATTGAGTACCAGTTTGGCGCACGCGCCCTAATATGCCCACCCTCTGGTGAAAAGGTGAGATTCTCAGACAAACACCCTACAGTAGCATAGGATGCCCACAGGCCTCAACAGACCTTGCCTGAAGGTCCCTTGCCTACCAGTTTGAAAAAAATTTGTTGTGACTCGTTTCAGAAACTGAAGGCGTATGTAGCGAGTCACTACTTCAACAGGAAATGCCACGTTTTGTTGGCAGAACTGCATTCTGGATCATTGTTAACTTTCATGTGGCCGTTTAATACCACGCATCTGTATCATCAAATATCACTGTTTAAATTACGAGCCTATTTTGGTTTAGCCAACGGAAAAAGTCAGCAACCTTCCTGCTAGCACATGATTGGCTTGAGATAATGAGTGGGCTGGGACAGTGCCGAGAGTGAGTTCTGATTGGTCTGCCATGTAGCTTTGTCTATAACATGAGGCTGGTCAAGTATGTGTATACCTGTGTAATGTAAATTTCTAACATGGCTTTTTTTTGGAAAAGATAACAGTAAGTAGAACTGCATAAGGCTCTCCACTTTCTGGAGGGACCGTAGTTTTGAAATGACACGTTTAATTAGAGTCAATGGATAGCTAAAGAGATGGGAGATAAGGTTGTGGCGTTTGATTCGCAAATATGAAGAAGGAGTCGACCAAAAATTAAAACACACCGTTTCAGAAGGCTGTATGTATAAGAACACCTGTCTTTGGAGATTACTTTGGTTACATCTTCAAACTAAGGGCAACCATATGGCATCCGTGACAGAGAGGGAGCAGTGTCCATCCATGTATCCACGGGTAAGATAGACTAGCTTGCAGATATTACACGTTAATAATTTTGTCAGAATGTCGTTTATATTTCAGTTAAAGTGTATTGTTTTGTTAGCTAGGTAATACGTTAGCTGGCTGGCTGGCTAGCTACCATTACTTGTATGATCTGTCTTAGTGGAAATTTCTCCTTTCGCAAGATAATCCACCTAACCTGACAGTGGTGGCTATTCAAGACGCTGATTAAACAGCATGATCATTACAAGGTGCACCTTGGTGCTGGTGAAAAATAAAAGGACACTTTAAAATATGCAGTTTTGTCACACAACACAATGCCACAGATGTCTCTAGTTGAGGGCAGCGTGCAATTGCCATGCTGATTCAGGAATGTGTCCACCAGAGCTGTTGCCAGATAATAGGAATGTGAATTTATCTACCATAAGCTACCTCAACATCGTTTTAAAAGAATTTGACTCTAACGTCCAACTGGCCCACAACTTCAGACCACGTGTATGGCGTCGTTTGATGAGCGGTTTGTTTGATGTCAACATTGTGAACAGATGCCCCATGGTGGCAGTGGGGTTGTGGTATGGAAATGTTAATGCAGAGAGACCACAGTATCGAACATAATTCCTGGAAGCTGAAAATGTCCCAGTTCTTCCATGGCCTGCATACTCACCAGAGATGTCACCCATTGGATGCTCTGTTTTGACATGTACGACGTGTGTTCCAGTTCCCGCCCAATATCCAGCAACTTCGCACAGCCATTGACGAGGAGTGGGACTACAGTACATTTCCACAGGCCACAATCATTTGGGTTGGGATACAGTCTGGATTCGAACCAGGTTGTCTATAGTGACACCGCCTAGCACTGAGATGCAGTGTCTTATACCACTGCACCACTTGGAAGCCTGTCACATACCTTGGTTGTCATGGAACATTTCACATGCTGTCGCGCTTCCCACCTTTCATAATTCCCTTTCTGTACAACACAGAGGGGTTTCACATTATAATACATTGCACCAAATCCCCATCTCATATGATTGGCTTCTCCATACAGACCATGGGACTTATCTTGTATTGGTATGTGCTAGCATGCTGATCCTTCACAGTGAGAGAAGGCCCAGCCATCACATGTTATACTAATGGCTCACGACAGATTAGATTAGCCTCACCTCCAGCCAAGCACATTAGTAATGGATGTAACGCGCATTTAACAAGGCTTATTACAGCACACAGTACGGCACAACTCTCACTCATGTTAACCCAAGGACCTTCCTTATATAAGATAGAAACCTTATACAGGTGGTGTTTATAGACTTCCACGCGTTTTCTAGGTTAATAGAGTCACTCACCCAGTTTCTACCCTGGCTGCATGGTACTGTCGAGTCATCATATTGGGTCATCAGGTTTAGAGTGTGGATATCTAGATAGTAATGCTATTTACATATTATATATCATACTGTACAGCAACTGCACAACAAAAACGAACTCATCAAGACAATGTTTTCGTGGCTTAACCTTAAGTGCAGAGATATTGTTGTTTCAGCTATATTTATTCTGTAGGTACTTTATTGAAAAAGGCTTTATTATGCGTTTGAGATCAAGTAAGGGTTCTTAAAATGACTAAAGGTCTTTCGTAGTTATTGCTGTACAGGCAACTTATTTGTGAGAAGAAATGTCATGGTAGCTTTTGGGGCTATGTTTTGTGAATTTGTGGAATTAGTCATTGAGGAAGGTGGCATGCCCCTTAACACACAGGGGATTGGTCGGAAGGCAATTTGTACTCAATATACATGTAAACGTTCATGTGCCTTAATAACAAACTTGTATGTATAATCTGTAAATATAAATAACATGTGAAATCACAAAGTTCTTAGACATGGAAAGAATACAGAATCTTGCTCAGCCATGATTGGTTGAGATAATGGCTCAGTGTACCACCGTCTCCGGAACCTTCATATACGCACACATGGTCCACTGATTCCCACTGATTGAATTTGTATATATGCTCCTTTGAGTTTCCATTGGGTGGTTGTTGTTGTGACAATGTCTGTTGGTGCATGTGAGTAGCTGGTGCTGTGTGTTTTGGCTTTCGTGCCACCTTGTGGATTGGGTGCAGTATTTTGGGTCGCCATGTGTTAATCGTTGTGTGCTTGTGTTATTTAATTCAAGTACTCCTGGCTCTTTTGTTTGGGTTTCTACCCTGTGTCTTGTATAGCCCTTTGTTTGGTCTTCGTCCCCGTGCCTTTACACGGCACGACGTCATTTGGGTGCAATAAAAAAACTATTACGCATTCCTGCGTCTGTCTCCCGACTCAATGATACAAGCGTGACAGAAGGCTTCTCTGTCAAATGCACAGTCCTGCTCTCTGCTACTGCGGATATTTGAAATAGCCATTGGATTTAACACATTTTCATCATGGACTACATGTAGTTTCATCATAGCTTATAAATACATTGATTGACTACATGTAGCTACAGCTTTCAATACCAGTATTGTCCTGAATACAGCTGCTGATATTGACCAGCTGTCTTCTGTGGTTAAAGCAGTCTGGACTGGTTGAAGCCGGTGGGAAGATTATTTTGTGTTGTCTGCATGAATCATGCATAATCCATACACCGTAGCTAAGAGTCTACAGTAAAATGCCAAGAAGGCTACGTGTAAATACGTATTGTCTGCACCTGTATCGAAAAGTAATTTTCTGTCTTAGGCTAACTAGCAGATCAGTTGGCAATATGATTTTATTCTCTTTTGTTCTATCGTCATCCGCAATGAACCATTCTCATAGTAGCAGTATTCAATTCTTAAACCAAGATAGGGCACAAACGTTGTCGTGCAAAATTAGAAGTGAGGAAAGATGGGTATATGTGATCGGCTGAGCTCGTGCCAGTTGCATTCTGCTGTTAATTTTTGATTGCTTGTGATGTTCTAAGGCATGCATGACATGATCATCTTTTTAATGTTTGCTAGCTACTGAAAATAGCCACTGGTGTGAATGCTGAATGATTAGCAAGTTAATCAAACCCCATGTTATGTTATAGGGACACGTGCTAAGTTGGCTGCTAGCTAAACCACGATGAAAGATTATACATTTCAAGTCTTTTTTTTTTTGCACGTTCAAACTAGCTGGCTGGCTAGATGAATACCATTTACGTATAGCCAGCTGGTAATTATGAAGTGAAAATGTTTGCTAAATCTAGCTAGTTTATCGTGTCTGCATTGCCATTGTTGGGCTAGAAGCAGGTGTGAACAGGGCTTTGTCGTAACATCTGTAGCAGTCAACAGGCAATAACAAGCCTATTAGGACATGAATTAATTTCATGTTTTAGCCTATTTTCTAAAATGTCTTTCAGCATAACCTGCTTTCCGCCACCAGTACAAGGAGATGATAGAGGGTGAACAAGCTACAATCCAGGTAGTTTGTCTTTTGACTTTGAACAAAGTTTGAGTTATTGCTTGGATTTGGGGGTCAATTAATATTGCTGGTATGCAAGGTCTTAATGTCTTGTCTATTTTGTCTGCTTTCCTCCTTCCCAGATTAATTGTCTGGAGCCTGGTGTTGTGGGCCAAGGACCTTTCACTCAGCACGGAAACCAGGTTTCAGCTGCTGTGGCAATGTTGACGTTTCTTCTCCCAGAGATGTGAACTAATCACCCGAACTGGACAACAACCGGCAACCCGGAAGATCAGGACTTTTGCAATGAAAAGGCCATGGTCATTACATGTCCTGCTCCGAAGGGCAGGACAGAAATTGCGCTCAGGCTAGATTCCTTTGCTCATATCATAACCTAAGCCAAGTTACTCAAAGGATCTTATGATATAGGTCTAGATATTGTTTTTGCCTAAGCCTTTGTGGTAAAGTTTTTCCTAATTGTGGGCTAATATCTTTAGCACAAGTTTTTTTTATTGTTGAAATTGTATTTGTTTTTAAGCACTAGCTCACTGCTTTGGCACATGGCCACATTCGCATGTGTTCCAATGTGAATTCTTTAAGAGATGGGTGGGTCTAAGGCTTTAGAGGGTGTGAAACGATGCTAAATGGGCATAAACAAAGAACAGCACTGTAGCTGTTCAATTATACAACAATAGTAAATGTATTCCTGTAAATGGTTTGCCTAATGGGGTAACTTGGTGAGATAATTTTCAGAGGATCCATTTTGGTGAAAGTATTCCTTTTCTAAATATGTTTTTCAAGGATTAATGTAGAGCAAGTGTGACAATCAGAGCAAATGTTTGATGTTTGTCTCCTAACGGGATTATAAATGTATCTACTTTTAGCACGTGTTCTCCAACTGCAATGCATGATGCCATTTGAAGCTCTGAGTTTGTACTTTCATCCAATGCAAAAAAATGTCATTTCAAATTTTGGAACATAAGCCAAATCAACGTGGGTCACATTTTTGTTGAAGCCCCGGACAAGCAAACCTAATTCAACTTGTCACGCACAGCCCTTTATCCACAAGTCAAATTGATGGAAACACATCTCTGGTGGGAAAATGCTCATATTGTTTTTAGGAATACTTTCGCCGTACAACCTGTTGCAGCCTCCTAAGTGGACAGTTTGATTTCACAGAAGTGTGATTGACTTGGAGTTACATTGTGTTTAAGTGTTCCCTTTATTTTTTTGAGCAGTGTATATATTGCCCAACCAGGACTAAATCAGAATCTTTTTTATTTTATTTTTTACAATAATGCTGGTAGGCTTGACGAACAAAACAAACTGGCAACAGGCAAAACAGGGAACACAGGTATAAATACACTGGGGATAATGGGGAAGATGGGCGACACCTGGAGGGGATGGAGACAAGAAGAAAGACAGGTGAAACAGATCAGGGTGTGACATTCAACCCCTTTGCTATGGCAAGCCTAAATAGGTTCAGGAGTCAAAATTTGCTTAACAAGTCAAATAAGTTGCATGGACAATAATAGTATTTAACATTATTTTTAAATTACTACCTCATCTCTGTACCCCACATAAACAATTATCTGTAAAGTCCAGCAATCGAGCAGTGAATTTCAAACACAGATTCAACCACAAAGACCAGGGAGGTTCTCCAATGCCTTGCAAAGAAGGGTGACTATTGGTAGATGAATACAAATAAAAAACCTGACATTGAATATCCCTTTAAGCATGTTAAAGTTATTAATAACTATTTGCATGGCAACTGAGTTAGGAAGGACACCTGTATCTTTGTTATGACTGGGTGTATCAATACTAACCTAATTGACAGAGAGAAAATAAGTAAGCCTGTACAGAATAAAAAATATTAAAAACATGCATGCTTTTTGCAACAAGACACTAAAGTAATACTGTAAAAAAAAATGTGGCAAAGCAATTTTCCTTTTTTCCTGTTTGGGGCCAATCCAATAAATCACATTACTGAGTACGACTTTCCATTTTTTTAAGTATAGTGGTGCCTGCATCATGTAATGGGAATGCTTGTAATCGTTAAGAACTAAGTCGTTTTTCAGGATAAAAAAGAAACAGAATAGAGCTAAGCACTGTCACGTTCCTGACCTGTTTTCTGTTAGTTTTGTATGTGTTAGTTGGTCAGGACGTGAGTTTGGGTGGGCAGTCTATGTTTTCTGTTTCTANATTTTGAATTTCGCGCCCTGCACTTGAGCTGGATGTTGTCATAAGTGTACCGGCGTCGGGCTTGCAGCCTGAAGAAGTTTTAATCTTTTTTTTAAAGGTCATTTTGATGTTTTGCTTGTGTAAATGGAGATGGAATGGAGTTTCATGTGATCATGGCTCTGTATAATACTTTCTGTTGCCATGAATTTGTTTTGGACTTGGGGACTGTGAAGAGACCCCTGGTGGCATATATTGTGCGGTATGGGTGTCTGAGTTGAATGTTTTTTGAGTATTTTCATTACAGTAATACTTCTTATAAAAACTAGACGAGAAACAGTAATTAAATCTCTCGTCAGCCCTCAACCAGGAAATACTGGCTTGCATGTTGTTGATGTTTGTTCTGTATGTGCAGTTAAGGGCAAGACATGTTGCTCTGTTTTGAGCCAGCTGCAGCTTYGCTAGGTCTTTCTTTSCTGCACTTGACCATATTACCGRACAGTAATCAAGAAGACCAGAGCCTGAACAACTAGYAYAGTTGATTTTTGTGTCAAAAGCGCMGRACATCTTTTYATAAGAAACATACCCCTCCCCATTTTCACAACAACTKTGTCAATATGACTTGACCATGATAATTGACCATCCAATGTTATACCTTGGAGTTTAGCTGGTGTTTAGCTATACAGTGTGCTACTGACTTACAGTAGTTATGATCTCAGACATATAAAGACAAASAGTGTTTTTCTTTAGTTTTTCTTTCTATTGATTTCTTTTTTWAATTTGAAAGTACAAAAAAAAGACAAAAAATTGGTTTTCTCGCTATTTTTATTTGCGAACGGCAAACTGACAGCCATAACCAACCATAKAAATATAATGCATAGATGGCAGTTCCCATTGAAGTCAGGACTGGCAGCCATTGCCAGTGTACCCATGAGTTTAACACTCAAATTGGCAGGTTTCAAAAACCTTTCTATGGATTATATGTCTATGGCCACTTCACAACAATCTGTTCTATGTTTGGTGCGCATGCTGCCCAAATTGTGGCCTTCCCAACTGTAAGTGCTTGTGAAAATCAGCTTTAATATTGCAGATAGATTGTAGGTTCTATCAATTTGATTGTTTACATAATTTCTAATCCCACTTATTTTTTAAATATTTTTTAAATTTTCTCTATACTTCCCCCCCCCACCCTACCATCCCTACCCTAATTGGACTAAACTAACAGACAGCTATACTTCTACTGCTACTTACAGCTATTTCTCTCACATCCACTGTACCTGTAGTTAAATAATTATACATATTTATTTGTAAGGTTCTGTGTTTATTTTCTTAGTCAACCTTGTGTTCTGTTTCGTTGTGTTCTTGAACGTAGCCCTGTTTCTGTGTTCTTGAACGTAGCCTTGTCTTTCATTTTTGTTAATTGATTTCACCTGTGTTAGTTACTCACTTGGTCTCATCAGCTCCTTATTTAGTTCAGTTCATTCTGTTTGTGCCTTTGTGAGGTATTGTTCGTTTTGACTCTATTAAGCCTTTGCCTAGCTCGTTTGTGAAAACCAGTTATAGCCTTCAGTCCTAGTTTTGATTCACTTGCCTGTTTGCCTACCTGTGACCACGATTCCTGCCTTCTGTGAAGGCRAAATAAACACCTGCCATGTGAATCTACACCTTTTTCTCCCTGTGTATTCATTACAATATTCCTAATTTCATTCACCCACATGGGCCAATCCACCGTTCATTCTGATCTTAACGCCGATGTCCACAGATTAACCCATCTTTCTCAGTGTAATGCCATTTCGCTATTTCCTTTTGCAATAAATGCACATTTGTGGCCTGCTGGAGGTCATTTTGCAGGGCCCTAGGGGAAGGTGTATGACGTGCACGTATAGTCATACGTATCATGCCCATTTATAGGCAGGTCCTTGAACAGAACATAGATTTCAGACTTTCCACTTCCTGGTCACAAAGTGTGCTGCCAAATGAGTTCTGTTTTACCCCCAGACAAAATTCAAACGGTTTTAGAAACTAGAGAGTGTTTTCTATCCATAGTAATAATAATATGCATATTGTACGAGCAAGAATTGAGTACGAGGCCGTTTAAATTGGGCACGATTATCCCCCAAAGTGAAAACAGCCACCCCTGTCCTCATCAGGTTTTAAACTCTTGAATTCAACCGTTATTGTGTTCAAAAACACATTTAGATTTGTGAACAGCCATCCACAACAACCACAATCCGTATAGAGCAAATAGCTAAAGAGAGAGCAGGTGTGATTCAATCAAGCGCTATGTAGATATAAATAATAAGTGATATCCGTGTCACGTGTAGACTACACGTGCTGTCATCCTTACCTCCAAGCATTATTCAAGTTGGATAATCCTTGGATGCCGACAGCAGTCACACCATTGGAAGACATAGTTTGGACTGTAGCCACAAAGCCTATTCCTGCACTTTTCACGAGATCCATAAAACCCATTTGGTGTGTCATGAAAGTGGTCTCTGACTTGTGGTTAGACTCACTCAGGTGGAACAAACTTTTTTTCAATGCTGATTTGAATGTCATTGAGAAAACATAGAATTGTCAAAGAATTTTTTTTCTCAACCTATTCTCGTTGAATTTAAAGGTAATCCTCAAGTAATCATCTTTTTTGCTGGTAACATAACGGATTACAGTTACCATTTTCTGTAATTCCTTACATGTAACAGAATACATGTAATGTGTTACTCCCAACCTGATGATCCTTATTTATGTCACCTGTTCAATCCACTTCAATCAGTGTAGAATAGATGAAGGGGAGCAGACATTTAAAGGAGGATTTTTAAGCCTTGAGACAATTGAGACTTGGATTGTGTATGTAACAGTGGGGAGAAAAGTAATTTGATACACTGCCGATTTTGCAGGTTTTTCCTACTTACAAAGCATGTAGAGGTCTGTTCATTTTTATCAAGGTACACTTCACTGTGAGAGACGGAATCTAAAACAAAAATCCAGAAAATAATTGTAATGATTTTTAAGTATTAATTTTGCATTTTTATTGATGACATAAGTATTTGATCCTACAACCAGTAGATTCCGGCTCTCCAGACACTGTTAGTTTTCTTTCCAAGAAGCCCTCTCTGTTCTCCACCATCTGTACTTATTACTGCGACCTGTTGAAACTCGTTACCTGTATAAAAGACACCTGTCCATACACTCAATCAATACAGACTCCAACCTCTCCACAATGTCCCCCAACCAGAGAGCTGTGTAGGAATCAGGGATAAATTGTAGACTGTACAAGCTGGGATCGGGCCTACAGGACCAATAGCCAAGCAGTTGCGTGAAAGGCACCAACTGTTGGCACAATTATTAGACAATGGAAGAAGCATTCAAGATGACGGTCAATCACCCTCGGTCTGGGGTTCCATGCAAGATTCACCTCGTGGGGCATCAATGATCATGAGGAGGTGAGGGATCCAGCCCAGAACTACACGGCAGGACTGGTCAATGACCTGAAGAGAGCTGGGACCACAGTCTCAAAGAAAACCATTAGTACAACACTAGGCCGTCATGGATTAAAATCCTGCAGCGCACGCAAGGTCCCCCTGCTTTCAAGCCAGCGGCATGTCGGCCTGTCTGAAGTTTGCCAATGACCATCTGAGTATCCAAAGGGGAGAGGAATGGAGAAGGTCATGTGGTCTGATGGAGACCAAAATAAGACTTTTTGCTCTATACTCCAACTCCGGCCGTGTTTGAGGAATAGATAGATGAGTACAACCCAAGAACACCATCCCAAGTGCACATGGAGGTGGAAACATCATTCTTTGGGGATGCCTTTTTGCAAGGGGACAGGACGACTTACACACGTATTGAGGGGAGGATGGATGGGGGCCTATGTAATTGGGAGATCTGAACCAACAACTCCTTCCGTGCAGTTAGAAAAGCATATGACAGATGGGTCGTGGCTGGGTCTTTCCAGCATGACAGACGACGACCGAAACAACGCAGGGCAAATAAGGAGTGGGCTCTCGTAATGAACCAATCTCAAGGTCCTGGAGTGGCCTAGCCATCTCCAGACCTACCCAATAGAAAGAGTCTTTGGAGGGAGCCGAAGTCCGTATTGCCCAGACGACAGCCCCGAAACTAAGGATCTGGAGAAGGCTGTATGGAGGAGTGGGCCAAAATCCCTGCTGCAGGTTGGGTGGTGCAAACTGGTCAATGAACTACAGGAAACTTGATCTCTGTAATTGCCGAAAAGGGTTTTTGTTACCAATATATTCAGTTCTGCTTTTTCTGATCGTATCAAATACTTATGTCATGCATATAATGCAAATTATATTACTTAAAAAATCATACATGTGATTTTCTGGATTTTTGTTTTAGATTCCTTCTCTCACAGTTGAAGTGTTACCCTTAGATAAAAATTACGACCTCTCACATGCTTTGGTTAAGTAGGAAAACCTGCAAAAATTGTCATGTATTCAATACTTGTTTCTCCACCATGTTGCCATTCATGAGTGAATAGAAGCAAGACAAAAGATTTAAGTGCCTTTAAAACGGGGTGTGCTAGTAGGTGCCAGGCACACTGGTTTTGAGTGTGGTGAAGAACTGCAACCGCTGCTGGATTTTTCACGCTCAACAGTTATCTTTTGTATGAAGAATGGTCCCACCCAAAGGACTCCAGCCAATTGACTACAACTGTTGAAGCATTCGAGTCATCCTTGTGGGAATGCTTTCGATACTAGTAAGTCCGGGTCCCGGCGAATTGATGCTGTTCTGAAAAAGGGTGTGAAACTCAATGTTAGGAAGTTGTTCATAATGTTGTACACTCAGTGTATATTACATTAGAAAAATTAACGTTATTTGAACCTTGACCTGGGGCCTTAAACTAACCAGGCTGGTTGGAAAGAGTACCACATGGTCTATGGCTTTGAAGTAAAAAGTAAATGATACGCTCCCGCTTAAAGAAATGTAGTTTACTTTAACGTATTTTGATTAAATACTGTTACACCTATGAAACTAACCACTTGGCGCAACGACAAATGAGCAGTTGTTTCACTCATGCACTGTCCCACTGTTTCGGCTGGCAGGTAGCCGAAGCTGGTCAGAGTGCTCTGGGCTCAGTAACTGAAACGTTGCTGGGATTTGAAATCCCTGAAGCTGATAAAGGTAAACTGCTCATCTGTTTGCAACCTTGAGCAAAGCCAGTTTACACTCTTGTTCCCTGGTGCTGAAGATTGTGGCCGTCGTATTGAAAGGGCCAGCCCGGCCGCAAAACTCTCTGAAGTTCAAGGGGTTGAGCGTTTATAACTGTTAGGAAGAACACTAGGTATTACATCAGTTGTACAACCTTTGACTAGGTAATCCCGTTTCCTCGCGGTTTTTCTGACAAGGCACGAGTGTAGGGTTTATGAGAATGGATCCATGGCAGAGGTGTATCGAGGCGGAAATTCTTTGTACTGTGGCACTGGCAACACAGACTGCACCCCACCTAGCTAAACACTTCCCAGATCACACTCATCAGAGCCTTCAATTCTCTTGCCCTCAATATGGCCACACCTATCTCCCAAGTAATCATGGAACTGACCATGGTGGAGGATGTCGCTAAGTCAATCGAATTCCGATGATTGGCGAAGTTGAGTTGAACACATGTCAGCTAATTTCTGATACTTTTCAAGCTATCTGAATCTCGCCCTGGGGCTTCCTGTAGAGTGCTATGCTAGTGCTATCTAAAGAGGTATCCTTGATGGAGGTTTAACATAATGCTTTGTACAATAATAAAGATATATACCAAATAATTTGCATTTTATGTTCGCTAAGTTATGTGTATGCATGATTTACAATAGTTTTTTAAAAAACACATCTACCAAACAAAACCCCCATAATGACAACAGTGGAAAACATATTTTTTATAAATGTTAGCAAATTTATTGAAATGAAATACCAGAAAGTATATACTTTGTAGAAGCACTTGTCAGTGATACAGGCTGTGGAGTCTTTCTGAGTAGAGTCTCTAAGAGCTTTCTACACCTGGATTGTGCAACGTCTTCCCATTATTCTTTTCAAATATCTTCAAGCTTTTCCAGGTGAAGCAAAGCTGTGCAAAGCTGTCATCAAAAGGCGAAGGGTACTATATTTGAATGAATCTCAAATCTCAACATATTTGGATTTGTTTGACTGTTTTTTGGTTAGCTAATGATTCCATATGTTGTTTATTTCAAAGTTTTTTGTCTTCAGTATTATTCTCAATGTAGAAAATAGTAAAAAAATAAGAGAAAACTCTCTAATGAGTCAGGTGTCTAAAACTTTTGACCGTAGTGTAAATTAGTAGCAAACTGGAACCTCTGCCATCGGAACATCCACTGTCTTCTTGGGTACAACTCCAGTGGTAGATTTGGCCTTGTGTTTTAGGTTATTGTCCTGTCCGAAGGTGATTAAATTTTCCAGGTTGTCTGGTGGAAAGCAGACAAACAGATTTTCCTCATAGGATTTGCCTGTGCTTGGTCACGACCGTGTGGAGGAGAGAATCGGACCAAAACGCAGCATGAGAAAATTAAGCCATCTTCCTTTTTCTAATTAAACGAACGAGAAGATGAACTATGAAACGAAAAACACTAATTACAAACAAAAAACAACAAATGATTCGGAAGTAAATTAAGCAGTGCCCAGACAAGCAACAAGTTAAACAAACAAAAGTCGAACTATACTTGACAACTAAACAAAATAACAACCCACCGAATGTAGACAGACTGTGACCACGACTTAGCATGAACACCGAAAGAACGAACGAACAAGTACTTACTACAAACAAAACGACGAACGAACGAACGAGACGAAACAGTCCGTATGGTGCAACATAGACACAGACGACAGGAGACAACCACCCCCAACGAATCAACAATGTGAAACTACTCTAGCCTTTAAAGAATATTTTG
>NC_036845.1:28641109-28665671 GCF_002910315.2 Salvelinus sp. IW2-2015
CATACATTGTGAGTTACAGCCAGACTAGTGCCGCAAAAAATGGCCGACAACTCGCGTTTAAATTTTCCACATAAATACGTAATAAAATCATAAATAACTCTTACTTTTGGACGAGCTTCCATCAGTATCTTGGGCAATGTGTCCTTTGTCAAAAGTATTGTTGCTTTGTTGTAAAACGACCTCCTCAACCTCAGAACTAGCAGCTAACGATAGCTACTCGGCACACACCATGCCCAAAATCGTTCAAACGCAATACTAAGGAAATTCAGAAAAAATAGCAATATACTCGCATAAACTGATATAAAATCGGTTTCAAATAACTTCGTTATGATGTTCTAACACCTATATCGAACTAAATGACAGACGATAGAACTTTGATCAATAACGAGAGCTTTTGAGCATGCGATTCTGATGCTTCCCTTGCGCCCTGGCGAGCGTCAAAAGATGGGTCATCTCACTCCATCCCTTTATTAACTCTGAGAAGCACCTAGAGACACCATTCCACTCTCATTGGTTACTGACATCCAGGAAGGGGGTGCAGTTCATTTCGATCCATAGGGCATACACAGAGCTAAAACTGATCCGGATCAAGAGATATTTTCAGAGCTTCGCATGTCCTGTCATGAGTTTCGCTGTAGAAAGAGTTCTGGTTCACCCACAGACATAATTCAAACGGTTTTAGAAAACTAGATATTGTTTTCTATTCAATAGTAATAATAATATGCATATATGTACGAGCAAGAATTGAGTATGAGGCAGTTTAATTTGGAGACGATAAATGCTAACGTTGAAAACAGACCCCCTATATTGAGAAAAGGTTTTTAATACATTTTTTGAGCATTACACTAATAACTTCAAATATTTACGTTTTTTATTTTCTTTGTTATTATTTTGCAGATATTTCGATTGTCTTTTAGATTCGGGTTATTTAGAGTTCAGTTTCATTGCAGAATAATAACTGTATAGCGAGAACATTGTGTCTGGTTCCCACCAGGAAGGCATCTGTTTGCTAATGCGCAGCTGTCAGACCTGGTGTGGGGCTGGTCCTCCTGGCCTGCTCCCTGACCCTGCTCCTGCTTGGTACTCCTGTTCAAGCTGATCAAGGTCAAGAGGCAAATTGCATCTAGAAGGTCATCAACACAGGTTGGGTGCCTGCCGGAGATAGATTGCAAAATCTTGATACTAAATATGAACTCCACTGGCAAGTTTTCAGACAGACAAACAGACAGACAGAAAGACACCTAATCACGATCTTGTTCTAACCCTTCTCCCTGTAGACTTGCGTGCAATTTGGCCTACGGGCTACCTGGCCATGTTCGTGGGAGCAGGGATGACCTTCATTGTCCAGAGCAGCTCTCTTTTCCCCTCTGCCCTCACACCACTTACTGTATAGGTGAGGGACTTCTGGCTAGGAAACACATCTACCTACTCCATTCCATGCACGAGTAACAATAAATATGGGCTAAATACCAAGATTTTCAAAGATTTTCTGTAATGATTGATTATCAATATCATAGACAGAATAATAACGAATAGAGAGGGGTGTTATGAAATGTTGCATCTATTCACAGAAGAACATTGATGTACTGTATACCTGAAATATATACAACACAATCAATAACTCATACACGAGTCATACATTCTGATTTTATCTCATTGCTCACATGCTGGTCCAGACTAAAAAACCCTGTGGTTTTTGAGATAGCATGGCTATAAGAAAGACAGCAGGCAAACACTTGCAAATACAATCAGATAAACACTGACCCTGTAACGGCTCTCTTTCGGTGAGTGAGTAGACCAAGGCGCAGCGGGTGATGAATACATAATGACTTTATTGTAAGACGAAGACAGACACGAAATACACTTGACTAAATATACAAAATAACAAAACGAACTAGACAGACCTAAACTACGAACTTACATGAAACGAAACACACATGAACAGGAACGACCGAATGAACGAGACGAGACAGTACCGTGTGGTGCAACAAACACAGACACAGCGACAATCACCACAAACAAACAGTGAGAACAACCTACCTTAATATGACTCTCAATTAGAGGAAAACGCAAAACACCTGCCTCTAATTAAGAGCCATAACCAGGCAACCCAAAACCAACATAGAAACAGCAAACATAGACTGCCCACCCAAACTCACGCCCTGACCATCACACACATACAAAACAACAGAAAACAGGTCAGGAACGTGACAAACCCACGTGGCATCTGGGGCGCCGGTAGCCTAGTGGTTAGAGTGTTGGAATAGTAACCGGAAGGTTGCAAGATTAAATCCCCGAGCTGACAAGGTAAAAATCTGTTATTCTACCCCTGAACAAGGCAGTTACCCACTGTTTTTAGGATGTCATTGAAAATAAGAATGTGTCTTAACTGACTTGCCTAGTAAAATCCAGATCACATAGTTTGATAAAGTCAGAGTTAAACTTTGCATCTTCATTTGAAATATGGTTTGAATATTTACAAAAACATGCATTAATAGAACCATAATTTTTTGATTATCAGGTAAGAAATGCTAATATCAATGAGGTATGTTTATTAGTTCCTATAAGACAGTGGCTGGAAATCTACAGTGTCACTCCGGAGTCACACTGTTCTCTGGCTGTCTGTTGTTTCTGGAGGTTGTCGTAGCAATTTCCTGTATTACTAAATGAGGAAAGTTACAAACCACACACCAGTCAGAATTATACTTAAACTTCATCTTTAATTATATGAGCTTCATCATAAACCTTTGACTCTCAGATCAATTCAGTGTCTTTAATGAATTCTGAGAGTCCCTACAAAAGAATACCAAGATCTTTTATAGCCGAGATACACCCTCTCAACTTACATGACATTACATGAATGTTCCTGAACATATGCAGACAAAGCAACACGCCTAACGTCCCGAAAAAAATTCAAATATCTAATAAAACTATATTGAAAAAACATACTTTACGATGATATTGTGACATGTATCAAATAAAATCAACGCAGGAGATAGTATTCGCCCATAACGACAGCTTTTCAGAAGGCAATAACAGGTCCCTGCACGCGCCTTGCAGAAAACAGAAAATGGGGGACACGTTGTTCCAAGAGGATGTATTCCACCTCAGAACAAGATAATCAACTCATTTCTCCTCTCACTTCCTCTTGACACCTAGGGGAAGGTGTATGACGTGCACGTATAGTCATACGTATCATGCCCATTTATAGGCAGGTCCTTGAACAGAACATAGATTTCAGACTTTCCACTTCCTGGTCACAAAGTGTGCTGCCAAATGAGTTCTGTTTTACCCACAGACAAAATTCAAACGGTTTTAGAAACTAGAGAGTGTTTTCTATCCAATAGTAATAAAAATATGCATATTGTACGAGCAAGAATTGAGTACGAGGCCGTTTAAATTGGCACGATTTACCCCCAAAGTGAAAACAGCACCCCCTGTCCTCATCAGGTTTTAAACTTCTTGAATTCAACCGTTATTGTGTTCAAAAACACATTTAGATTTGTGAACAGCCATCCACAACAACCACAATCCGTATAGAGCAAATAGCTAAATGAGAGAGCAGCAGTGTGTATTCAATCAATGCGCTATGTAGATATAATATAATAAGTGATATCCGTGTCACCGTAGACTACACCGCTGCTGTCATCCTTACCTCCAAGCATTATTCAAGTTGGATAATCCTTGGATGCCGACAGCAGTCACACCATTGGAAGACATAGTTTGGACTGTAGCCTACAAAAGCCTATTCCTGCACTTTTCACGAGATCCATAAAACCCATTTGGTGTGTCATGAAAGTGGTCTCTGACTTGTGGTTAGACTCACTCAGGTGGAACAAACTTTTTTTCAATGCTGATTTGAATGTCATTGAGAAAACATAGAATTGTCAAAGAATTTTTTTCTCAAAACATCCTTTCTGAATTTAAAAGTAATCCTCAAAGTAATCATCTATTTTGCTGGTAACATAACGGATTACAGTTACCATTTTCTGTAATTCCTTACATGTAACAGAATACATGTAATGTGTTACTCCCCAACCCTGATGATCCCTTATTTATGTCACCTGTTCAATCCACTTCAATCAGTGTAGAATAGATGAAGGGAGCAGACAGTTTAAAGGAGGATTTTTAAGACTTGAGACAATTGAGACTTGGATTGTATGCCATTCAGTGAGTGAATGAGCAAGACAAAAGATTTAAGTGCCTTTAAACGGGTGTGCTAGTAGGTGCCAGGCACACTGGTTTGAGTGTGTGAAAGACTGCAACGCTGCTGGATTTTTCACGCTCAACAGTTATCTTTTGTATGAAGAATGGTCCACCACCCAAAGGACATCCAGCCAACTTGACACAACTGTTGGAAGCATTCGAGTCATCCTTGTGGAATGCTTTCGATACCTAGTAGAGTCCGGGTCCTGGCGAATTGATGCTGTTCTGAAAAAAAGGGGTGAAACTCAATGTTAGGAAGTTGTTCATTATGTTTTGTACACTCAGTGTATATAAAACATAGAAAAATTACGTATTACATTTACATTTTTACATTTAAGTCATTTAGCAGACGCTCTTATCCAGAGCGACTTACAAATTGGTGCATTCACCTTATGATATCCAGTGGAACAACCACTTTACAATAGTGCATCTAACTCTTTTAAGGGGGGGGGGGGTTAGAAGGATTACTTTATCCTATCCTAGGTATTCCTTAAAGAGGTGGGGTCAGGTGTCTCCGGAAGGTGGTGATTGACTCCGCTGACCTGGCGTCGTGAGGGAGTTTGTTCCACCATTGGGGTGCCAGAGCAGCGCACATCAATGCGAGCTGTGGCAAGAAGGTTTGCTGTGTCTGTCAGCGTAGTGTCCAGAGCATGGAGGCGCTACCAGGAGACAGGCCAGTACATCAGGAGACGTGGAGGTGGCCGTAGGAGGGCAACAACCCAGCAGCAGGACGCTACCTCCGCCTTTGTGCCAGAAGTGTCAAGAGGAAGTGAGAGGAGAAATGAGTTGATTATCTTGTTCTGAGGTGGAATACATCCTCTTGGAACAACGTGTCCCCCATTTTCTGTTTTCTGCAAGGCGCGTGCAGGGACCTGTTATTGCCTTCTGAAAAGCTGTCGTTATGGGCGAATACTATCTCCTGCGTTGATTTTATTTGATACATGTCACAATATCATCGTAAAGTATGTTTTTTCAATATAGTTTTATTAGATATTTGAATTTTTTTCGGGACGTTAGGCGTGTTGCTTTGTCTGCATATGTTCAGGAACATTCATGTAATGTCATGTAAGTTGAGAGGGGTGTATCTCGGCTATAAAAGATCTTGGTATTCTTTTGTAGGGACTCTCAGAATTCATTAWAGACACTGAATTGATCTGAGAGTCAAAGGGTTATGATGAAGCTCATATAATTAAAGATGAAGTTTAAGTATAATTCTGACTGGTGTGTGGTTTGTAACTTTCCTCATTTAGTAATACAGGAAATTGCTACGACAACCTCCAGAAACAACAGACAGCCAGAGAACAGTGTGACTCCGGAGTGACACTGTAGATTTCCAGCCACTGTCTTATAGGAACTAATAAAACATACCTCATTGATATTAGCATTTCTTACCTGATAATCAAAAAATTATGGTTCTATTAATGCATGTTTTTGTAAATATTCAAACCATATTTCAAATGAAGATGCAAAGTTTAACTCTGACTTTATCAAACTATGTGATCTGGATTTTACTAGGCAAGTCAGTTAAGAACACATTCTTATTTTCAATGACATCCTAAAAACAGTGGGTAACTGCCTTGTTCAGGGGTAGAATAACAGATTTTTACCTTGTCAGCTCGGGGGACCTTTAATCTGTGCACTTCCGGTTACTATTCCACCACTCTAACCACAAGGCTACCGGGCGCCCCAGATGCCACGTGGGTTTGTCACGTTCCTGACCTGTTTTCTGTTGTTTTGTATGTGGTGTGATGGTCAGGGCGTGAGTTTTGGGTGGGCAGTCTATGTTTGCTGTTTCTATGTTGGTTTTGGGTTGCCTGGTATGGCTCTTAATTAGAGGCAGGTGTTTTGCGTTTTCCTCTAATTGAGAGTCATATTAAGGTAGGTTGTTCTCACTGTTTGTTGTGGGTGATTGTCGCTGTGTCTGTGTTTGTTGCACACACGGTACTGTCTCGTCTCGTTCATTCGTCGTTCCTGTTCATGTGTTCTTCGTTTCAGTGTAAGTTCGTAGTTTAGGTCTGTCTAGTTCGTTTTGTTATTTGTATATTTAGTCAAGTGTATTTCGTGTCTGTCTTCGTCTTACAATAAAGTCATTATGTATTCATCACCCCGCTGCGCCTTGGTCTACTCACTCACCGAAAGAGAGCCGTTACAGGGTCAGTGTTTATCTGATTGTATTTGCAAGTGTTTTGCCTGCTGTCTTTCTTTATAGCCATGCTATCTCAAAACCACAGGGTTTTTTAGTCTGGACCAGCATGTGAGCAATGAGATAAAATCAGAATGTATGACTCTGTATGAGTTAATTGATTGTGTTTGTATATATTTCAGGTATACAGTACTCAATGTTCTTTCTGTGAATAGATGCAACATTTCATAAACACCCCTCTCTATTCGTTATTATTCTGTCTATGATATTGATAATCAATCATTACAAGAAATCTTTGAAAATCTTGGTATTTAGCCCATATTTATTGTTACATCGTGCATGGAATGGAGTAGGTAGATGTGTTTCCTAGCCAGAAGTCCCTCACCTATACAGTAAGTGGTGTGAGGGCAGAGGGGAAAAGAGAGCTGCTCTGGACAATGAAGGTCATCCCTGCTCCCACGAACATGGCCAGGTAGCCCGTAGGCCAAATTGCACGGCAAGTCTACAGGGAGAAGGTTAGAACAAGATCGTGATTAGGTGTCTTTCTGTCTGTCTGTTCTTGTCTGTCTGAAAATCTTGCCAGTGGAGTTCATATTTAGTATCAAGATTTTGCAATCTATCTCCGCAGGCACCCAACCTGTGTTGATGACCTTCTAGATGACATTTGCCTCTTGACCTTGATCAGCTTGAACAGGAGTACCAAGCAGGAGCAGGGTCAGGGAGCAGGCCAGGAGGACCAGCCCCACCACCAGGTCTGACAGCTGCGCATTAGCAAACAGATGCCTTCCTGGTGGGAACCAGACACAATGTTCTCGCTAACAGTTATTATTCTGCAATGAAACTGAACTCTAAATACACCGAATCTAAAAGACAATCGAAATATCTGCAAAATAAATAACAATGAAAATAAAAACGTAAATATATTTGAGTTTTAGTGTAATGTCCCAAAAAATGTATTAAAAACCTTTTCTCATATAGGGGGTGCTGTTTTCAACGTTAGCATTTATCGTCTCCCAAATAAACTTGCCTCATACTCAATTCTTGTCGTACAATATGCATTATTATTATTACTATTGAATAGAAAACATATCTAGTTTCTAAAACCGTTTGAATTATGTCTGTGGGTGAAACAGAACTCTTCTACAGCGAAACTCATGACAGGACATGCGAAGCTGAAAAAATAGTCTGCTGATCTCGGATCAGTTTTAAGCTCTGTGTATGCCCTATGGATCGAAATGAACTGCACCCGCCTTCCCTCGGATTGTCAGTAACCAAGAAAGTGGAATGGTGTCTCTAGGTGTTCTCAGAGTTTAAAAGGGAAGGAGCTGAGATGACCCATCTTTTTGACGCTCGCGCAGGGCGCAGAGGGGGACATCAGAATCGCATGCTCAAAAGCTCTCGTTATTGATCAAAGTTCTATTCCGTCTGTCATTTAGTCGATATACGGTGTTAGAAACATATAACGAAGTTATTTGACACCGATTTATATCAGTTTATGCGAGTATATTGCTATTTTTCTGAATTTCCTTATGTATTGCGTTTGACGATTTGGGGCAGATTGTGGTGCCGAGTAGCTATCGTTAGCTGCTAGTTCTGAGGTTGAGGAGGTCGTTTTACAAACAAAGCAACAATACTTTTGGACAAAGACACACTTGCCCAAGATACTGATGGAAGCTCGTCCAAAAGTAAGAGTTATTTATGATTTTATTACGTATTTATGTGGAAAAATTTAAACGCAGTTGTCGGCCATTTTTTGCGGCACTAGTCTGGCTGTAACTCACAATGTAGTCTTTAACTTAATTTTAAAAATCTACGATGCGTCGTTGATTAATAACCAAGCAGTCTTTCATTAGCTGTCCAATGCTGTAATTTTTTTAGTCAATCAATCGATAAATAATCGTACATCCTTACGGTATGCCTTTCAAATGGCGCCGGCCCAATGCCAGCCAGTTATTGGACAGATTAACATAGCATAACCAAGATTTGTGATGCTAAATATGCAACATTTTCGAACAAAACTCTATATGCATTGTGTAATATGATGTATAACAGACTGTGTCTCGAGAATCTGGAGTTAGTGAAAAAAGTTAAATATATTTGTGCATAACGTTATCGCCCTTTGCCTTAGAATGTTCATGCTGATTTCATGCTGGGGTGATGTTAGCTCATGTGGTAGCAATATAACGATATTGTGTTTTTCGCTGTAAAACACCTTAGAAATCTGACGAAATATTGTCTGGATTCACAAGATCTGTATGTCTTCGATTAGCTGATGGCTGAGTATTTTGTGTTATGTTTATCTTGAATGTTTATAAGATGAGTAGTTTTTGGTAACTCCTGACGATCGGTCTCTGTAATTATTCTGGCTGCCTCCAACGCTATTTCAGATGTGCAGCTGCAATGAACATGTGATTATTACCTTCTAAAAGTATAATATGCAAATTTTTCTACAAAGAAAATATCCTAGACCCATAAATATGTATCAGACTGTCATCATTATGAAAGTTGGTTTCTTGGGTTAGGACTATATATATATCTTATATTTATCGAATTAAGTATAGCTACTGATGCAAGGAAAAAAAAATGGTGGAGCAAAAAAGACTTGTGTCTTTTGCTATGCGTGGTATAGCTAATAATTTACATACATTGTGTCTTCCGCTGTAAAACATTTCAAAAAATTCAGAAATGATGGCTGATTCACAAGATCTGTACTTCTTTCATGCTGGTGTCTTGGACTTGTCGATTAATTGATATTTAGATGCCCTGGATTGTACTTTACTTGTGCACGCTATGCTAGCCTATGCAGTCAGCTTTTTGACCTGTGGCGGGGTGCTCCCGGCTCCGGATGAGCACCGAACTAAAAGTGAACATTAGGTATAGGTTCCGTCAACGGACAGTTTAAATCAGTGTCACAATCCACAATTTTAAGAGAAAACACAAATGTCGCGGGACATATAAGGTCTATATCGGCTGAAAATTACAATTCTGTGTTAAATATAAGACTGCATATAATATTAACAGCTAATTACCGTGAAAAAATGCACAGCTAGTTGGTTTGAGGAGAGCTCCTAAACAACAAAACACTTTTTGTCACTGCCGATAATGTTTGATTAAATTCACCTCTGAAGTGAAAATGGCTACCTTACAATCTGGAATCACTTGCTCTGTTTATTATCCAAACGGGTCCGCAGAGATAACATGAAGTGTCGTATTTGCTTAGATAAAATCTTTTTCAATCTTAAAGTGTCCATAATAAGCGCACAATCGATTTTGTATTTAAACTCGTTTCAGATTTGCAGAGAAAGGAATCTGGTGAAATTAACCCTAAACGTCTTTCAACGCAGTCAAAAATCATGTTTGTAATTTATTCCGCAGAGACCCTGAGAAACATAACCAGACTTCACTATATCATTAGGGGTGTAGTATATTCTATACGACACCACATTTGGTCAGAGAGCGACTCCTTCATGGCACGCTGATGACGCGGGCGGTCTTCACTTGATCGATTCTAACTTTGTCAAATAAGCACCAATCGGGGTCAAACAAAGCTAGCTAGATAGCCAAAGAGCTGGGCTTTACGGGCGTATCTGGAAAGCCTGTATCTGTTGCAAAATGTAGCTGCTAATCTTTTGCGACAGCATGCCTTTTCCTTTTGGACAAAAAATATACGAATTTAAGAGTTATTGAAGTTATGAAAACTGGTTGTTTAGCAAATGTTGAACTTGTAATATGGCTACTAATACTGGAAAAGCTAAATCAAAGTCCAAGTATACAGATTTGACGATATTCTTGCAGAAAACTGTAATCTGAATGCACGATTTGCCCAAATGTACCTGGGTGACTTCACACTAAATGTTATATAGTTTGCTCATACTTCAAGTTATCCCTCTGAAACTTTGCACATACACTGCTGCCATCTTGTGGACACCATTGGAATTACAACCAGTGATGGCTAGAAGTGGGACCTTTCTGTTGCATTTCAAAGATGGTGGTAGAAAAAAGTTTTTTTTTACGTTGTATTTTCTTCTACCAGATCTATTGTGTTATATTCTCCTACATTCAATTCACATTTCCACAATCTTCAAAGTGTTTCCTTTCAAATGGTACCATTGTTGAGACCATGACGTGGTTAGACAGATGGTTTGGGGGTGACAATGATGACAGCGATGACAATGGGGAGGCGACAGTGTTGAGACAGTGATGGTGTTGACAGAGGTCAGTACCGTAACTAGATTGGTGTGGCACCAGTGCTTCACCAGGCTCCTGTTCCTCATGCTCTCATCTCCCATGGYGATGCCGGTGATCACATGCTATCCAACTGACGGAGAGAGGGGAGAGAATGGATGTTTATGACAGGTATTCATTAGGTATTTGTATTGACTGTTTTAATGCTTAATACCGGTATGATGAGTTTGGCTTAGGGGCAACCTCTCCACTCTGTATGTTGAAGCTGGTGACCACGATGTGGGCCAAGTGGGTCATCAGCCCTGTAGCCACCTCCATCGGCAGCAGCACCAGCACAGACAGCCAGTTGAAACAGTAGTGTATGGTAGCCCCAGCAAACACCCTGAACACAGAGACATAGCCTAGTTATTTGTTGTATGTTTGATCTCTTTTAATCCATCTAGTCCCTTGTTATGGGTACTTGTACTGATTCCTTTTGATGAGCTACCCTTTTAGTTCATTTTAATGTTGGAATGTGTAATCTATCCTTATACTGTATATTCCTTGTTATGCATTGTACTTATGTGACTGAGTTATGTGTGTAATGAAAGTGTTCATTTCGCCCTAAATAGACAATAAAGTGTTTTAAACTTTGAGCTCTGAGCATAAAGGTAATTGTCATGTGTAGTGCTTAATGTGGAAAGGTTAGTGATATGGGTTCAATGACTTGAGAAAATGTCATTGCTGCTGTTTATAGGCTTATATATGATTAGATGATGTTATACATTAAGTATGACAGCATATAGACTAAATAGCAGAGTAGTATTCCTCTCCGCTTCTCCTTCCTCTCCACTCTCCTCCGCTATCCCCTCCTTCCCTCCATCCCCTCTCCTCTGCTCTCCCCTTCCCTCGTACAGTTTGAACTCATTCCTCTCCCCCGCCTGCATCATGGCTACAATGGTGTTGGTGACTGACATCCTGATGTTGGACCTCATGATGATAGGAACAGTAGACCTCACCTCCAGCACTGTGAGAAAGGAAACACATGCTTGCTCACACACACACACACACACACACACACACACACACAAACTATAATGACTTACTGCTCAAAGTTCCATGATTATGGTAATTCATGGGCTTCAATATTATCAAACCTGACATTATTCAGTGGTTTCATACTTTTAATGCAGAAAAATTGATGGCAATTTGCAAGTGAGTGGAGGCATCTCAGGTTTTTAACTGAAGAGCTGGTTTTATTGTTGCTGGGCCCTCCCAAGATAATGACAAACTGATTCATATGTAGATGACCCTTTGAACATTTAGGCACACCACACACACACACACTCTCACACACACACACATACATACACACTCACAGCTCCCACAGACTGCTTGCTAAAGTTCCCTCTGTGCAACCTCTGTGACTTCTAGGAAGATTTTAACCAAGTTAACCCCAACATTTTAAAAAAAAATCACCAATCATTGTAAACTCCTAGTTATTATGTTGGTTTTCTATTTATTTAATATGATTAGTGATTCATTTTAAGGTTAAAAAAAACCTGTCCCTCATTTTAAGGTCAACTCTGTTACATGAACTGAACTCTCGTATGAGGGTGTAGGTGAATGGAAAAATGCGGAGTCAGGCGCAGGACACAGATATGAGTGAATGTCTGAARGTTTACTCAAAATTAAGATAATGTTCCGACAAGGAAACAATACAAAAATAATCCAGAGCACAAGAACACGAACCCACATGACAAACAATAACGCACAAAACAGAGAGGGAAGCCAGAGGGTTAAATAAGGAACATAATTAATGGCATGGAAACAAGGTGTGTATGATCAAGACAAAACAAAACGAAAATGAAACATGGATCGGTGGTGACTAGAAAGCCGGTGACGTCGACCGCCAAACACCGCCCGAACAAGGAGAGGGACTAACTTCGGCCGAAGTCGTGACATCTCGTTTAAATATCGTGAAAATATTCCTTCAAAAAATATTCTAAAGAAACATTGAACATATTGTAGACAAATTATAGTGTAAAAGCAGGTGAGCTGGTTCTACTCATTTTGTCAATTTCTGGTGTTATTTTGGTGGAACACTGAGCGGGTTGAGCATAACACGTCAACCCTGTTACCAATAGATATACAGGCTGGAAATGTTTGCAAAGTACACATTTTTGTGAAGCTTACATTCAATTTCCMCTCCCTGTGGCACACATCAAGCTGACATTCCCCCTCTCACAAGTGGATTCACGATTTAAGAGGAAATCGTCAACCCTGTTAAGGTCAACCTTGTTACTTTACTTGGCACTTAGGCCTACTATTGTCATTTTTTTATTTAACCTATTGAGATGGGAAATCATGCTTGAGATGTTGAACATGTGCTCTTCATGACCGAGTGTTACAATTTGGCGAAACAAACGTTTTTTTCTACCAAGTTACACTACTCAAAAGGCACCCAATTGGTAGAATGACCCAGTAATTGCCCATAATTCCCCTCTCGTGTCCTCTTTGAGATTGGCTGCTGAGACAGAGACAGTCCTGGCATACTGATATGCCATGCCCACTGGTCACATACACACAGTGAATGAGAGGTGTCTGTGGATAACCCCTATTAGCAGCAGACAGTTCATACGCCTGAGACTCCCTGTTATAAAGGGGTGTTGGAGGGCAAGTAGGAGTCACCCTTTCCTCTGCTCTAAAAAAAAACATCCCAGTGCCCCAGGGCAGTGATTGGGGACATTGCCCTGTGTAGGGTGCCGTCTTTCAGATGGGATGTTAAACAGGTGTCCTGACTCTCTGTGGTCACTAAAGATTTTAAAATATGTGTTATTATTTATTTAACCTTTATTTAAATAGGCAAGAACAAATTCGTATTTACAATGATGGCCTACCCCAAGGCACTTATCGTAAGAATAGGGATGTTAACCCTGGTGTCCAGGCTAAATTCCCAATCTGGCCCTCATACCATCACGGTCACCTAATTATCCCCAGCTTACAATTGGCTCATTCATCCCCCGTCCTCTCCCCTGTAACTATTCCCCAGGTGATTGCTGTAAATGCGAATGTGAACTCAGTCAACCTGGTAAAATAAATAAAATAATAATAACTAATCACTGACAATGAGAGAGGAGAATAGGTCAACCACTTTGTTTCAAATTCAAAAGCATATTGTTGTCGCTTGTCCCTTTTGATGCTATTCAGTCAAWTGTTCAGRTTTACAAGCCATGTTTTCACTCTCATTCAGACACCGAGAAGAAGAGAACCCCTCACACACACAATGATAGAGGTGGATGTGGAGGAGCTCTGGACTGGTACTGTGACCAGTGTCTGCACCACCAGCCCGGCTAATGGGTTAGGCAGCACCACATTGTCCTTGAAGATGTCCCCCGCTATCTTACCTTCAGTAACACACATACAGGACATATTACCCCAGGTCAATAGACAGTTYCCACCTAGTTCAGAGTACTTACAGCATTTGACTTACGGTACCCTATCCAAAAAGTCATGAATCAGTTTGTCATTACCTTGGGAATATCAGGGAATATCAGGTTCTATCTGTGCAAAGCATAGTTAKGAGATATTGAGCATCAACGTTTTCACATCCCAGATCTCAGAACTGTTTTGTAGTGAATTCATATTTCATAACCAATCGTCTTAAAAGGTACCTAAAGTGAAGAGTATTAAAATCCTGAGACATTTGTATGTCCGTTTTCTTTTAGAGGGGGTGCAATCACAGATACAGTTGACCCTTATGGCTCTGAAATGTCAATCTGGGTTCAACCATAAGGTACTATCTGACACTTCTGAATTATACATTTTTAAGAAAACCTTAGCTTTTTCAATACTGGTCCTCATTATAAAGTCCGGGTAGATAACTTCACCATTCCCTTTTTGCATAAAAATATCTACAACACAAGATTCCGACTTAACTAACTGAATTTGTTAAATGAAAATTGTTTTGATTAAATGTACACATTTATTGTGGTGTTGAAATTGTAGTTTTGATATTGTAAACTGTAGTTTGTATTTATTTTTTATTGGAATGTTCGTAGATAGACAGAACACATCAGACAAACTACTGTTACCACTGAAGAATGATGTGACAACATCATTTAGTTTAAGATTTCTGACAGTGTTTGTTTTTCTTGCATGTCATTATTGCTGGCTAGACTAGCCTACACCATACTTGGAAGGAAATGGCAAAGATGTGTTCTGATTGGTCCATCTGTATTTGTTCAGGCTTGTCATTGGATTGCAGATTAAAATGGGTTTATGCCAGCTTTTCCCAAATTCGGTCCTAGGGACTCCAAGGGGTGCACGTTTCAGTTTTTGCCCAAACACTACACAGCTGACTGAAATTATCAAAGCTTGATGATTCGTTTATTATTTTAATCAGCTGTGTAGTGGTAGGGCAAAAAGCTAAATGTGCACCCCTTGGTCCCTAGGACCGAGTTGGGKAAACGCTGGTTTATGCCGATTGAGCTTTGAAAAAAATATCACTTCAAATGCACTTTAAAATCTAACTTCGCAGACATATGAAGAATCATGTAAAGATCAATTACAGTATATGTAACTAACTTATTTTTGACAAATTTCAGATAGAACCTTATAGCCCTAAGGTCTCGTTGTTCTAATAGTATATATCAGTTTAGTTATGTCTAGTTTATACTATGTTTATATTATGTGTAGTATTATACAACAGCATTAGTCATAGTCATATACTGTAGTCAACAGGTTTCAACAGGTTTCGCACTGGTTTCCTCCTCATAGTTATCAAAATGGGCGAGTCAGTTTATCTGACTAGACACGTCCAGAGAGGACAGACAGTGTAACCCATCCACTAGTTATGGTGGGACAGAGAATCAGTCATTACCTAATTAATAACTCATTAATAACCCCCTGTAGGGACAGCTGAGTGTAATCTACTCACCGCCAGCCAGCTGGAACACTGAACTCAGTGTGTCTAAAGAACAGACGAGGAGGAGGAGGAGGAGGAGAGGGATCTTGGAGAAGTTGATGAAGAGTTCTCTCATTCTGCTAGGAATAAGCTCTATGTCCGGTTCTATAGTGGTGGCTGATCAAAACAAGCAGAGAGTAACACTACAGAGTCAGAGAACGAAAGAAAAAGAAAGAAAAAGATTGAAAGAACACATTATTACAATTATTACAAAATTTGACGTAGTTAATAAACTATTTCATTTTCACCAGTTAAGGAACTATGTAGGGCATCAGAAGGCTCTCCCCCACATTCAATCTACTACATGTTCCCTTGTATGAGAGTACTACATGTTCTCTTGTAGGACCTAAATATAGTATCATCGCATGCAGGGGGAAAATGTATCATATAATTCTGTACCTTCCTCTTTGGGGGGGCTCTTCCCCTCCCTGGGTTTGGGGGAGGAGGTAGGAGAGGGAGTGTTGTCCTTCTGGTGCCCCTCGCTGCYGCTGTTGAGGTCCAGAGCGGGCCAAACGAATGACTACCTGTCCTCCTTCCGGAGGTATTTGGGATGCAGGGAGGGGGGAGTGTCATGGGTCATAAAGAACCGAAATGGTCCACACGCTATAATACCATTTGAGTTCTACGTTAATTGCGAGGTGCATATGCCAATTTTACTCTCTAGCTTCAAGATAAAAAAAATGAACACCAACTTTAATTCCAGACATTAAACTGCAGTACAGGCCACCTATCAGACAGTCATGAAACATGGACAAACACTGGCCTTACATAACTCTATCTGCTTTCACTGTGTGCATCCTTTCACCAGCTAGCAAGAGAGACAGACGCGATGGCGGCCAATTAAATGTGAACAAAGGCAGGCTGTATTTTATTAATTGACAGCTGTCCTTGATGTAAGGGGTCAAAAGTCCTCTGCTCCCTGGCAGCCCTGGAGATACACTTGTTTTGTAGACATCATACCTGTCAGTCAGATGAAGATAACATCAATGTCCTCAGAAATATCACTGTCCTCAGTTTCCCCCTCTAAACTCCATTAGGAAAAAAGTTCCTGTACTAATGGTTGTCAAACAGTCAGTCGCCTTTCTTCAAAKGTGTCTCGTTCTCTCTGTAGGTGAATGCTTTTTTCATGTCTAAGCTGATGCTTTAGAGGGTTTTCAGACTGGGGACACCTGCGAAGGCCACTAATGCATTCTTAAAAGCCTAGTAATTGTTTGTGTGTGATGCAGTGATGGTAGCGCTCTGATGTTCTGTGTCGTCTTTCTGGTTGGAATGTGCAAAATCGAGCTGTTATCTGAGTGTGGTAATTTGTACCAACAGAGCTGAAAGTAAGAGTAGGCTAATACTGYATATAGATCTACAGATATAACTGAGTGTAACTCTGAAATACTTCATGTGTTTATGTGTGTTGTGTGTCTGTGTTCCGGTTGATGTCTTTTCAGAGAGATCGGTCAAAATTGTATGATGGGTTGATTGCTTATCAGGTGGGATAATTCCCGTGTCCAGTCATTACAGAGATATTTCGGAATATGAACGAATCCGGGTGTGATGTCCTTTTTTTTTCTAGAAGAGTGCAAAGCAATGTTTATTTAGGTTGGGGGTGAGTTTCAGTTTTCCCATGGATAAAAAGACAGTCTTCTTWGGTTTCACTGAGAACATGTATGCAAGCCTCCTGTGTGTAAAGACACACAGATTTGATCTCTTCGATATTACTCTAAAGACCCGTGCAAACACCTAAGTCTTGTTTTCGACTTATTTATACTGCACATAGCATATTCTTGGGTTGCACCTTGACATCCCTGATCTACGTGACTCAATAAATGTATGCTGGAACATTGGATTGCCAGCATTTGTATCTAGCGTCTTAATAATTACCTTAATTAACYGTGCAAGATRGACACGTGTTCATTATAGTCATACTGAGTCGTTGATGCAGTGATTCGCTATGTTGCTAGATCCTCCAGAGGCTCACAGGGCCTGTTGCATTTTTTTTCACATGAKAATGGAGTCAGATTGATGAATTGAGTTTTTCATTATTTAACACAATTCTTCCTGAACTGTATGTGTACCTCTATGATAAATATATATATAGGTTTTCTTGAAGCACAGAAAAAGCCCTTGAGCCAAATATTAATCATCAGTCATTAAAGCAACTGTCACCAACTTCATGTTGGATGACATGTTAATGTAGCCTTGTTTATTAATGGATACATTGCGTCATCATTTCAAAGCTGTGCCAAGCATGTCATGTAGGATGAAKGTTAGATAGCTTCAAAATGCAGGGGTTACATGCATGGTCAGTAATCTGATGACCATTGTCCTCAGTATATAGACTTACTTTAGGGTTTATCATCATATGATACTATCATATCACCACATCAATCTTACCTTATTTTGTCCCTTATCTTTACTGTTCCTTTGATGAAGTGTGTACAAAGAAGATACACTATATAAGGAAAACTTGATACCAGACATATTATTTAACAACTGACTGAGTTTAAAGTTTGAAAAGGGACACCACATTTCTTATTGATTAACAGCTCACGTCATTTGGGCTCACACGTTGTTAACCAAGAACAACAGTTGAGAACATTAATATCACATAAACGTAAACACATAAACACATGAACTGACATATCCAGGAGAGTAGTTTCCATTAAATTGACCCATCTAAGTTTCTATCATGGTTAGGCTGAGGTGTGTGTTCAAAAGGTCATCATTTAATTTAGCCTCTCTGAGTGTAGAGCAGAAACTGTGTGAGATGAAGGTGTTTGTATTTGATTAATAACTCATTTTGTTTGCTTCTTAAAAGCAGCAGGGGAAATATGACATCTAGTGGTTAGAAACCTGGAATAGTACAGTATTCTCCAGTACTGCCTGTCCTCAGTGTAATTCAAGGTGATGTTTTCTCCACATGATGAATACAGGAGGCACAATGCCCATCATGTATTTCTCACAAACAGTATTGTTGACCAGAGAAGACTGTGCTTTAATCAGAAATGGAATAGGTAGGCCTACTGAAGATGCTCTGAACACACAGTGGCACACACAAACAGAGAATGAGTGAGTGAGTGAGTGAGTGAGTGAGTGAGTGAGTGAGTGAGTGAGTGAGTGAGTGAGTGAGCGAACACTCAGGACTTTCCGTAAATCTCCTTGGGTAAAAGCCTTGAGACAGAGAGTAGTCGAAAGTTAATTATTGCTCTTTGCACAGGACTTTCGTATCAGCAGTATCTTCACCCAGATCTGTTGAACCCAGACAAATAATGCCTGACAAACAAGAGAGCAACTGACTTCAGTGTTCGCATTCCTCCTCAGGGATGGACCACCTGAGAAAGACCACCTGGTAAGGACCACCTGGGAATATGCTGGAATAGATACAGTATTTGTAATTCYTCAGCTGGTGTTGAAAAGAGATTAACATGGAGGTAATAGCAGGTGAGAGACCAATCCTGGATTTTAGCACSACACACCTGCACGCACACACGCAGGCACGCGCGCACGCGCACACATACACGCACTGAGAGCAGTGTCTAGCAAAGGTCCAGGATCCTCTGGTAAACCTCAGGTAATGATGCTAATTCAGGCCAGCTGTGCCAGCACCAGGGCATTGTCTMTGTTGCCACTACTGCTGCCAGTGCTGCCCAGCATGGCACAGGGAGAAACAACACAGAGTACCAGAAACACTGGGCCAGCCTTAATGCATGCCAGMAAAAATACTGTTGCCTTGAAACATGACAGTGTAACACTAAAAACAAAACCAAGCTAACAGTGAAATATGCTGTACCAGGCCTTCCGAATGGCGCAGCGGTCTAAGGCACTGCACCACAGTGCTGAGGTGTCACTACAGACCTGGGTTCGATCCCAGGCGGTGTCACAACTGGCTGTTACAACTGGCCGTGCACAATWGGCCCTGCGTCATCTGGGTTAGGGGAGGGTTTGGCTGCGGTGCTTTACTTGGCTCATCGCGCTGAAGCAACTCCTTGTGGTGGGCTGAGTGCCTGAAGGCTGACTTTGGTTGTCAGTTGAACGGTGTTTCCTCCGACACATTGGTGGAGCTGGCTTCCGGGTTAGGTGGGTAGGTGTTAAGAAGCGTGGTTTGGCAGGTTAGGACTCAGGACTCGACCTTTTCCTCTCCTGAGCCCATTGTGGAGTTGCAGCAATGAGACAAGATTGCAACTGATATCACGATATTGGGGAGAAAAAGGTGGTAAAATACAACAACAACAAAAAATATATATATATATATGCTGTACCACACACACATTGATGAATTACACTGTCCCCTTTTGAACTTTCCTTCCCTCCTCATAAACCATGATGTTGACTACCACATATTCTCCCTCAGAAATGTCCATGTCCCAGTTCCTATATATTCTCAGCATTTTGACAAATTCTAAGGGAAAATGTAGAGATGGGTCCACTCAACAGCACTGCTTTATTGTGAAGAATGCACATTCAGTTTGGTATGTACAGATAACTCACAGTACAATGATACAGCCTGTCTCTTATACACATCTAGATGTGTATAAGAGACAGGCTTGACTTTGTCCAGGTCCGGCCCACCGGGAAGGGATTTCTGTGATGAAAGCTGTGAGGAGAAATTTGGAACGGAGAGATTAGGCTAGAGATGAGTCACAGGAGGAAGTACAGAATGATGAAGAAGTGAATAGAGGTAATGTAAGGCAGAGCGAGGTGGCTGCTCACCCTCTTGGCTGTCTCTTATACACATCTAGATGTGTATAAGAGACAGGTTTGGTACTCGTGCTCTATCACTCCCTGTGGCGGGCTGGGTGCCTGAAGGCTGACTTTGGTTGTCAGTTGAACGGTGTGGCTTCCGGGCTAAGCAGGTGGGTGTTAAGAAGCGCGGTTTGGCAGGTCATGTTTTGTAGGACTCATGACTCGACCTTTTCCTCTCCTGAGCCCGTTGTGGAGTTGCAGCAATGAGACAAGATTGCAACTGATATCACGATATTGGGGAGAAAAAGATGGTAAAATACAACAACAACAAAATATATATATATATGCTGTACCACACACACATTGATGAATTACACTTTCCCCTTTTGAATGTTCCTTCCCTCATAAACCATGATGTTGACTACCACATATTCTCCCTCAGAAATGTCCATGTCCCAGTTCCTATATATTCTCAGCATTTTGACAAATTCTAAGGGAAAATGTAGAGATGGGTCCACTCAACAGCACTGCTTTATTGTGAAGAATGCACATTCAGTTTGGTATGTACAGATAACTCACAGTACAATGATACAGCTTCATCACATGGGCCCATTTTTCTTGTGTTCTTCTTGTTGTCATTGTGTGTGTGTGTGTGTGTGTGTAGGCAGATCGCTCCAGATTGACTTCAAAATTGACTTCAAAATTAAGCACTATTACTAACAAGTAGGCTTGGGTTTTGCTACGGCGGTGCGGACATAATCCCATGAGACATAATGGACATAATCCCATGAGACATAATGGACATAATCCCATGACTCTGAATCCGAATGCCACATGTTATCTCCAAGTGGTAGAAACACATTTTACATGTTTTGTTTTAACCCTATCCCAAACCCTAACCCTTAACTTAACCATTCAGAATTAATGTCTAACCTTAATATTTTAACCCTATCCAAAACGTTAACACTTATCTTCAATTTGATGTTTGGAGAAACTGAACGATTCTGAACAGGAGTCAACAACTGGTGTCAAAAACACTTCGAGATTTGACGTTTGGCGCAACGTCTAAACGTTACGCTTGGAGAAACGTGGATAAACGTCAGAATCTGAAGTCAAATTGGTCAAATCGTGAGATCTTGTTGGTGTGTGCGTGTGTGTTTCTCTCTAACTGATCACATGCCTTTCCACCAACTCAGTTTATCAATTCAGTGTTTGCATTTAAACAAACGTATAAGTGTGTGTAGGTATGTGACTGTGTGTGTGTGTGTGTGTATGTGAGTCTATGTGTGTGTACAGTATGTGTTCATGTTTAATGAGCAGATGGCCTTATTTCCCTTAGGGACCCTAGTCGTCATCACTTCAGCTCCCCATATATGTGTGTGGTGTGTGGTGTGTGTGTGTGTGTGTGTGTGTGTGTGTGTGTGTGTGTGTGTGTGTGTGTGTGTGTGTGTGGTGTGTTGTTCCATGATTTTGTGTGAGGGTAATAAACACATCTAAGCTTCCTATTCGGATGTGTCACCTTGGCTGTCGTTGAGTCAGTCATGTGGACTAATCGATGGGAAGTGTTTTCTCTGAGCCACAGGGTGTTCCACTGGGGCAACTCACACATGAGACACTCCAGTCTACAGACCCTTATTCTACAGGCCCTGTTTATAATAGCACTTCTATAAAACCCACAGGGAACAAATTATTCCCTAATAGGAGAGGAGAGGAGGATCCAGTCAGCCAGCCTCAAATCAACCACATCTATGTCATTTCCCTCAGAAGGACTGACAGACTACCACAAACACTCGAGTCCTGATGAGGGAGAGATTGCATGTACTGTACATACAATATGATGTATGCTGTTAATATACATTGTCCTCTTTTGGGGACATTTATATTCAGGTCTATTAAACAACCTAGAGTCGATGTCTAATTAGCATAATACAAAAATTCCCATAAAGTTGAAGCTAGACGCATTGGATGCGTCCAATCCACCGCATCCGCCGATGTCGCACTTTTGAGGTGAAATGGACAGAGCTAGAGCGGTGTTTGTCAGACCACGGCACATCCCGAAAATCGATTATCTCATAAAATCGTCTGTAGCGCCCGAATGGTTTGGCTTTTATGACCCCTCTAAGGAATGTTGAGACTCTCACGAACACGATGGTGTTCACCGTTTTGCTCTACGACCCTGGGACTCGTCTGAAGTAGGTACAGACGATTTGCCATTTTATGTCTGTAGCGTCCGAACAGTTTGGGCTACACATAATATGCCCTCTGTGGAAAAGGTGTGACTCTCTCGAACATACATGTGGTTTCTCTTGGACGCCCACAGGCCTCACAAGACTCGTCTGAAGGTTCCCGGGTACCAGTTGAAAAAAAGGAATGGAAGTACTGTATATATGGAGACTGTTTAGTGCCAAAAATAAGGGTTAAATACATAGAAAAAAAGAGAAACATTCCTCATCTTTCTTATATCTCTCAGATATAGGACAGACATTTAGAACAAGTTCCTTTAGAAGTTTTTAGGGGATTATCTTTGTTCCATGTAGTGAATATTTTATTCCAATTGGCATTGTATTGGGCTAATAACAGTAGGGACAAATCTCATGTTTTCATAAAATAATTTTGTATTTATCGTTTTTTATACTTCAATGGGCCAATAACGACTTGTTCCACCCTAAACAAGCAATCAATCCAAATAAATAAGGGCAAAGGAAGTAATGGCTTCTCCCTTGGTCCCAGTGGTCGCCACCAGCTGACTTTGACGATCAACTGCAAACTATGAACTAATGAGCTACTCTCTCTAGTCCTCCTCAGAATGACAAGAAGTGTGATCATTTGTGTACCAGCGTGGCAACCTTCAACCCCAAGCTTTGTCATAACTGTGGAGCCTCAGTAAAACAGCCCAACCATGGACAGAAAATCATGAAGTGAGCCATCCTGTAGCAATCTTAGCTATGGTGACGAAACAGCAGTACAAGCACAAACCATCCAGGATTTGAACATACCATCCCAAATCCCCAGTTTCCCGAAGAACCATGCCTCTGTCTGTGAACGTAGAATTGCCACCGATTCTCTTTGTTGTTTTGTCTATGCCCCAACCCACCACCTCCCCCAAAGGAACAGAGAAAGAAAGCAGGTCCAAATCCACCGATGAGATCGCAGCACCCACCAAGAGGTGAGCAGCCACCTGCGCTCGGCCTACATTACCTCTATTCACTCTTCATCGATTCTGTACTTCCTCCGTGAACTCATCTTCTAGCCTAATCTCTCCGTTCCAAATTTCTTCCCTTCACAGCTGCCATTCACCAGAAATCCCCTATCCCGTAGGCCGGACCTGGACCAAAGTTCAAGTGTGTGTTTGGGCGTGTGCATGTGTGCGTGCTTTGGACCCGCTTATTTTCCACTAACGGATTTCAGAATGAACTAGTAGCAATACACAGTTCATTTTGTGTGTGTAAATGCTTTTCACTTCGATGATCACAAACTGTGGTTTGCACATTTCCAGGAGGGCCCAGAAGGTTCTAGACGCCCTCGTCCTCCACCAGAGGAGCTAAAGATGACGACTAGGTCCCTAAGGAAATTAAGGCCCATCTGCTATAACATGAACACATACTGTACACAACATAGGAACTCACAAACACACACTTAACGTTTGTTTAAACTGCAAAACACTGAATTGATAAACTGAGTTGGTGGAAAGGCATGTGATCAGGTTAAGAGAAACACACACGCACACCACCAACAAGATCTCACGATTGACAATTTGACTGTCAGATGCTGACACGATTTATCCACGTTTTCTCAACAAGCGTAACGTTTAGACGTTGCGCGCAACCGGTCCAAATCTCGAAGTTGTTTTGACACCATTATGTTTGGACTTCGCTGTTCAGAATCGTTGCCAGTTCTCCAAAACATCAGAAATTGAAAGATAAGTGTTAACGTTTTGATAAAGGTTTAATATTAAGTTACCATTCTTCTGGACATGGTAGTAAGGTTTAGGGTTTGGGATAGGGTCATGATAGGGATTATGTCCATTATGTTATCTCATGGATTATGTCGCCGCACCGCCGTAGCAACCCAAGCCTACTTGTAGTTTAATAGTTGCTTAATTTTGAATTATTCCAATTTTGAAAGTCAATTCTAGGAGCGATCTCTGCGCCTACACAACACCACACAGCCAACCACACAATCGACGACAAAAAGAACACAAGGAAAAATGGGCCATGTGAATGAAGCTGTTTATATTGTACTGTGAGTTATCTGTACATAGCCAAAACTTGATGTAGCGATTCTCTTCAATTAAAAAGCAGTGGCTGTTGATCGGAAACCCATCTCTACATTTTCCCTGAATTTGATTTGCAAAATGTGGGAATATATAGGAACTAAACGATGGACATTCTAGGGGAATATGTAGAGTC
>NC_036845.1:28665696-28693777 GCF_002910315.2 Salvelinus sp. IW2-2015
GCAGGCCACATACACACATATCATAACTCACATAAGCACGAACACACACACACACACAGCAAGAGGAATGTCCCCTTACACAGACTTTTGCAATGGTAGGAAAAATCACGCTGGCTGCAACTCTCTCTTTTTCTCTCCTTTAACTATCCTTGTTTCATCCCTCCATCATAATGATTTAGAGACGGGAAGAAAGGGTAGCTCTCACAGAATAGGGTTAAAAAGCGGTAGAAATGAGGATTAATAATCCCTGGGTGAGTTATGATGTGAACTGGTGTGTTATGTAATGTATTAGTCTCCCAGTAACAGGCCAACCCCTAATTTGGCTTGGTGACCGAGTTTTGCAAGCTTAAAATGTAGGGTCTTCATATGTAATTAACTTTCTCACTGAGAGTAGAATGTGATGAGAGGCTCTGTGTGATGAGCAAGACAGAGAGAGAAATCCAGAGAGCGAGAGAGAGAGAGAGACTGAGAAAGAGAGAATACATTCATAGATCCGAAGACTGTTCCCTCAATCTGGAACGGCTGTACAGTATGTCACCACCTGCTGTTCTAACTGATGACATCATTAACATGCTGCTAACTATTTAACACAGAGATGATGTCACAGACACTGAGCAGATACCTTTAGTGCAGTGAGCTGACCTAATCCCAAAACGATTGAAATAATCATATGGTCTTTTCAAACTCATTAGTCGACCACACAACCTTCCAATAGCAACACTGGACACCCATCCTCCATAAATAAGCACCTGTCAGAGGCACATCATCACTTGAGATCATTTYCCCCCCAGCCAACCTCCTATGGGGTGCCATTTGCTTACAGTGTTAGAGTGGRCAGAAAGCCCCACAGTTCTGTCTCCGACTGTCACTCATGTGGTTCCAAACCCCTATTCAGTTTTCCCCCCATTACATGGACAACTCCTACCCTATAAACAGGCAGAAATTTGGAGGGCGAAGTAAAGCCTAGCCACCTAACTAGCATATGTGCTAGTGACAATTATATCAGAGAGGAGAGGTAGGAAACACATACACCAGTGGCGGTCAATGCCGTTTAGTATATATTGTTTATGAGCATGGCCTTATTTMTATTACAGCATATTGGATGACTGTCATTTATAGTCCATTCACCCAGCTCAACGTAACATCGATAGGTTTAGGCTACTACATGATACTACAATTTTCCCAATACCCATCATGAGGTTGCTACAACCTAGCCTATGAATGAAGCTTTACAATGTAGGTGCACAGGTCTAAGACATTTTTTTAGTAGTCAATGTGACAGACAGTGACACATTCAATACACTCTTGCCTGCATCGAGCTGATCTAGGTTCTAATCATTAGTCCAACAGTTGCAAACGAGAGTTTATATTGGACACMTTCAGATATGTTTATCCCCGTTTCGTTCCTTTTGCTTCCGTTTAAAACACATTTGTCAACAGAATCGGCGGAAAGAATATCACACGCAAACACAGTTCACTTTAATAGCAGCCACATACAAACAGCATGATCACTTTGCTGGTTGTATAATTCCTTCTCGCATCTACGAGCTCTTTTCCTCTCACCTTTTCCCTTCGCTTGTGGTCTTAAGCGCACAACACGTCAGCTGTCTGTGACAAGGCAAAAAATACTTTCCAAGCCAAACCTTCATATCATAACCACTACACACAGCCGACATCGTTGTCATCATATTAGYTAACGTCAAAGTCAACATAACTACTAGAACTAAAGCGTTAGTAAACCTACATCAATCATGCAGTAAGTAAGTCGTTTAGCAGTTACCCCCGGCGGACCCCAGTGGCAATAAATTAATTAAACCAAAAGCTTACCTTGACTTGGAAGAGTTCCAGTGTTGGATAGCCATAGCCAGCTAGCTAACTGTAGTAACCTGGTAAATGTATGTTAAGTATTATGTTTACCAATAGATAGCAGTATTGACTCAATACAGGGTTTGCTTTCCACTATCCATAGCCGTTAAAAAGTCTGCCATATAACCGTGCTCGGAAATGCCTCAGGTAGCTTAAGCAAGGTGCATTCCAGTAATGTTATTCTAAATTACAATTAAATACTAAAATGTACTTACGTGTCCGGTGTCATCAATCTAAGAAGCATCCTAAGTTAATATATATTTGCAGTGGTGTAAAGTACTAAGGTAAAAATACTTGAAAGTACTAATTAAGTCGTTTTTTGGGGTATCTGTACTTTACTTTTACTTTTACCTAACTACATTGCTAAAGAAAATTATGTACTTTTTACTCCATACATTTTCCCTAACATCCAAAAGTACTCGTTAAATTTTGAATGGTTACCAGGACAGGAAAAGTGTCTAATTCACACAATTATCAACAGAACATCCCTGGTCATCCCTACTGCGTCTGATCTGGCGGACTCACTAAACACGCTTCATTTGTAAATTATGTCTGAATGTTGGAGCGTGCCCCTGGCTATTCGTAAATTTAAAAAACAAGAATATGGTGAAATGATTTATACTTTTACATTTGATACTTAAGTATATTTCAGCAATTACATTTACTTTTGATACTTAAGTATATTAAATACCAAATATTTGTAGACCTTTACTCAAGTAGGATTTTACTGGGTGACTTTTACTTGAGTAATTTTCTATTAATTAAGTTATCTTTACTTTTTACTCAAGTATGACAATTGGGTACTTTTTCCACCGCTGCATATTTGGTGACGAGGATGACTATGGATGACCGCGTTGGATTTGTTTGTCACGAATACAACGGAGTGTCTGGCGTGCAACGCTGGATGTGAGACTCGAGTGAGCGGTGGAAGAGAYTGAATGATTGATTCTCTGGATACGGGTAGGACAAATTAATGACTCTGTGAGRGGAGAGAGAATCGTAAAAGATGGCTTTGGCAACAATATGCTCACTGCCACCATTTCATCCTAAAAATAAGGAACATTTCTTTGCCGCTAATAAAATAACTGATGCCGCTATACACAAATCCATACTCATAAACGTTGCCGGTGCACAGATATACAGTTTGACGAGAAACCTGTTGAGCCCAGATACAACAGGTGACACTTAATTTATAGATATGGCCGATCTATTAAATGATCACTTCAACCCCAAACCCAGTGAAATAGTGCCACGATTCAAGGCATGAGAAAACCTACCGAATCGGTGCGGGAATATATGGCTGAGTTGAGTAAACTAGCACTGGACTGTAACTATGGGAATACATTATCGCAGCACTGGACTGTAACTATGGGAATACATTATCGCAAATGCTACACGATCGGCTGGTGTGTGGGATTAATGATGACATGATACAAACACGCTTGTTATCAGAGCAATCTCACGTTTGAGAACGCACTCAAACTGGCCCAGGACATGGAGTCCGCGAATATAAATGCACTGGATTTGCAGGCAAGGGGCGCGACTGCGTGCCATACAGTAAAAGAGAGCAGCTCTGAGCGCGCTGAGTTTCAAAGAAGGGAATGCCTGGGGGTAGCAGCCAATAGAGATTGTTATCGTTGCAAAGGCAAACACGCAGCGTTTGACTGTAAATCAAAACATGAAAAGTGTTATGCATGTGGGATAATAGGACACATTGGGAGGGAGGGCCGCAATAAAAAAAAAGCAACGGGCTACAGAAAAGAAAACGGACGGAAGAAAACCGCGATGTTCTAACTACGGCTCAAATCAAGGAACAGAAAGTGAAAGTGGGTGTCTCAGACGAAGAGCAAGCGTCCAGTGTACAGTGTGCTGGAGGCGAATACAGTATGAAAAAGGTAAACGCCTTTCATTGTGGAAATGGGAATAMATGGATKTAAGGTACTGTTTGTTTGAAATAGACACATGATGTAGCATCACATTGATGAACAGGTCCCAGTTAAATGAGAAGTGGAAAAAAGGTTAAGTGCCTAAACTGAGAGACACCCCCATTAAACTCAAAACGTACACAGGGGAGAAGATCACTGTGATTGGAGTTGCTGATGTTCAAGTGGAATATCAAGGGGGAAATTAAAGTCTGCCTCTCTCAGTAGTGGAAGATACTGGCCCCAGCTTACTAGGGCGAGGGTGGTTRGAGGAAATACATTGAACTGGGCTGAAATCACACATCTCCACAGAGACATTGACACTGCAGCAGTTGCTACTCCCAAATTCTATAGGCCAAGATCATTTCCATATGACATGAAGCCTAAAGTGGATGTGGAAATTGACAGACTTAGCAGAGGATATAATTATTCCTGTCAAGTACTCTGATTGGGCAGCACCAGTTGTTCCCATACTCAAACCAGATGGTTCAATCAGATTATGCGGCGACTACAAACTGACTGTAAATAGAGTTTCGTCACTGGAGCAGTACTCCATGCCCAAAGTGGAGGATTTTCTTTCAACGTTAACCTGAGGCAGTGGCGGATTTAGGTATAGGCAACATAGGCAGCCGCCCGGGGCGGCATCTTGCCCGGGGGCTGCACGGGGCGCCTCCACACAAAAACAATCTGAATTTGCGCGATTGGTTTTCTATCGCTGATTGGCACGTCACGTCAATGATATCATGTCACCGTGTGGGTCAATTAACCTTGGCGGAGTGGGCGCCCTGATTCTAGTTTGTGAGCAAGGCAGGCTACTGCCTGGGAAGGTCTCCCACTCAGAAGTATGAGATGGGGAGGGGGGCAGGGGTAGGTACTAATGCAATTAGTAAAATCAGTCACACTACGAAATACTACCAAATAAACCATAATGCATTCATAATACTGTGAACATATAGTTTCACAGACATATTGTTGCATTTYTTTCTGRATTGTGGGAAATCGTTAAGAATAATATAAAACCAGTCTGCACACCACCAAGGTGAATTGGTTGTCTTGACTTTTTGACAGTGTTGGTTGATAGGTAATGTATTGATGCTCGAGTGCCAAATCAACACAAATTTGTTTCTATTTGTCTTTGTTACTTCTTTTTGATATTTATGAGTCTTATTTTTGTATATATTTGTATATTTATATAGTTTTAAATGTTATAATTATTTACTTGTGTTGTTTCGAATGTCTGAATATAAATGAGCGGTTTTTTGTTGGGGGGGAGCTGAAGGGGGGGTTCGCCCAGGGAGCCATACCAGCTAGAACCGCCACTGACCGGAGGGCAACAGTTCACCTGGGTCACAAGGTGGATGCCAAGTGGTTACACACTGTYAAAGCTAAAGTGAGGGCTGTSGTGGAAGCTCCAGCTCTGACAAGCGTTACAGAGCTGAACTATTATAATCGCTTCCTCCGTAACCTCTCTACCCTCTTAGCTCCACTACATCAACTGTTAAGGAAGGATGTGGCCTGGAAATGATCAGAAAGACAGGAAGGAGCTTTTGCAAAAAGGACTGGCTGTCATATTCGGAATACAGAGATTCCACAAGTGTTTATACACTTCGCATTTGTGACCGACCATAAGCCTCTGATCTCTCTGTTCCATGAACAAAATCCAGTACCACAAACGGTCTCTCCAAGAGTTCAGCATTGGTCTGTGTGACTCAGGGCCTACCACTACCAGTACAGAATCTACAAGCCAGGTAGATACCATAGGAATGCTGATGCACTGAGTAGGCTGCCCGTTCCAGAAATCATCGCTCAGGAAGGAAAAAATGACCAAGTCTTGATGATCGATTTGTTGGATGAAGCACCGGTGAACACAGCACAAATCAGGCAAAAGATGTGACGCTATCTCACGTGCATGAATTTATCCTTGAAGGATGGCCTACTACGCTCGCTGCTTGGCCTTGAGTGTTCGAGATGGGTGTAACGATCGTCTGTGGTGGAAGAAGGATCGGACCAAGGTGCGGCGTGGTAAGTGTTCATGTCTTTTTAATAAACAAAACTGAACACTRGAACAAAACAATAAACGAAGTGAACAAACGAAACAGTACCGTGTGGCGACAAACACTGACACRGAAGACAAACACCCACAAACCAAAAGTGAAACCCAGGCTACCTAAGTATGATTCTCAATCAGGGACAACGATTGACAGCTGCCTCTGATTGAGARCCATACCAGGCCGAACTCAAAACCCCAACATAGAAAAACACACATAGACTGCCCACCCCAACTCACGCCCTGACCATACTAAATAAAGACAAAACAAAGGAAATAAAGGTCAGAACGTGASAATGGGTACATTCTGTKGGGTTCAAGAGTAGTTATCCCAACACAAGGGCGGGGTATACTACTGAAGTTGTTGCACCAGTCGCATTCAGTTACGTCGAGAATGAAAGGCCTAGCGAAGTCATACGTCTGGTGGCCAAAGATGGACCAGGATGTGGAAAATGAGGTTAGCCTGTGTGCAGATTGTCAGAGTAACAGGACGTCACCCCCTACCGCGCCATTACATCCATGAGAATGGGGAGGGGATGAGGAAGATTCAAGGGGACGGCATTGAAACAAGTGTCAATATTCTTGTTTAACTACAGGATCACTACTCAAGATACAACTGGGTTGTCACCTGCAGAAATGCTGATGTCAAGGAGGTTAAGGTCTTGGATCTCATCAAGACAGACCTGAAAGTGAAAATAAAACAAAAGCAATGGAATCCAAAACAGAATCATGMCAACAGAGCCAAACTCAGAACTTTCTCACCTGGAGATGATGTCTACACATTAAACTATGGATTTAGTCTCAAATGGATTCTAGCTACAATTGAGGATTGCTCAGGACCAGTGTCATATACTGTGATCATTGGAATTGGACAGACTAAGGAGACACGTGGATCAGATCTGAGCTCGAATTCCAGTTTGATCCGTGGACTTGGATCAATGCTTAAACAAGCAGGACAGGACATTGGAATGTTCCCCAGAGTTGCAGTTGGACAAACAACCTGAGACCAACAAAGCTCAAATTCCTGAGACTACCAGTCCGGGACAACCACCTGTAAAGTCTCCACAAAAGGACTTTGTTTCACCATCAGGTGGTGAAGTGCTGGTGGCACCAGCTACATCACCTTTGAGACGCTCTATTAGAGAGATGTCCGCCAGACTATTTCAGATCCTAAGGGAGATTATCTTCGTAGATGTCCCGAAAAAAGAGAAAAAAAATGGCGTGATTATGAAAAAATCATAAATGTTTAGTTAGCAGCCTAGCTCAGAAAGGAATTAAGTTGGGTTATTAAATCAAATCAAATCAAAGTTTATTTGTCATGTGCACCAAATACAACAGGTGTAGACCTTACAGTGCAATGCAATTACAGGCTCTAACCAATAGTGCAAAWAAGGTATTAGGTGAACAATAGGTGGGGTAAAGAAATTAAGCAACAGTAAAAAGACAGGCTATATAGAGTAGCGAGGCTACATACAGACACCGGTTAGTCAGGCTGATTGAGGTAGTATGTACATGTAGATATGGTTAACGTGACTATGCATATATGATGAACAGAGAGTAGCAGTAGCGTAAAAGAGGGGTTGGTGGGTGGCGGGACACAATGCAGATAGCCCGGTTAGCCAATGTGCGGGAGCACTGGTTGGTCGGCCCAATTGAGGTAGTATGTACATGAATGTATAGTTAAAGTGACTATGCAKATATGATAAACAGAGAGTAGCAGCAACRTATTAGCCTTAAAGGGGGAATCTACAGTAGTAACCTGGTATATTTATGTTAAGTATGTTTACCAAGATGGCAGTATTGACTCAAAACAGGGTTTGCTTTCCGCTATTTAAATGCTTTTTAAATGTCTGCCATATAACCATGCTCGGAAAAGCCTCAGGTATCTTACGCCTGGTACATTCCGGTAATGTTATTCTAAGTTATAATTAAATACTAAAACGTACTTACATGTCCGGTGTCATCAATCTAAGAAGCATCCAAAGGTACTACACTAACACAGCATCCCTCTCTGTTTGAGCTGGGTGAACTACTCACCACATTTAATGCACTGCAGTGCTAGCTAGCTGTTGTGTATGTTTTCAGTACTATATTCATTCTCTGATCCTTTGTTTGGGTGGACAACATGTCAGTTCATGCCGCAAGTGCTCTGATAGGTTGGAGGACGTCCTCCGGAAATTGTCATTATTACTGTAAGTCTATGAAAGGGGGGGGGAGAAACATGAGCCTCCTAGGTTTTGTATTGAAGTCAATGTACCCAGAGGACGGAAACTACCTATGTACCCAGAGGAGGMCGGAAACTATCTGTCCTCCGCCAACACCATGGTGCTACCATACAGAGTGCTGTTGAGGCTACTGTAGACCTTCATTGCAAAACAATGTGTTTTAATCAATTATTTGGTGATCTGAACATATCTAGTATAGTTTTATCAAAAAGGATACATTTTTTAGTGTTTCACTATTTTAATGAACTTCACTAAGGCAGATGGTTCTCCCCTTCCTCCTCTGACGATCCTCCACTGTCATACGCACACACAAAATAGATGAAGCCAAGAAAGATACAGGTGAACCTGAGACGACAAGAATATAATAATCACACAACGTCACACTGAATAACACACCGATTCCAAAGACGTGTCCTATACAGTACACAATTACTGGCCATCAGCTCTACCACACTCAGCCATATCCACTGTCTCTACCCTCTACTAATCCTGAAACAGGTGCCAGTGCTGCCTCACTCTCCCTGGCATTGTCACAGCTCAGCCAAGCACATCTCAGCTGAGCCTGAATCAGTTCCTTAAATCATGCTTCCCCACCATCTTGCTCATTTCAGGTTTACCATACAGAAGATATCCTCTTTGCCCTTCACTGGCTAAGCACACTCCCTGCTGCTGTGTTGACCCTATAGTGATTCACTGACCAAGCATTTTACAAGCACTTGTTATCTAATGGATGGGTCTAGTTTTACACAACCCATGCATTCAAATGCATAGCCTAATGCCTGCTGGCACAATGAGTATCTCAGCACCGATTAACAAAGGATCGAGTTCGGAAGATATAGAACAAATGTGTCACACAATGCAAACTTAGTGATATTCTACCCCCATACATATAGGCAGGGATAATGTACCTTAAGAGCTTGAATTTGGATCACATTTTAACCACCGTTGGTATTGTTTTCAAATTACTCAACCTCACACACACACACACGGTAAGCTTACCTTTTCACCTGCCTCGTTCTATGGCGCTACCTGGATATGTATGAGGAGATAAAGACAATTTGGTCTAGAATTTCAATAGCTCACARCATTAAATACAGCTAAGCGTTTCATCCCAAAGAGTGAGAGCTGGAGAGAAACGGACAGAGTGAGAATGAAAATGAGAGGGAGAAAGMGAGAGGAGGGTACATGTAGACCTCAGAACACATGCAGAAATCAGAAGAAAATGACAGATTATTGCAAAACCGAGGGGACAAGAGGATACACACCTTTCTCCTTATTTCTCCGTCCCTTATTCTCTCTCTCTCTCTCACTCAGTGGAAATGTGCTGCTAGGGAGATAGTGCTTCTCATTTCACTGGTGTACTGCTGCCTCTGACAGTGCACACCCCTCTCAGCCCATTCATTGTTCCACTGACGTGCCAGGCATTCATGGACGCGCGCACACACACACACACACACACACACACACCATAAATAACACTTTATTACTGAAATTGTTTTTCAAGCATTTTTTGCAAACATACATGATTGATAACAAAGGACTACATTTTGTGTGCAGTCGAAGCATGACAGTCCTTTACGTACTAGGAATGTCAGAGTTTATCGTTTACCGTCCCTTTATTTATATTACACACACACACACCAGACTACCCACTGCATCATTTGATCAATCAGTCTGGGTAGTTTGGCATTGACAGTCCTCTCACTGTATGTAAATACTTGCAAAACTATTTCAGTAGAGTGTAAAGGTGTTACGATGCAGGTGGTTTGCAGCTCACCAGCCATAGACTGCCTTGCATTGTAATGTCAGCTTGCCGGAGTGGTCTAGTGAAAGATTCTAACATAATAATTTCATCTCTGATTCACAGACACACAATCCCCAAAACCTGCCTCCATCTGAGAAAAGCATCTTCAAAGAGGGAGCCCCTTCCAGCAGCAAGTTTATGGAGGTGAAGGGCGGTCAGAGTCAATCGGAGTGCAGCCCCAGTGACATGTTCATTTCGGATGACAACACTGCAATTMATCTCAGGGACCATTAACTCAAATCTTGCGTAATAGCACCAGATGCTCGATTACCGTTTATGTTACGTAGTCTGTCCACAAGAGCTTACTCTGCGGTGGATGTGAGAGAGTCAACAGTCAGCTACAGAGGTAAATTAGATCAATATCACATAATTTATTCACGCACTGTACAATGCATGAGAACATTATAGGTTAATACTGAAGTTTGACCCTGAGTAGCACTCTGATAACACAGTGAGAAAAGGATTGGCCGTCACAGGAGACCTGGCATTCAAAGTGCAAACACAGCAAAGAAACAAAAATGYGCTCATAAATATTAAATGCCAATGAATCAATTAAATTAAATATCAAACTTTCACAAGAGAAAAAAGTACTCAAAAGGCAAAATACCAAACACCTTAATTAAATATYAAATCGCACACTAAAGAAAAATCAMAAAAAGTACTATTAGTTCAACTTCAATATTATGAAAAGTAAAATACCCCAAAATATGAAAGACCCTTTTGAAAGTAATTCCTTCATTGAAAAACAAAAATTGTGTTTTTTTTAATCAGACATCAGGGGAGGAATTGGAAGCTATAAAGGTCCTTCATATCATGACATATTGTACCTTTGACATTGGGGATTAAAACAAACAATAGAGTTCATACAGTTTCSTACCATAACACATTGGACGCTGACCTTTTTCAGACAATCATAAGCAAAAGTGCTTGACTAGGTCTCTTAATAGTTGTGGACTTCCTGTCCACAACTTATAATCTTTGATAAACAATCTTTAAACAGGATKAATTGCTACATGTGTCAACATCCCTTGACCAAACCTGACCTCAGCATGTTCACGAACACACACACACAGTAAAATGGGTCCTAGACACACACTCACACTTACACCAGGTACACAAAGTAAAAGTGACAATTATAAAAACATTCTCGCTCAGACACTTGTTTATTTTGAACCTATGTGTTTGGAACCTGATGAGTCTGTTACACACTCTMCTGACTCTGCTGCTCCAATCGGGGTGGGAGTGGAGAAGGTGGTGGGTTGGTTATCTGACCCCTCTTTAATGTCTGTGGGGGCTCCATCCCCCTGTCCCCCTGCAGCCTCTCCATCCTCCCCCTGTTGTGTCTCCTGGTCCTGGGTAGGGGGTTTCAAGAGGAACTGGGGCAGCTCTAGGTGTTCCTTGGTCAGCAGGCCTCTCTGGTCATCCACCCGACAGGCCTGAGCTCTGGACAACAGCTCTATCATCGCTGAGAGAGAGACACAGAAATGGGAAAAGGGGAGAAAAAGAATAGAGAAATATAAACAGTTTGTCTCAAATTAGGGCTAAGGTGAGACTAAAAGGTTATTGTYACAGCTATTAGGAAGTCTCCAGGGTTTAGTCCTAGAGAGGCGCAGTAAATAAGCTATGACCCAATTGTTCTGACTCGTACCATCCATCTCTTGGTTCTTCCTGACCCTGGGCTTGGGGTTGGCTGCCTGAGGGGACACACGGACCTCTGGGCCTACTGGAGATGTAGCTTGATCCTGGAAATGGTTCAGAAGAACAGACAAATAGTTCACATGCTAAGCTCTGGACACATGAGTAGGGCCAGGACATTTTCCTTACCATGCGAACTGGCCATCACTATGCAGGACTCACCTGTGTGACTGGAGTTGAGCCACTGACCCTGGAACTGCTAACTGTAAAGACAACACAACAACAATAGTCAGTTATAGGCAGGCTACTGTACATGTTATGGAGTTTGACATAAGGCAAAACCCTGACATCAGTCACTTAAAAGGCGCTTTTCCCAGAAGAAGCTAGAATAAACCCCCCGTTCCCCAGTCCCTTTCTCCTCAGTATCTCCTAGTCCCTCTTTCTCATGAGTAATGAGTAGGCCTCAGCGAGTGACCACATATCCAAAGTGAAGGCAGTTCTGGTCCCAGAGCAGTAGAGAGAGGAGGTGGGTGAACTCACAGTGACACAGCACTCAACAAGCCAAATGTACTCAGACATCTAAGAGAGAGAGAGAGAAGAGAGGAGAGAGAGAGAGAAAGAAAGAAAGAAAGAAATAGTGTACTGGCAGGCGGAATAGAAAGAGCCAGAGAAGGAATYGATGCCAATGTCTTCTCCATTAGAAAAAGAGAGAAGGAAATAAAACACTGTACATAGCTGATAATATAACTGAGTTTAAATGGACTGGAAAACCAGTGAGGTTACACAACCCCAGCACTACAATGCCCTGAATCCTGTCCATTATTMTTTTCATCATGGGACAAAGAACTAGTTAACAGGTGTGTGCTAATCAGTATGTATTCACCTTTGACCTTGTGGAGCTGCAGCGTCTTATTGGCCAGTTTGAAGACATTGGTGCTCATGCTCAGAGGCACATCACTCCCACTCTGTAAAACAGGACATATGATCACACACAGACACTTTCTCTCACACACACACTTTCTCAGTAATAAACTAGTCTTGAACATCTCTAAAACTAGGAGCATTGTATTTGGTACAAATCATTCCTTAAGTGCTAGACCTCAGCTGAATCTGGTAATGAATGTTGTGGCTGTTGAACAAGTTTAGGAAWCGACATTACTTGGCGTTACCTTAGATTGTAAACTGTCATGGTCTAAACATATAGATTCAATGGTTGTAAAGATGGGGAGAGGTCTAGCCGTAATAAAGAGATGCTCTGCTTTTTTGACACCACACTCCAAAAAGGAAGTTCTGCAGGCTCTAGTTTTGTCTAATCTTGATTATTGTTCAGTCTTGTGGTCCAGTGCTGCAAGGAAAGACCTAGTTAAGCTGCAGCTGGCCCAGAACAGAGCAGCATGTTTTGCTCTTAATTGTAATCAGAGGGCTGATATAAATACTATGCATGCCAGTCTCTCTTGGCTAAGAGTTGAGGAGAGACTGACTGCATCACTTCTTATTTTTATAAGAAACATGAATGTGTTGAAAATCCCAAATTGTTTGCATTGTCAACTTACACACAGCTCTGACACACACACTTATCCCACCAGACATGTCACCAGGGGTCTTTTCACAGTCCCAAAATCCAGAACAAATTCAAGAAAGCGTACAGTATTATATAGAGCCCTTATTGCATGGAACTTCCTCCCATCTCATATTGCTCAAATAAACAGCCAACTTGGTTTTTAAAAAACAGATAAAGCAACACCTCGTGGCACAACGCCTCTCCCCTATTTGACCTAGATAGTTTGGGTGTATGCTACGTGTGCCTTTTGTAGGCTACGTGTGCCTTTTTTTTAATGTATGTAGTTCTGTCCTTGAGCTGTTCTTGTCTATTGATGTTCTGTATTATGTCATTCTGTATTATGTTTCATGTTTTGTGTGGACCCCAGGAAGAGTAGCTGCTGCTTTTGCAACAGCTAATGGGGATCCTAATCAAATACCAATAGATATTCACTCAAAATTTCTAGAACACACACACATTCACTCAAGACATTCTATAACACACACACACACACGCACACACACACACACACACACATACACACACACACACAGTCCTCACCATGGTGACCATGGCCTCGTGTGTTCTGAGTTGGTGTTTCTGTAGTACCATAGAAAGGGCATCCAGCAGAGTCTTACTGGACTTCACCTTGATGCCGGATGTCTTACCAGTGAAAACCACCTCCAACCTGAAACACACACACAGCAATATACAATACATATTCAGAAACAGTACACAAATCAAATCAAATGTTATTGGTCRCGTACATACATTTAGCAGAAGTTATTGCAGATGTATCAAAATGCTTATGTTCCTAGCTCCAGCAGGCAGTAATATCTAACAATTCACAACAATGCACACAGATCTAAAAGAAAAATAATGGAATTAACAAATACATAAATATTAGGATGAGCAATGTCGGAATCCAGAGTATAAAAAGATTTACGGTACCATTCAAAAGTTTGGACACACCTACTCATTCTAGGGTTTTTCTTTATTTTTACTATTTTCTACATTGTAGAATAATAGTGAAGACATCAAAACTATGAAATACCACATATGGAATCATGTAGTAACCAAAAAAGTGTTAAACAAATCAAAACATATTTGAGATTTGAGATTCTTCAAAGTAGCCAACCTTTGCCTTGATGACAGCTTTGCACACTTGGCATTTTCTCAACCAGCTTCACCTGGAATGCTTTTCCAACAGTCTTGAAGGAGTTCCCACATATGCTGAGCACTTGTTGGCTGCTTTCCTTCACTCTGCGGTCCAACTCATCCCAATCCATCTCAATTGGGTTGAGGTCGGKKGATTGTGGAGGCATTGACTGACCGTCATGTCTTAAAGTAATGATGGACTGTTGTTTCTCTTTGCTTATTTGAGCTGTTCTTGCCATAATATGGACTTTGTCTTTTGCCAAATAGAGCTATCTTCTGTATACCACCCCTACCTTGTCACAACACAACTGATTGGCTCAAACGCATTAAGGAAAGAAATTTATATTGTGTTTTTTTACATTGGATAAAAGCAGAGACACAGAGCTACAAAATGGTATATCATACACTGCATTTGAGGAACAATGGGAAAGTAATTCTGCTTTGAAAGTTGTAACCTCACTTTTGAGAAAATGGCCGTTGAATGTTTTGGTACCTACTGGAGAGCTCTTATTTGTCTACMCCCAGTCAGCGTCGTTCACACCCTCTTAATGTGTGTGTGGGATGAATAAGTAAGATGGTGCTCCGCTTCTAGCTCCTAAGCAACTTTGCAGTATTTCTATGGCCCAGAAAATGTTTTGTGTTAATACATACAGCTGGAAATAACTTTAGGATATCAGAGAGGCGGTAACTCACAAGCATTACGACCAGAAATACAACTTTCCCGAATTGGGGTCCTTTGTTTGTACCCGCCCAAGGCAATTGAACTTATCCCAGAGGCTGCTCCAAGACGCGCCTGGTGGAGCGGAGGTATTCGGAGTGAACTTCTAGTCTGACTCAGGAGGTGTGCACACCATCCACCTCTCCTGAGTATATTACTCGCTAATATTTTGTCCTTGGACAATAAAGTAGACGAGCTCAGGGCGAGGATCTCCTTCCAGAGAGACACCAGGGACTGTAACATACTCTGTTTCATGAAATCATGGCTCTCTCAGGATATACTGTCCCCATCCATAAAGCCAGCTGGGTTCTCAGTACAGAGCGCAGACAGGATTAATAAAGAACTCTCCGGGAAGAAAAAAGGTGGTGGTGTATGTTTCATGAACCTCTTAAGGATCTGCCTCTTTTTTCAATTTTCACTTAAAATTACATACCCAAATCTAACTGCCTGTAGCTCAGGACCTGAAGCAAGGATATGCATATTCTTGATACCATTTGAAAGGAAGCACTTTGAAGTTTGTGGAAATTGCTAATTAATGTAGGAGAATATAACACATTAGATCTGGTAAAAGATAATACAAAGAAAAAAAACATGCGTTATTTTAATTTTTTTTGTACCATCATCTTTGAAATGCAAGAGAAAGGCCATAATGTATTATTCCAGCCAAGGCACAATTTAGATTTTGGTCACTAGTTGGCAGCAGTGTATGTGCAAAGTTTTCGACTGATCCAACAAACCATTGCATTTCTGTTCAAAATGTTGTATCAAGACTGCCCAAATGTGCCTAATTGGTTATTATATACATTTTCATAACTGTGCACTATCCTCAAACAATAGCATGGTATTCTTTCACTGTAATATCTACTGTAAATTGGACAGTGCAGTTAGATTAACAATAATGTAAGCTTTCTGCCAATATCCGATATGTCTATGTGTCACGCCCTGGCCTTAGTTATCTTTGTTTTCTTTATTATTTTAGTTAGGCCAGGGTGTGACATGGGGATGTATGTGTTTTGATTGTCTAGGGGTTTTTGTATGTTTATGGGGCAGTGTTTAGTCTAGGTGTATGTATGTCTATGGTTGCCTAGATTGGTTCTCAATTAGAGACAGCTGTCTATCGTTGTCTCTGATTGGGAGCCATATTTAGGCAGCCATAGTCATTAGGTAGTTTGTGGGTGGTTGTCTATGTCTATGTGTAAGTTGCCAGTGTCTGCACTTATTGTTTGTATAGCTTCACGTTCGTCGGTTTGTTGTTTTTGTTTAGTTTGTATAGTGTTCGTTTCGTCTTCTAAATAAAAGAAGATGTATTGCTATCACGCTGCGCCTTGGTCCTCCTCTCTTTCACGTTACGACGATCGTGACACTATGTCCTGGGAAATGTTCTTGTTACTTACAACCTCATGCTAATCACATTAGCCTACGTTAGCTCAACCGTCCCGCAGGGGACACACCGATCCTGTCGAGGTTTTAACTACTCATGGTGTGATTGTGACAATGTACAGGAACTCAAGTCCTTTTGTTCACCCAACCTAGAATAACTCACAATCAAATGCCAAGAGAATTGTCTTCGGTTATAGTCACAGCCGTATATATTCCCCCTCAAGCCGATACCAGGACGGCCCTCAAGGARCTACACTGGACTTTGTGCAAACTGGAAACTGAATATACTAAGGTGGCATTTACTGTAGCTGGGGAATTTAACAAAGCAAATATGAGGAAAACACTACTGAAATTCTATCAACACATTGCCTGTAGTACTCGCGCATCGAAAACTCTCAACCATCATTATTCTCCCTTCCGGGATGGCTACAAGGCCCTCCACCACCATCCCTTTGGCAAATCAGATCATGACTCTATTCTGCTCCTCGCTTCCTAAGGCAGAAACTCAAACAGGAAGTACCCATGCTAAGGTCTATTCAACACTGGTCTGACCAATCGGAATCCATGCTTCAAAATTGTTTTGATCACGTGGACGGGGATATATTTCGGGTTGCTTCTGAGAATAACATTGACGTATATACTGACATGGTGTTCATCAGGAAGTGTATAGAGGATGTTGTTCCCATTGTGACTATTTAAACCTTCCCAAACCAAAATCTGTAGATTCACACAAAACTGAAAGTGCAAACACCTGCATTTAACCATGGCATGGTGACTGGGAATATGGTTGAATACGTTCAGTGCAGTTATGTTATCAAACAGGAAAAATGTCAGCACAGAGACAAAGTGTAGTCGCAATTCAATGTCTCAGACACRAGACATATGTGGCAGGGACTCGAGATGGATTACAAAGTGAAAACCAGCCATGTCSCGGACACCAATGTCTTGCTCCCGGACAAGATAAACACCTTCCTCGCCCACTTTGAGGATAACACAGTGCCACCGACGTGGGCCGCTCCCGGGGACTGTGGGCTCTCGTTCTCCGTGGCCGATGTGAGTAAGACATTTAAGCATGTTTTAACCATCGCAAGGCTCCTGGCCCAGACAGCATCCCTAGCCATGTTTACGGATATATTMAATCTCTCCCTTATCCCAGTCTTCTGTTCCCACTTGCTTCAAGATGTCCACCATTGTTCCTGTACCCAAGAAAGCAAAGGTAACTGAACTAAATGGCTATCGCCTCGTAGCACTCACTTCTGTCATCATGTAGTTCTTTGAGAGGCTAGTTAGGGATCATATCACCTCCACCTTACCCGACACCTTAGACCCACTTCAATTTGCATACCACCCCAATAGATCCACAGATGATGCAATCGCCATCGGACTGCACACTGCCCTACCCCATCTTGACAAGAGGAATACCTATGTAAGAATGTTGTTCATTGACTACAGTTCAGCCTTTAACACCATAGTACCCTCCAARCTCATCATTAAGCTCAGGGCCCTGGGTCTGAACCCTGCCCTATGCAACTGGGTCCTGGACTTCCTGACAGAGCACCCCCAATGCTGATTCTCAACACAGGGGCCCCACAAGGGTGCGTGCTCAGCCCCCTCCTGTAYTCGATGTTCACCCATKAMTGCGTGGCCRCGCACGCCTTAGCCCCTAAGACCCTCACAAAYATTTATAGAGCATCCTGTCGGGCTGTATCGCCGCTTGGTACGGCAAATGCACCGCCTGGTATGGAAACTGCACTGCCTGCAACCGCAGGGCACTCCAGAGGGTGGTGCAGTCTGCCCAACGCATCACCGAGGGCACACTGCCTGCCCTCCAGGATATCCTGCAGCCGCAAGATGTCACAGGAAGGTCAAAAAGATAATCAAGGACATCAAACCACCCGAGCCACGGTCTGTTCACCCCGCTATCATTCAGAAGGCGAGGTCAGTACAGGTGCATCAAAGCTGGGACAAAGGCCATCAGACTGTTAAATAGCCATCACTAGCCAGCCTTCACCCAGTACCGTGCCCTGAACTTAGTCAATGTCACTAGTCAGCTACCACTCGGTTACTCAATCCTCAAGMCTTTGTACATAGACATGGAATCACTGGTTACTTTAATAATGCAACACTGGTCACTTTAATAATGTTCACATACTGTTTTACCCACTTCATATGTATAGACTGTATTCTAGTCAATGCCATCCTATTAAACTATTGCTGTACATATATACTATTCTATCCTGTGTATTCTACAGATATACTAAATACTCTATCCACATACTGTCCATAATGTCTGTACATCCCATCATACACAGTACCAGTCAAAAATTTGGAAACCTACTCATTCCCTCAACCAGCTTCATGAGGTAGTCACCTGGAATGCATTTCAATTAACAGGTGTGCCTTGTTAAAAGTTCATTTGTGACTGATCTCAGGAAACTAGGCGTATGTTGTGGGTCACTACATTTACATTTACATTTAAGTCATTTAGCAGACGCTCTTATCCAGAGCGACTTACAAATTGGTGCATTCACCTTATGATATCCAGTGGAACAACCACTTCACAGGAGAGCCATTTGAACGTAAACTTTTTTTTAATCAAAATGCATTTTTTGGCAGAAATCCCTTGTGGAACATGTGAAGTTTCATGTGCCTTAATAACAGACTTTTATGCCATCTGTAAATATGAATAAAATTGTTAAATTACAAGCCCAGTTTGTTTTGCCACAGAAAAAGTTAGCAACCTTCCCGCTAGCCATGATTGGCTGAGATAATGAGTGGGCAGGGTATGCCGAGAGATGAGTTTGAATTGGTCTGCCATAAAGCATGCTTCTGTCTATTTGAGCTGGTCAGTATGTGTAGGTAATTCTGTCTAACGCTGCACTTAAAAAAATGTATCCCGTAGTAGAACTGCATAAGTGTTGCTCTCCACTTTCTGGAGGACCGAGTTTTRAAATCAGTGAAATTAGAGTATGATAGCTAAGGTGATGGAGAAAACACATGTCTCTGGATTACATCTTCAAACTAAGGGCAACCATGGCATCCGTGACAGGGAGAGGCKTCCATCCATGATGTACACGGGTAAGATAGTCTATCTAGCTACATTTTCAGATATTACACTTTTTAATTTTGGCAGAAATTAATTTTCATTTCAAGTAAAGTCTACTGTTAGCTGGCTAGCTAGCTAGCTAACGTTAGTTTCCTGGKTCRCTAGCTAATGTTACATGTATGGTCTTATTATTCGTATCTCAGAGCCATTTGCTTTGCTAGTTATAGGCTAATGTTAGCTAGCTAACATTGAATCTSGTTGGTTAGCTCCCTGCAAATTCATGCAGGGTAGTAACAGCACGAGTTGTGATTGTGGTTCATTGTTTAGCTAGCTAGCTAGCTAGCTACATGTCTTAACAAGACTCCACTATGCAATTAACCATTTCAATAGAATGTCACTGCGACGACTGTTGATAGACATAGCTGGTAAATTAGCTCTGTCTAAATACTCMGATTTCAGAGCACAGGTAAGATAGTCTAGCTAGCTACATTTTCAGATATTACACATTTCTAATTTTGACAGKAAGTTGTTTTTATTTCAAGTTAAAGTGTACTGTTAGATAGTTAGATAACATTAGCTGGCTGGCTCGCTAGCTAACGKTACATGTATGATCTTATTATTTGTATCTCAGAGACATTTGCTTTGCTAGTTATAGCCTAATGTTAGCTAGCTAACATTGAACCTGGTTGGTTAGCTACCTGCAGATTCATGCAGGGTAGTAACGTCATGAGTTGGGATTTTGGTTCATTGGTTACCTAGCTAGCTAGCTAGCTACATGYCTTAACAAAAGACTCCATTATGCAAGTAACCATTTAAATAGAATGTCACTGTGACAACTGTGGATAGACGTAGCTGGTAAATTCGCTCTGGCTATCCACTCTCGTCTGAGTGTGCCAGAGCACAGAATAACTGATGAATTTATGAACGCTCAACACCCATTGAAAATGGCCGGTGTCAGTAAAGGTTGGCAAAAAAGCATAAAYTGTTGCMAGAAGCACAGTTGCAGTCACCAATGCTCTGGATAACATAAAAACAGTCTAACCAGCTCTGCTCGGGCGAGTAAAATGGTCAGTGAGCAGTTCTCTCATTTGTGTCTGAAAGAAGCTAGCAAGCTAGCCAACGTTAGCCAGTTAGCTTGGGTGCTTGATCATTGTTGTTAGGACAGAGCACTAAGAACAACCATTAAAGAGATGGGTGGGGCTAAAGCCCTTTTTCGGCTATGTGGGGTGCTAGTGACCCACCTCGCCAACATCCGGTGAAATTGCAGAGCGCGAAATTCAAAATACAAAAATCGTAATATTAAACATTCATGAAAGTGTCATACATCGTTTAAAAGCTTACTTCTTGTTAATCCAGCCATTTTGTCAGATTTTAAAAAGGCTTTACGGTGAAAGCATACCATGCGATGATCTGAGGACAGCGCCACGCATACAAAATCATTAAAAACATTTTCCAAACCAGCAGAGGCGTCACAAAWGTCAGAAATAGTGATAAAATAAATCACTTACCTTTGAAGATCTTCCTCTGTTTGCAATCCCAAGGGTCCCAGCTACACAACAAATGGTCATTTTGTTCGATAAAGTCCTTATTTTTATCCCMAAAAAGTCAGTTTAGTTGGCGYGTTTGATTCAGTAATCCACCCGTTCCAGTCGTTCAACATGCAGACGAAGCAATCCCAAAAGTTACCAATAAACTTCRTCCAAACAAGTCAAACAATGTTTCTAATCAATCCTCAGCTACACTAATATGTCAATAAACAATACAATTTAAGACGGAGAATAGTATGTTCAATACCGGAGATAAATAACGAAGTGCGCGCCCTCATCCACGCGCGCCACAAGACTACAGTCCAAATGATTGCCACCTTGAAAAACTACAAATTCTAGCTCATTTTTCAAARAACAAGCCTGAAACCCTTTCTAAAGACTGTTGACATCTAGTGGAAGCCATAGGAACTGCAACCTGGGAGGATTTCCTTTGAATTTCCCATAGACAAGCATTTTCAATGGGTGGTGACCTAAAAAAGAAAAATATTTGATGGATTCTCCTCCGGGTTTTTGCTTGCCATATCAGTTCTGTTATGCTCACAGACATTATTGTAACATTTTTAGAAACTTCAGTGTGTTCTCCATCCAATAATACCAATTACATGCATATCCTAGCTTCTGGGCCTGAGTTACAGGCAATTTACTTTGGGCACGTCAGTCATCCGAACTTCCAAATACTGCCCCCTAGCCCTAAGAAGTTAACACATAAACCCAGAAATACATTGATGATGAGTGAGACAGGAAGAGGCACCGACTTACGCAAACGTTACCCTTAGCTCCAGGGAGACCTGCTGGTCTCTCAGAACGGAACAGTCCTGCTCCAGAGATAGTGGCTGCTGTAGGGAGAGCATATACACAAACAATAGATACCGTCACTATAGAGTAGAATAGAATAGAACTTTAATAACAAAAAAACTCTCGCCCCAGAGCTCAGTCCCTGAAACGGGGTGATAAAGTGAGACTTGAGCTGAGGGTGCGGGCCTGGGCTCACCATGTCCTTGTTGTGGAGATAGATGAGGATGTCTTTAAGGGGGAAACCTCTCTTCTCACAGAGGCCTGACAGCATTTCTCTTAGGGGGAGGCCGGGCCGTGTAGGAGCCAGGGAGGCACTGCCGTCAGGCAGGTAGACACAGCAGTAACCCCCCTCCACACTACCACCACCTCCATCACCCTGCCCCTGGTCTGAGGGACGGGGACTGGAGCGACCGTTCTGGATCAGAGAGGGAGGGAGAGAAGGTAGAGAGAGTGGGAGTGGGGGAAAGCGAGAGGGAGAGAGGGAAGAAGAGAGAGATGGGAGCAGGAGGAGAGAGGAGAGGAAAAAGGGAAGAAAGGAATACACTTAATCATTGAAGTCTATATTTTTCTACATACAACATATGGTATGTCAACCTATTCTCCTCCCACAGCCCAGATGACAGAGTCAAGCCCAGTATGATGCATTTATCAACGTYATCAGAAAGCACAGGATTTATTTTTACTGCTACATTTCTGTGTCACCAGAGGATTTTAGCTCCACGGAAAAATCATTAGACTGTATTAATGATTAAAATACTTGGATGGCTCACAACTTCCTCCTACTAAATCAAAACAAGACTGAGGCACTTATTGTTGGAGCCAAAACACAGAGAGAGAATCTGGCCTCTGAGATACCCAAAGTATCTGATGATAAGCTGTAGACCACACTATCTACTGTACCTAGAGATTTTTCATCTGTATTTTTCGTAGCTGTCTACATACCACCACAGACCGATGCTGGCACTAAGACCACAGTCAATGAGCTGTATTCCGCCATAAGCGAACAGGAAAACGCTCATCCAGAGGCRGCGCTCCTAGTGGCCGATGACTTTAATGCAGGGAAACTTGATTCAGTTTTACCAAATTTCTATCCGCATGTTAAATGTGCAACCAAAGGGGAAAAAACTCGAAACCACCTTAACTCCACACACAAAGTTCTCCCTCACCCTCCATTTGGAAAATCTGACCAAAATTCTATGCAGGAAGCACCAGTGACTCGGTCAGTAAAAAAGTGGTCAAATGAAGAAAATGCTAAGTTACAGGACTGTTTTGTTAGCACAGACTGGAATATGTTCCGGGACCAACTAGCAAGTGTCTTCACTGACATTTTCAACCTCTCCCTGTCTGAGTCTGTAATACCAACATGTTTTAAGCAGACCACCATAGTGCCTGTGCCCAAGAAAACTAAGGTAACCTGCCTAAATGACTACCGACCCGTAGCACTCACATCTGTAGCCATGAAGTGCTTTGAAAGGCTGGTCATGGCTCACATCAACACCATTATTCCAGAAACCCTAGACCCACTCCAATTTGCACACCGCCCTAACAGATCCACACATGATGCAATCTCTATTGAACTCCACACTGCCCTATCTCACATGGACAAAAGGAATACCTATGTGAGAATGCTATTCATTGAATACAGCTCAGCGTTCAACACCATAGTGCCCTCAAAGCTCATCAATAAGCTAAGGACCCTGGGACTAAACACCTCCCTCTGCAACTGGATCTTGGACTTCCTGACGGGCAGCCCCCAGGTGGTAAGGGTAGGCAACAACCCATCCGCCACACTCAGTCCCCTCCTGTACTCCCTTTTCACTCATGACTGCACGGCCAGGCACAACACCATCATTAAGCTTGCCAATGACACAACCGCTCTCAATCGTGATCAAGACAAAGGAAATATGTGGACTACAGGAAAAGGAGGACCGAGCACGCCTACATTCTCATCGATGGGGCTGTAGTGGAGCAGGTTGAAGCTTCAAGTTCCTTGGTATCCACATCACCAACAAACTAACATGGTCCAAACACACCATGACAGTCGTGAAGAGGGCATGACAAAACCTCAGGAGACTGAAAAGATTTGCCATTGGTCCTCAGATCCTCAAAAGGTTCTACAGCTGCACCATCGAGAGCATCCTGACTGGTTGCATCACTGCGTGGTATGGCAACTGCTCAGCCTCCGACAGCAAGGCACTACAGAGGTAGTGCGTACAGCCCAGTACATCACTGGGCCAAGCTTCCTGCCATCCAGGTCTCTATACAGGCGGTTCAAAGGAAGGCCCTAAAAAGTGTCAAAGACTCCAGCCACCCTAGTCATAGACTGTTCTCTCTGCTACCGCATGGCAAGCGGTACCGGAGCGCCAAGTCTAGTGCCAAGAGGCTTCTAAACAGCTTCTACCCCAAGCCATAAGACTCCTGAACATCTAATCAAATGGCTACCCAGACTATTTGCATTGCCCCCTCCCCCCACACCCCCTCTTTACGCCACTGCTACTCTCTGTTATTATCTATGCATAGTCACTTTAATATCTCTACCTACATATTACCTCAATTACCTCGACTAACGGTGCCCCCTCACATTGACTCTGTACCGGTACCCCTGTGTAACCCTGTATATAGATCCGCTATTGTTATTTTACTGCTGCTCTTTAATTAATTTTCCTTTTATTTCTTATTCTTATTCAGGTTTTTTTAAACTGCATTTTGGTTAGGGGCTTGTAAGTTGAGACTGTAACCTCATATAAATATCTTGGAATTTTATGACGGCCTCTGTTTTAAGTTGCATATTCAACAACTTACAAAATTGAAGCTGAAGTGTTAAGATTTATTTTAGGAATAAGGCATGTTTTTCTTTTGCAGCCAGAAGGAGGCTAGTATCAGCTACATTTATGCCTTTACTAGACTATGTTGATATTTTATATTTGAATGCTTCCGCTCAGTGTCTGAGATAAATTGACACCCTTTACCATGGCGTTTTTAGATATATTTAAACTGCAAAAGCCTTACGCACCACTTATACTTTTATTTACAAAGCCATTTTTGGTTCACTACCATTTTATTTTGTCAATTTTATTGTTCAGAAATGTGGTGTGTGCCTCTCTTTGTTTGCAGGACTTTATCCTGCTAACTGTTCCAAATGTCCGAACTGAATTAGGTAAAAGGGCTTTTATGTACTCTGCGCCATCGTCTTGGAACACCTTACAAAATACTTTTAAAATGGAAGAACTTGTCCCGATTGGTGTTTTTAAATCACTGATGTAGGATTTTGAGACTGATTCCCTGACCTGTCAATGTTTTTAATTTGCTGTTTTATGATTTTGCTATACTCTTGTGAAKTCTATGGTTTTTACTAGATTACTTGTAGTTTTTCATGTTGTCTKTCTGTAATTGTGTAATGACTTGGTGCTGCCTATCTTGGCCTGGACGCTCTTGAAAAAGAGATTTCAAATCTCAAGGAGCCCTTCCTGGTTAAATAAAGTTTAAAGAATTTTTGYTTTGTTTTATAGTAARCATTTCACTGTTGTACACCTGTAGAGAGACTCATCCATGATTTTATTACAAGCAGGATTAACTACTGTAATGCTCTCCTGTCTGGTCTACCCAACAAAGCCATTGGTCATCTGCATAACATACAGAATGCCGCAACAAGGCTACTGACCAAGACCAGACAGAGAGCACACATAACACCGGTTTTAAGGTCTCTGTACTGGCTGCCTGATTGGTTTTTAAATCAATGCATGATTGTGCACCCCAAAACATGTCAGAAATGCTTTTAAGTTATGTGCCCAGTAGGTCCCTCAGGTCCTCTGACACTGGCCTTTTAACTATCCCAAAGCCTAGGACCAAGAGGCATGGAGAGGAAGCCTTTAGTTTTTATGCCCCCTGCCTCTGGATTAGCCTGCCAGAGAATCTGAGGGGGTACAAAACTGTGGACATATTTATAATAAATATTAAAACACACCTTTTTAGCTTAGCTTTCGTGAGGGTGCTTTTTAGTTGTTMATTTTTTATTGTTATTCTTTAGTTTTTTATCCAATTATKTTTGTTSTGTAGTAAATATTTCAGTTTTTATTTTCATTGTTTTCTATTCGTTTTTTCCTGTAAAGCACATTGCGTTGCACTTTACCTCTATCTGCCTGTAGAAGGAGCCCAACTCCACACTGCTGTTGGACATCTGAGACTCCGTACGAGACACATTCACCTTGGGGTATGACACCTCTACTGAGAAGGGAGGGGAGGAGAGAGAAAGGGAGGGAGAAAGGATGAGGGAGAAACAGACAAGTGTGTGGAGTGGTAACAATTTACCAGAGAATAMCATGGGAAGAGAAGAGATATTATAGATGAGCGGAAGCCTACCTCCCCATGATTCCCTCTTCTCCCATTGCTTGTTCTTCTTCTGCTGAACACAGGTTACAAGYTATTACTCATACCCATGCACTGGATTACATCAGAGAAACTGGATATAATGACGAGATGCTTTTGTCTCCACCCTAACAGTGGGATTCATTTTCCACAGAGCGGAACGGCGGGCTGTCAAGCTCCTGCCTATTCCTCTCTTTGGATTGTTGGATACATCTCGTTATTTTAATACTCAATAACTATGGAAGAAATGTTTTGATCAGTTGTTAAGAATGTTGAAATGATTCTATTTGGATGTGTGTAATCAGAGAGGAAGAGGCAAAGCGACAGGGTTTACTCACCCCAAATCTGTCCACATTAAGCAGATCATTCATTATTAACTTTTTAGGGCTGCAATCCGTTAACGAGATCGATATGACAACAGCAGTGAAAGTGCAGGGCGCCAAATTCAAACAGAAATCTCATAATTAAAATTCCTTAAGCATACAAGTATTTCACACCATTTTAAAGATACACTTCTTGTTAATCCCACAGAGTGTCCGATTTCAAAAAGGCTTTACAGCGAAAGCACCACAAACGATTATGTTAGGTCACCGCAAAATCACAGAAAAACACAGCCATTTTTCCAGCCAAAAGAGGAGTCACAAAAAGCAGAAATAGAGATAAAATGAATCACTAACCTTTGATGATCTTCATCAGATCATATTTTTATATCCAAAAACCTCAGTTTACATTGGCGCCATGTTCAGAAATACCTCCAAATATCCGGAGAAATTGCAGAGAGCCACATCAAATAACAGAAATACTCATCATAAACTTTGATGAAAGATCATGTTTTACATAGAATTAAAGATAAACTTATCTTAATGTAGCCGCTGTGTCAGATTTCAAAAAGCTTTAGGGCAAAGCACAATATTCAATAATCTGAGAACAGCGTTCAGCCACAAAAGGAAGCATACAGTTCCCGCCAATTGTGGAGTCAACAAAAGTCATAAATAGCATTATAATCTCCTTGCCTTTGCTGATCTTCGTCGGAATGCACTCCCAGGACTCCCACTTCCACAATAAATGTTTGTTTTGTTCGGTAATGTCCATCATTTATGTCCAAATAGCTACTTTTGTAGGCGTTTGGTAAACAATCCAAAGTCACAAAGCGCGTTCACTAAAAGCAAAGGAAATGTCAAAAGTTCCGTAACAGTCAGTAGAAACATGTCAAACGATGTATTGAATCAATCTTTAGGATGGTTTTAACATAAATCTTTAATAATGTTCCAACCGGAGAATTCCATTGTCTTCAGAAGTGCGATGGAACAGAGCTCGCTCTCCATGAACGCGCTTGTCAGTGCATCATGGCAGACCTTACTCATTCCCTCTCCTTGGCACCACTCACAGTAGAAGCATCAGACAAGGTCTAAAGACTGTTGACATCTAGTGCAAACGACCATATCCCATTGTGTATTCGATAGGCGATGAGTTGAAAACCTACAAAGCTCAGATTTCCCTCTCCGGGTTGGATTTTTTTCTCAGGTTTTTGCCTGCCATATGATTCTGTATAACTCACAGACATCATTCAACAGTTTAAAAACTTCAGAGTGGTTTATCCAATACTATTAATAATATGCATAAATTAGCAACTGAGACTGAGGAGCAGGCAGTTTACTCTGGGCATCTCTGGCACTTTTCATCCAAGCTACTCAATACTGCCCCTGCAGCCATAAGAAGTTTTAAGCAAGTAATCATTCTGTTATTGGGGGCAATGAGAGATTGTCGAATTTAGGGAGAGAAATGAATTGCTACTGTATTGATACGTGAGGCTTATTTGATCTAATAGAAGTTTCACATTGCTTAGGTTGTTATGAGTGTACTGATATAAGTGTGATGCACATGACATCCCAAAATTTGAGAAAAAACACTTGTCCCTGTGTGAAATTTGAGACGGTCATTACATATTCATGAGGCTAGCATAGCATCTCCATTCTCCATTGAATACAGGTGGTTAAATTCAACACGCCTCATCGAATATTCAAAAAGCTATT